>NW_017306455.1:477843-481298 GCF_000935625.1 Nanorana parkeri
TCCCCGAAGCTCTGCTTTAGGTCAATACAATATCTGCTTTTTTTTTATGTGCTGTGTTTTATTGGTGTGCTTTTATTCCCACATTAAAAGCCAAAATACATTGTAAACCTTAATGTTTGTTGTTGCCATTTTTAAAATACTAAATTCAAAAATAGAGAAGTTGGATGAAAGGTTTAAAGTTGATAACATGAATAAAAATGTGGGTGCTTACGTATTGCATTTTTTTTTCTCTTTTGTTTTTAGGAGGTCAATACATCAGTCCATAAACTGTAAAAAATAAGTCAAGGCCACTGGACTTGCTGTATTTTTCTTGAAGACGTGTCACTGGACATCCAACCAGCTTCCTCAATTCAGAATGACTTGTACAAAAATTATCTGGGATTAAATATTTAATCTATTTATCTTATTTAAGTCCTTCTGAATTGAGAAAGCTGGTTGGATGACCAGTGAAACGTCTTCAAGAAAAATACAGCAAGTCCAGTGGCCCCGACTTATTTTTTACAGATATACCATGGCCTGGATGAATGAGAACCTTCACAGACATCAGTCCATAAAGTGAGACAACTGGGAGTTACATCTCACCTGGTCCTTAAAGTGCAACTGAAGGCAAAACTTTTATTTATTTTTTTAGTTTTGGAAAGAACACTTGTCAGGTTTTTATTTCTGTCCGTGTTCCCGTCAGGGAGATTCACCCCCTCTATTTGTCCAGGTGACCATTATCACTGAAAGTAAAATACCACATTTTGGGTCTTCATCAGAACAGGCATAGAAGCAAGATCTTCCAATGGGGACACTAGTTCTGCTGCCCACCAGGGATTTCCTCTCACTTCCTGTTTTGAAATTGTCAAAATCTTCCCTTTGGGACATAGATGGCAACAAAAAGTTTCCATGAGTTATAACCCTCCCTTACTCCATCTAAAAATAATAGAAAGTTTTGGCTTCAGTCCTACTTTAAATGTCAGACTCAGGTGTGTAATGATTAGCCGTCATACACTGCATGGGTTTAGTTAGTCTCCAAGCCTTAGGGCCTGTTGACACGACGTCCGTTTTTTGTGCTGACCTGATCCGTACGCTCCTGCACTAAAAATGCATCCCAACGTATCCCTATGTGTTTTATGGGCTACAGTTCTCGTGCGCAGTCCGTTCATGTTACGACAGAAAAAATACTGCATGTCACATTTTGTCCGGTCAGGAAACGCAAAACGCGACAAAAACGCACTGCAGCTAACATACTGACAGCCCCACTCCATACTGACAGCCCCACTTTTACTGGAAAGCATCAAAAACGCAGCCAAAACGCACTGCATCAGTAGCACAGTGTCTGCAGATCCGCACCTGATCAGGACCTGATATCATGTGAACAGGCCCTTACGTCTGCCCACCATGCCTGCTTCCAATCGAGTATTGATGGATAACAGAACAAATGCAGGTTTATCTGTAAAGCCACAATACAGAGTGCTCGCTTGGCCTGTTGCCAACACATTCTGACAGAGCAGTGCAATGATTTTCCTGGTCATCGATGCTTGTGATGATCACTGCTGACAGCACCCATCAACACATTGCTGAATGTTCGACACATCCAAGATACAGCATGCTTTTTAGGTGTGCCCAACCTTCAAAGTGTCAATGAATAATGGAGTTCTCTGTAGTTAAAAATAATCTCTTACAAAAAGAAATGCGTATTCTCAAAAAGCCTGAAGCCAACATATAATTAGCAGCCAATTTATACTTATTAGCGATCAGTTTCTTATAACATTTAAATTCAGCACATTGTGTTATTAATAAATGCATACACAGAAATCTATAAAAATTAAAATGTAATCCACACCGCCCTTTTATTATGTACACTTATGGTGAACGTCTTTCCTAGGAGGGTTGATTTTTATAAACCTGGTGGAGATTGAACTAGATACAAAATGGTTACACACAACTACCAAATTCCTGCTTCATTCAGGGTCTGTCGACACCAGATTATGCGTTGGGACTGCAACTAGCCGCTTTGCCTAGCACAGTCCTAACACAGACAAGGCAAATTGCCTAGTTTACTATGAAGTCAGTTCACACCCACACAACCATTTAGCCCTGGTTCACACCTAGGCGTTTTTGAGCAGTTCGAAAAGCACTTTTTACTGCCTAACACAAGAAATCCCATGATTTTCAATGGCCCTGGTTCACACCTGAGCAGAAAAACGCCTGAAAAGGTACAGGAGCTTCTTTGGGCAGTTATAAGTGCTTCCTGTCAGTGTACAAGTACAGACACCCGCACAAACGTGCTGTTCGGGTGAGCATAGGGAGGCGTACAGCCACGTACTCCCATAGAGAATGACAGGCTGCTGCATGTCATCACACGCAGCACCTGTCCTTCCCAGGAGCGGCCCAATACGGCCGTGCACGAAGCACGGATCTCTACGGGCCAGCCATTTCTTGTGTGAATAAAGGCCGATACAGGCTCTGTCTGTTCAAAGATTTTCCGGGCGATCAGCTGATTGAAGGATGTTGGCCGAAAGGGTAATGACAGCCGCACCCAGTGTGCCGATTTCGGCCAGTTCTTGAGATTATACATATAGGAGGTCATTCACTAAGCTGCCGAAGGCAGTCGAGTGAATAACCAAGCCGAAGTAAAAGGGAGCCTCAGTCGAATACGGCTGATTTCAGCTCACTTCAGTTCAACCAAACATGCTCAGCGGGTTTGGCTGAGCCGAAGTGAAGACCCGTGAATAGCCCTACAGCAGCCTTTGGGGCTCCGCTGGCCAGAGTGAGCTGAAGGATTAGCTGAAGCTATATCCTTCGGCTCTTTAGTAAATAACCCCCCATAGTGTATAGCCATATTAGGGCTGCCTTCACACCTAAGTTGTGGCTGACACAGCACCTGTACATGTGTTATGGTGTGCTGCGTTGGCGAATATGCGTTAGGACAGGATTTTCCTTTCATTACGCTCATTGCATCAACCAGGCCCATCCATTTACATGGTTTGCGGTTGCTGATTATAGTGCTGGGCATGGGGCGGTGGGTGCTGCTTACAGTGGTGTGTTGGTGGCTCTCTGTCCAGTGCTGCTCAACTTACTGACATCACTAGCTGCCAGGAGCTCAGCAGGATGTCAGCCAGAAAAGAAACGTTGGCTTTACATTCACTTGTGTTACAATGTTACTTTAGGAGTTTAATCAGGCCCCCATTTATGTAAACATAAATACTAATACTAAATACATAAAAACATGCACACTGAATACAGGCAGTGGCCTTACAATGAAAAAAATAATTCCAAAATCAGCCAAAAGGTACAGGCTGACTTTTTTTTTACATTTGTCTAAACAAGTGCATGTATATGTATCCAATCTGTACAGAATCATACAAATTAGAAGTCACAATCAGTGATGTGCACGGGCTGGGTATGAACCCAGTTCAGTCCGCACATAACTGACTGACACCCCCTTCCCCTCCCGGCCCAGGGAGAGG
>NW_017306455.1:481526-499756 GCF_000935625.1 Nanorana parkeri
TATTTGTAGGAAAGGAGCAGCGGCGATCCTGTCCGACCGCCCCCCCCCCGCCCCCCCCCCCCCCCGGGGGGGGGGGGGGGGGGGGGACCCATTCTAATGAATGCATTTTTGGAGAATGGGATCTATAATGTTAGTTAATAGCCTAGAACCGTGATAAAATGCCTAAAAACCACATCCAAGCACAGAAAACTACATGCATAGCAGGACATTTATACGCATGTTTGGAGAATGGGATCTGTAAATGTTATTTAACAGCATAGCAAAAGCCTAGAACCTTGATAAAATGCCTAGAAACCACATCAAAGCACGGAAAACTACATGCACAGCAGAACATTTATACGCATTTTTACAATCTAATCGCAGTCATTGCAAAAAGCTAAAATGATACTTTAACCAATCATCCATTTACTGTACTAAACAGCTTCCAATAAAAAAAAAAAAAACAATCTGATTAGCTGTTCTCTACATTATATCATGTATTACACTCATTGTAAGGCATGCTTGGAATTTTAACCAAGTTTGCTCACCCTTGTTATCTTCCCACATGATATTTAACAAACAGGCTCAAAAGAAGAAAAAAAAAAAAAAAGGTAAATAACCAAAATAACTTACATTTCATGTAAATTGGAGGATAGCATGCAGCGTGGGTCATATAAACAGAATCCAGCTGGTGGACAGTGAAAGGCTCACCAAGTACTTCCTACAAATAACTAGATTTTCTTGTATAATAAACCCATCAGCTATACATTCCACACAATACAGTTTGGCTTAGATAATGAACAGCTGGTTTCACCAGTGACTTCCTATACTGGTTTTCTCTCCAGTCCAGATCAATAGTGCTCAGCTCTGGTCCTCCAAACCCCTAATAAGTACATGTTCAGATCGCTGCACAGGTGTGCAGCTGAGGTGATTAGTGGGTTTCTATGACACAGGTTCCTGATTTATTCAGCTGTGCCTGGCATTGAAGACAACATGCACTGTTCATGGGGCTGGCCATCACTGCAATAGGAACATGAGGTTATAAAGTCCATGGCTGACAGAAAACATAGCAGCCACTCAAGCCCAGCATGGGTGGTCATCTCTACTGTAGCCATTTTATTGGACCTGCACAGAGTGTGATTTATGAAGCAAACAAATAGAGTGCAGCTCCAGCCTCCATGTAATCCCTAAATGTCTCTGGAATGATTTAACAGTGGATTGGTTTGGCTGATATACACAAAGCTGGCCTGAGATGGGCAGATCTCCTTCAGAATGACACATGAGGCAGCATCTATCCACAGCAGAAGAAAGTGGTCAGGCTTGTGGAAATTTCAGAACTTTTAAACTGCCCATACACCTAGAGATTATCTGCAGGTTTTCTATGGTCAGATGGAAAAAGTGCAACAGATTCCTCCATCTACGCTACACTGTGTGGATAGAGGAACCCCCCTCTGGGTCAAGCTTCAGTATGTTGCTAGTCGGCCCCGCTGGTTCTCAAAATACCTGAACAATGCCTGCAACCAATTAGATTGTTCAGGCACTTTTTGAGAGCCAGCAAGGCCCACTTGCAAGATACTGAAGCTTGGCCCAGCGGGGGATTCCTCTATCCACGGTTTAGCGTAGATGAAGGAATCTGTTGCACTTTTTCCATCTGACCATAGAAAACCTGCAGATCATCTATAAGTGTATGGCGAGCTTTAGGGGTGGTTGTTTTAGGCCCTGCTTCTACATGGGCATTACCTTTAATTATCATCAATTATGTAACCTTGCTGTTCAGCCGACTGCATTTCACACACTTTCATTAGAGGAAACGGTGTTACATTTGTCATTTTTTCCCCCATGTTTTTACACTTTTTGTTGGCAATGCATTTCCACTGGGACCTCTGTGTGTATGGCTGGCCAAAAAAATGTACTTGACATCTTTTTCCAGCAAATGCAAAACAGTGCATGTGTCCTATAAAACGTGTGCTGGGAGGGATGTATGTTGGTTTTGGCAATGTATTTGTATTAGGGGCCATTAACCTACAATATCTCAGGGAGCAAATGCACTCCCCTTAAAAAAAAGAAAAAGAAGGAGCTAGTCACCACGTGTAACAAAAAAACAGTTGCATGTATGCAATTGCCAGCGCTTACAAGCCAGATTTGTAACAAGAGATGTCCTACAGATCATCAATCACGAGATCTTTAGCACCCTCCGGGATCCGTGGCAGAGCTGGGTGTACAAATGAGATGTACTCTTTGTCTCATTTGGCTGAATCCCTTATCACTCCCTTATCACCTTCACATACCTGCTTTCTGAGACAGGAAAAAGGAACCCCTTCCAGCACAATGTATCAAGGTAATGCCCCCCGTTATGGGGTACAGCAATTTATATGCTATCAAATAAAATGATTAGTTGAACCAGAATTGTCTTTTTTTTCACCATTCCTTTTGCTTTATTCTGGCTTTTCAAAATGACAAACAAGATGATAATTAAGATATAAGTTAAGGTTTCAGCGCAGAATAACTCTTCTGGTAGTTAGAACATTTCCATAGATATCTGTACATGAGACCCAAAAGAGGGACAACTGAGGAGGAAAAAGGGACAGAGGGATTTAGTCCCAAATGAGAAGCAAGTGAAGTAAATGGCAACCGCACTCATCAGTTTATAACTAGCCTGTAAAGCAAGGTGCACATGGAAGGGTTTTACACAGTGCAAAACATTTCCCAGCACACTCACCAGCCAGCCTGCAAAAAATACACATTACACTAGGGGTAGCAAACCTCCGGGCCTCCAGCTGTGGTGAAACTACAAATCCCATGATGCTTCTCTCTTCGGGAGTCAAATCTGTGGCTGTGAGAATCTTGCAATGCCTCATGGGATTTGTAGTTCCACCACAGCTGGAGGGCCAGAGGTTTGCTACCCCTGCCTTACACTGTCACACAACTTACCTTCAAAACAGAGGTTTCAGTTGCACAAAGTTTGTAAATATATATGGAAGCTGCACTGCCTCATCCAGGCCCCTCTGTGTAGTGTGGTCCTAACTCTACTCTATGAGAGCAGCCATCTTGGAGCATATACAGCAAAGAATGAATTGGGTACAGGTTCACTAGAAGGCAGCCCAACCTCCTTAAATGCACTCTGCTCGCTCCTCGCTGCACTCTGCACACTCTCGGCCCACCTTGTCATGCTATAAGGAAAAGCACCATTTTTATGACTCTGCATTCTGAATCAGCATTACTATCCAGAAACAATATGCTTCAATGCCTACAATGCTGGAGCATTCCTCACTTACCTTTCCTGGTACAATAGAAATTGCTGGGCCTCAGCTGTTCTTCAATAATGTTTCATGTATTTCTTAAATTGGTTTACATTGTAGTAAAGAAGGAGGTTCCCTCGCATATTTACCTCAGAGATTACCTCAGACTATGCACCTGACTCCGCCCCTCTGCTCACACACAGCTCTGTGTACCTGACTCCGCCCCTCTGCTCATACATAGCTCTCTGTACCTCACTCCACCCCTCTGCTCACACATAGCTCTCTGTACCTGACTCCCCCCCTCTGCTCCCACATAGCTCTCTGTACCTGACTCCCCCCCTCTGCTCCCACATAGCTCTCTGTACCTGACTCCCCCCCTCTGCTCCCACATAGCTCTCTGTACCTGACTCCCCCCCTCTGCTCCCACATAGCTCTCTGTACCTGACTCCCCCCCTCTGCTCCCACATAGCTCTCTGTACCTGACTCCCCCCCTCTGCTCCCACATAGCTCTCTGTACCTGACTCCCCCCCTCTGCTCCCACATAGCTCTCTGTACCTGACTCCCCCCCTCTGCTCCCACATAGCTCTCTGTACCTGACTCCCCCCCTCTGCTCCCACATAGCTCTCTGTACCTGACTCCCCCCCTCTGCTCCCACATAGCTCTCTGTACCTGACTCCCCCCCTCTGCTCCCACATAGCTCTCTGTACCTGACTCCCCCCCTCTGCTCCCACATAGCTCTCTGTACCTGACTCCCCCCCTCTGCTCATACACAGCTCTCTGTACCTCACTCCACCCCTCTGCTCACACATAGCTCTCTGTACCTGACTCCACCCCCTCTGTTGATACATAGCTCTCTGTACCTGACTCCACCCCTCTGCTCCCACATAGCTCTCTGTACCTGACTCCACCCCCTCTGCTCATACATAGCTCTCTGAAGCTACCCGCACGCAAGGGTTAATTAAAAGTGCTTTAAGTGCTCATTTTGGTCTAGGGAGGAAATTATACTCACCCAATCCTCTGAGCCAAATGACTGTGACAGCGCTCTCCTCCTCTGTTACAGTGATGGTAAGTCCCTCAGCGTCTTCATGTCCTATACATGTGTATAGCACATGATGACTCAGGGACCTTTGACAGCTGCAGTGGAGGGGGAGAGAAGCTGGAAGGACTAAGAGCGAGCCGGCATCAAGGAGAAGGAAGGTTAAAAAAAAGCAGAATAATCTTCAGCTTGAAACATTGTAGCAAAATACTGACATTCTTTCCTCTGAAACAATAAGATATAGGCCTCATTCACAGTGGAATCGGCCGGCACGTACAGCTCCGTGCTGTGTGCAGGACCATATCGGGCAGCTCCCGGGAAGGACAGGTGTTGCGTGTGATTAGTACTCGGCCCCTCTCCTTCTCTATGGGACTACGCGGCCGTACGCTGCCCTTTTTTTGTTTTATCCTCTTTTTTGGGCAAGGCAAAGGATGGTGTTGCAGTTGCCCGCAGCCTCCTGGGATACCCAGGTCATGCATCCTAGGAGGTCCTGGGGTGCTGCACTGCATATGCACTGTGGTGCATTGCTAGGGTCCAGCTGTCTCTTCCTGGTACTTGCTGCCAACCCTCTAATGATCCATGTATGGCGTGGCCGGTTGCAAGAATTTGAAAGCTCCGGATGATATCGGAGAAGAAAATGGCGGAGCAGAACTGGGTGTAGAACAGCGAAACATCAGATCCCTACAGAACACTGCTGGATTGTTGGGCATGTGAGTATGGTTCTATTACCTTGTGGCTTCTACTTCAGGACTACTGCTACCAATAATGATGGAATAGATTCTCATGGCATTGACAAGCCCCCTCAGAGCCTACCACCTTGTAGAGCTGTAAAGAGGCCCTATCACCTTGTTACCCTCACTTTTTGTTTTCAGGCTCTTACACATACATCCCATATATAGGTGTCTGATGTCGACATGTCTGTCAGTACCAAATGTGTCAGGAATGTTAAACTAAAACATTAGGCTTTGCTAATGCCAATGTAACCCCTCTAGATCAGTATTGTAAATCTTTGTTGCCTCTGTTTTGTACATAGTGAAATTATTCTATGGCACTAAATTAAATCTTTCAGAATGAGTGCTAAGTGAGAGAATGAGTGCTAAGCACTGCCTTAATTATAATAATATGATCTGTGCCAGAATCAATGTAATCATTACCCCCCCGACCCCCGCACCTCATCAGACACATCTAACCCAAACATGAAGCTGTCCCTGCCCGCCCCTGAGTTCTCCGTTCTGTCTTGTTTACACCAGACTTCCTGTTTTGTGCTCCATGATAATAAATATCTAACAGGCTGGATTCACACCTCTATACTTGTGGTAACGTGCAACCTCAAGACACATTAACATGCTTTCTATGGATGTCATGGTGTGTTGCCAGTCATGGTGAATGGCACACCAACTCCATACCTCCCAACTTTCTCAGATAAGAAAGAGAGACACCTTCCAGCACAATGAGGGGAAATTATCAAAACTGGAGCAGACCGAATCTTGAGCAGTTGTCCATGGCAACCAATCAGCTTCTCTCTTTCATTTTCAAAGCTTAACTGAACAAACTGAAGAGAGAAGCTGATTGGTTACTATGCACAACTGCTCCAGATTTTATCTGCTCCAGTTTTGATAAATTCCCTTCATTGTTTTTAGGTAATGGACACATCCCTGCAAACAAGATAATTAAGAGATAGTATGAAGGTTTTAGTGCAGATCAACACTTTTGTTAGTTAAACAGAACCTTTTCATAGATACTGTATCTGAACATCAGACCAATAAGAGGAACAACTGAGGTGGAAAGAGGGCCAGAGGGATTTGGTCCAAATGAGGGACAGTCCCTCCAAATGAGGGACAGTTGGGAGGTATGCAACTCACCTATACAGTATAATAAAGCACACCTAAAATATAAGACGGAGGGGACGGCATTGGCGTTCCTTAACTACAAAGAATGTAACAAAAAATGCAAACTAGAAATCCGGGCAGCTAAAACTGAGTGCGAAAAGCATATCGCCGCAGATAGTAAAAAGAACCCCAAAAAATGTTACCAATATATTAACAGTAAAAAGGTGAGAAAGGAGCAGATAGGCCCAATAAAGGATGAAAGCGGGAAGCTAGTCACAAACGACAAGGAGAGGGCCGAGGCGCTGAACGCTTTTTTCTCCTCAGTATACACTCGGGAGGGAAACGGGTTTGACACACATGATAAAACTCCCAGTTTAACTCAAAATATACCCCAGTGGTTGACGGAAACCGGGATACAACAAAGACTACCTTCCCAAAATCACAACATTGTGGTACATTGTGTTGGCCAAAAATAGTGCAGGCACATTTTGTTCGTGCTCTGAGGCTCATTAAGGGTCTATTGAAAGTGAATATACTGCGTCGATATATGCAACAGTGTGAAAGGGCCTTTAATTGAACTGACACGCCAAATAAAGAACAAAACAGTCTCTCTGTCCTATACACTCAGTTTAGTTAATGAATACCTATTGTCAATTCATAAAGCAATAGGATATCTTTCAGCTCATCTTAGCCAACTTGGTTCCTGGAATGTATCTCTATTTAGTATACCATGAGTACACTTTAAATCTTACCAATCTACCCTGTATTGATAAAACCCCATCTGTCAGATCCGCCACCGTTAAAATACGTACTTCCAGGTGTGTGTAAAATTACATGGTTCTCTTTATCCCTCTGGAATACTTAGAAACTAAAATACAAGCTAGCGTTATGCCACAAAGGAGTTCCAGTTAGGCACACCTTATTAGTATCCCACTTTCCTAGCCAAGAGGGAATCCAAATTGGGTCAGGTATTGCCACAACAGCGAGAGTCGCCCTCTATTTTGCCCATGGTTCCTCCAAAGCAAGCAGTTTTCAAGAACAGGGGGATAAAATTCTGACCAGATGGTACAGGATCACATCAGTGATCCACAAAATTCACCGGAAAATCCCCCCTACATGCTGGAGATGTAATTCAGCCCCTGAAACTATGGGGGTGATTTACTAACCTAAACACACGCACGCACCAGGTGCGTGTGATTTTCACACAGCAAAACGTATTTATCAACCAAAAAGTCTCTAAAAGCATATTTCCACTAATGCCATATATGGAAAAATCATGCACATGATGCATATATAATGCTGCTTCACAGTTTAGACAAAAATGGTTAGCTCGTGCATTTACATTCCTGCATTCATCAACGCAAGCAACACAATGTAGAGCTAATTTACACAACATCACCTTGTAATTCATGCAGGGCTTTGCACAACACACCTGCTGGGTGTGTACACACTACAAAGGTGTTTAGATTCCACCCATAGATCATGCTGGGAGGGAACACACTACAGAGGTGTATACATGTTCGTGGTGTGTTTATAAGGTTAGTAAATCAACCCCTATGTCTCACATCTTTTGGCATTGCCCTTAGGTTCACCCCTTTTGGGTCTCAGTGTGCAATATAATTAAGCAACTGGTATCAGTTGACCTATCTAACAACCCTGCAGCGTGCCTCTTGCACATGTCGGTATTGTCGTTTACACGGTACAAGCGTTTATTGGCAGTACATTTACTTAATGCAGCTAGATCTTCTATTCCACTATTGTGGAAACAGCGCAACCCCCATTGACAAAATATGTGGTTTGCTAAAGTGGAGGAGATTTGCCCGATGTAAGATCTGACTTCGTCCCTGTACAATACTGAAGAACATTTCCTCAATATATGGATGCCGTGGTTGTACTTCAACATCACCCATGAGTACCTCCAGATAGCTTCTTAGGGTTTACCCAAACCTGTATAGCAATATTTTAGTTGTTACTATGTCCTAGGACTGTTGGTCACTGGCTTAGTGGTTTTGCAGGAAACATCTACTTTTGTGGATGGCTGTAAGAAACTTGACCTTCCCCCCTTTCTATGCTTATCTCCCCCTGTTTCCGTTTCCTAGTCCTTAAGCTCCCATAGGGGTTCCCATCCTCTCTTTAACTGTTGCCACCCATGCTGACAACTATTTCCCTTTTCCTGTGAAATATGGTTCCTCTGTGCTTTCCTGTTTCTTACCCCTAATTCAGGTTACAGGCTGTTAAGTTGGATAGGACAATCTTACCGAGTCATATATCTGTAACCGGCACTAGAATTATAAATGTAATATTTGATCTCATTACTCATCTCTGTGTGTAACTGGACACAACAATCTTAACAGATGCTTTGGACCTGCACCTGTTTTGTTTCCTTTCTATGTTACAGTTTATGAAGTGACTGATCACAGATCAGTCACTCATATTCACAGTTTTAATATCAGGATGTAACTGTGAGTAATGTTCTGCTATACTAGAACGTAGTGTTTGATTCTGGTTTTGTCAACTTTGGCTTGTTTACCAGCTCATTGTGTTTTGTTCTCCCTGTTTTGTTCTGTTCCAGGCAAATAAACGAATACATTTTTAAAAAAATACTAGCAAATAGACACTCTATCCTACAAATCCTTTTTTAGCAACCAAGAACTCTCACCAGCATATCAAACATGAGCATTTTGTTGATGACTTGAGGAGAAACCCAGGGAGAGCAGTTTGGATGGCACCAGCTCAAACAATTTATTTCTCCTAACCCACAAATAATTCCAAATTCCTTCCTAAAACTCCTTAAAACTGTCTGTACCACAATGCCTACAGCAAAGGGACTCATCCCGACCCTTTAGTTTCATATGTAAAACTTGTTATACCATGACCTTCACACCTTCGTAGTCAGGTAGGAGGAGGAACTGGGTCCCTCACATTCCTACACAAACTGGAATACAATATTAGCTACCACTTCACAAATTTTCCAGATGTAACCCTCAAAGAGGGTGCAGACAAATTGTTCAGTAGTTGGTATCATACCCCAGCCAGATTGTTATCAAAAGTGTCCTATGCCAGGTATCTGTAAGCAGATGAGGTGTAAGTGCCGGGTGGCCTCCTCATTTTGAAGGGCAATCAAGGGTCTGGTGTCAGAACTCTTTGGATGCTGGATACAACTCATGGCTTGCACAACATTACTGCATGTCTATCCAGTAGGGCTGTCCCACCCTCAAAATAAACTTTACTTATTTATATGACAGCAACCGTTTCAAAACTATGGTACAAACCTGAATTGCTTTCCTTATGGGTCACTAGCACCTGAGTGCTAGTGACCCATACTGCACATGCATTGGCTGAAGACAGCTCCAGGAAGCTGCCTATACTCTGCTTGGGAGCATGCACATCAGAAAGGGTCCAGGGAGACTACATAACCCATGATTCCTTGGAGGCTGCTCACATTACGCATGCACCACAGTGCAGTACAAGTAGCAGACCGTACTCTGCATGGGTCACCTGAATGCAGCACCACAGCGCTAGTGGCCGATACTGAGCATGCATTGGCTAAACGCAGCAACAGAGTGCTGCTCATAATGCACGTTTCCCCCAAGCATGGCACCAAGCAGTGTGTGTAGGTTTAGCCCCAGTTGGGAGTGTGCATGTCAAGGTGGATCCAGGAAGACACTGCAAAGCAAAGGAGCCACTCTATTGGTGGGAACTCCACACACCAGACTTACAAAGACTGAAGTTGTAAAGACCTCACAAAAGAGGGAACAGGAAACAATGGTGATGTAAGGTATGCAACTACATCTATCTTTTTTATGGAGTGTTTTATAACACTTTAAAATAAAGTTGTCATGTGAGAAATATGGGGCAGTCATTAATGATCTCCTTGTGCAATTGCTAGTTGCTTGGCTGTCATTATAACCCTATGACCTACTTGTTTTCCAAATCATTGATTCAAGTATGCAGATCAGGAAAGTCAGAGAAAAGTAAGGAGTCCTTATCTAAATACTTGTTCTTTGGCAAAGTGGGTCAGCATTATAGTCAAACAACTAGAGGTCATTAATGACAGCTTCCTTGTTTTTTCTCATCACATAATTCCTTTAAAAGCCCCAGTGGACAATTTTGGACCAGTATGCAAAATATAACAAGCTTACAAATGTCAACAGAAGAGTTTCCTCTTGAACAAATGATCTTTGCCCTGTTAATGGATTAGCTTCCCCAGCATTTGATGAATAAAAATGCTGCGGGGAACACAATTTAAAGAGATGGCTAATCAACACCCCATATATGTGAGATCACATTCAGTGGTGCACTGAATACACTTCCACCCATTATCAGGCATTTCCACCCATATACACTATACACTTATACACTTCCACCCATTATCAGGCATTTCCACATGCCTCCATTTGCTTTTCTTAGAAAGTCAAACATAGAAAACTGGAATTCTCTGCTTTACAAATCTTGATCCTCATAAGATTGAGTCTAGGAAGTCAATGCTTAGCCTGCCTACTCGTGAATCTCACTTCTGGTCAGTTAGGCTGCCCATCACAGTAATGGATTGATAGGAAGGCGAGGGGGCCAAATGCTGACTTTGTAGATTAAACTGAGATTTGCAAATTGATGACCCTGTGGTTTGGGGCTCCCACTGAGCTCTAAAGCAAAGCTGACGCTATCTTCAAGTTCCTGCAGTTGGATGAAATAGGGGATTCAGGACAGCCACCTTTAACCAGGGTCCATGAAACCCTAGGGTTCCTCTCAAAGTTGCTAGGGGTTCCTAGAGTAATGGGCAATTTTCCTTTTCAGATATGTATCCACAGACATCAGGAATCTTTTTAGCTGTCTGTAAGAGAAGCATTCTTCCCACTAACCATCATTGTAAAGCTGGCCACACACCTTACAACCATCGCAAGACTTTTGTCTTGCGATGATTGTAAGGTCATTAAAAAAACGTATGATCTGCCCATCTTGGACAGGCAGATTGTACTTGCCATAATCGGTTCCAATGACCGCAATGCTGAACCCTGCTTGGGCACACCAGCCCGTGCGGCAATTATCTTACGATCATGCCACAAACCAGCCGAAAATCGTAAGATTCTTGGCTGGTTTTCGAACATGTTCGTAAGACAAAAGTTGTGCGACCGTACAGTAGAAACGGTCACATGCCTTCCACACACCTTGCGATTATCGTTGATCGCGGGATTTCCCGCGATTATCGTACGATAATCGCAAGGTGTGTGGGCACCTTTAGGGACATTCTTCCCAACAACCACCAGGCTAATCTGCTTCCTGCTAATTGGAGCACAGTAGTTGTGACTGTGCAGAGGTATCAGAGAGCTGGGGATAGACTGCTGCTCACACGGAGTGCCACGGTCCTCATCTTCAGTAGACTGCCGTGGTAAGAGAGGTTTGGGGTAGTGCAGAAGTGCTATTAAGGGAAAAATAAAAAGACTATTTAAAAGTTAACTATTTATGCCCTCTGACTTTGCCTACGCTATAAAAACCCAAGAATACACCCTAAAGACCCTTAGCTTAAATTCACTCTGAAGCATGAGCATTTTCAGGCGATTTTAAAGCATTTTTGAAGTTTTCAAGCTTCAGGAGTTTTTGTTTGGCCAATAGAAAGCAGTATCACCTGTGACATGATATTGTTGTAGTCATTATATCTACTACCTGATTTTTCTGGGTGGTGTGGTATCTTGTGCTATTGGAGCTCCTAATCCAGGAAATCTTCACATCCAATTTCATCCCAGTCCCTTTGCAATGTTCTTGTAATGGGTATCACTCTGGTGCAGAGATGTCAGCTCAGACCGGCTTCTAACAGGTTACACAGCGGGGAAAGTCTCCCTGCTGTGTAAGGCTGGGCACACACCTTACAACCATCGCAAGACTTTCGTCTTGCGATGGTTGTAAGGTACTTAAAAAAACGTACGATCTGCCTATCTGCATAGGCAGATCGTACTTGCGATGATCGCAAGCCATGCCCCCTGAGGGGCGGGCTTCCGATGACCGCAATGCCGAACGGGCAGTGTGCGCTTGCATCGTACGATGCTCGGCGGGTTTTCGAACATGTCCGTAAGTTTAAAGTCGTGCGACCTTACAGTAGTAGAGGTCGCACGGCTTCCACACACATTACGATAATTGTACGATCGCGGAATTTCCCGCGATTATCGTACGATTATCGTAAGGTGTGTGGGGACCTTAACCTGTCAGGACAGAGCGCTGCCTGTTAAATACAGGTAGTGCTTCATCATGCTTTTGACAGCTATGTTAGGTTACATTGCAGCGGCTTCTCAGATGCTGTGTGTAATCTAACACAGTAAGGTCATAGCTACAACAGCCTCTGACTTGGAGTCAGAGGCTTGAGCTCTGTGGATGGTTTTGGACCAATGGCAAAGGTCCAAGCTGTCCAATCAAAAAAAAGAAAAAAAATAGAAAATCATTGACGCCAACCATCTAGATGCCTCATCAGTGACGAGCAAGTGATGGACAGGGAGGAGCACCCTCCTCCCTATACACATAGCTCCGTGACCAGGCCTTACCAGCCACTCACCTCACTGCACGTCCCCTTGTGTAGAGGTTCTTGTGGACCCTCACCAGACAGATGAAAGTCTTCATATTCAGCATGGACACTCCTGTTCCATTTTGTTCACAGGATTGAGATTTCTAGGAGGAGAAGATGGTAAACACCGCCAAAGTGCTTGTGTCGCATGTATTCAGTTGCTCCCATTGAGATCTATGGGGCCAAAAGCACATGATTCTGCCTGAAAAAAGCTCATGTATTTTTTCACATGACAAGCAGCACAATGCTTAGGTGTGAACATGCATTATTGAATATAATGGTAATCTCCAATGTAAATGATGTCAAATCACAAATCACTCATATGTGAATGGGGGCTTAGGTACCATGCATTCCATTGTCTGTAGAGATATTTGTGAGATATTTATAAAACTAGGTCAAGCAGAAAACTGGACAGTTTGTGCAGATTAAAAAAAAAATGATGCAGTTTTTCTAATGATTTACTGACAAATGGTACAAAAAGCAGCTGTGTTTAATATAGAGCATGGACTGTAAAATAAACTGATTCTGAAAAATAAAATATACATCACAGGAAAAAATATGCCTGGTGAAAAGGCGTTTTTCCAATGTGCCCCAGCTTTATATGCAAATATCTTTGATGTGCACTGGCCCTTAAAGGTAGCTTAAAGTTTCCCTCATGAGCAGACAAACAGAGTTAATTGACTAAAATCTCTTGCAGGTGGTCAAGCATGGAAGTCCTTTCCCCCCCTCCACATGTTGCTGAGGCTGATGATAAGACCAGATTTTCTTCTAATGCTAGGACACCACTTATATTAGGAAGCATCCATAAAGAGATACATTTAAATTGTGCTTTCAACCAGTATGTGTAACAACTTGTAAACTGCAGTTATATAACCAGTCTGTGCAGGTACGTTTATCACATTCAATAGATATAATAGGCATGTTGGGTCTGTACTGCTATTCTAATTTGAAGTTTCCCACAAGGTCTGTGTAAAGGCTGAGTCATTTAGTACATTTTTCAAGATGCGAACAAGCAGATGTGACACACGGAAACCACAGCATCTATCTATTGATGTGCCACATAAGTTCAATTTTCATTTATATATCTGTATATTGATTTTACAGCTCTGCAGATTGGGAAGTTTATGCAAGTTGTATGTCAAACAACTGCACAAGGCCATGACAGTCCAGACCATAGTTTATTGGTATTAATACATACATGCTACAATTATAGCTCTGTTTGTTATAACATCTAAGTCGATGTTCTTCACTTCTGCGAGCAAAACTATGCATTTACTAGCAGATCCTTGATGTTTATTTTAAAAACGACTGCTTTTGCAAACTTAATCCAGCCACACATATAACAATTCGATCATTGTGGTATTACAAATGTATGTAATCAGGAGTATTGCATGCACCGTGAATTAGATGTTAAAAGAACATGTAAAGAGAACTTGTGCTGAGAGAAACCTGTATACTAACATTGCTGACCTATTTCTGAACTTTAGTTACTCGGAGTAATGTAGAGCAGCATTTCTCAACCTTTTTCCAGTTGCTGAACCCTTTAAAGTATGCACAATCTCAAGGCACCCCAGCCTAAATGTAAAAACCGATGTGTGACCCTATGGGGGAAAAAGACATAATTTGGGAATGTATCAATACTGGAACAGCTGTGTATGGCCACAAATCAGCCTCTCTCTTTAGTTTGTTCAGTTGAGATTTGAAAATGAAAGAGGCTGATTGGTGGCCATGCACAGCTGCTCCAGGTTTTGATTTCCTTCAATGAGTTTCCCACGTCAGGTCAGAGTTCTCCTTTCGAATCGGGAGCCCCCCTTCACACCAGAACCACCTTTTAAGAGTCCCCCTTTACATCAGGAGCCCCCATTCACATTAGAGTCCTGCCTTTACATCAGAGCCCCCCATTCAAATAAGGAGAAGATACTTTCACATCAGAAGCCTACCTGCACCATGGAAAAGCATGATGCTGTGCAATAATTTTGAGCCACCATGGTTGAGAAAGTTTGATTTAGACCTTCTGTTTTAATTCACTCTGTCTGACATGAGTAGTTTTGATACCCAGACCTGGAACAGGCATACTATGAATGTGTATTTGAATTCCTCAATTCTCAAGGTCTGCAACTCGGGCAGCACTGAAACCAAGGCATCAGCATGACAGCCAGGGCATTAGCATCCTTAAAAGCTGAGTTAAGCAATGGCAGTCTTGTGACCAAGTCCCTTAAAAAAACATTAAAGCCAGAGACAGCCAGGTAGCTAGAATTTTCAGAACGAGGTCATCAGTGGCAAAATCTTTCTCTCGGCGTGTATCCTTTAACAGCTTTGACATAGGAAGTAAACCTTTGCAATATGCGAGCACTTAATAGTAATGTGTGCTATAAGCAAAAAGCAAGCACATGCTCCAACTAGTTATAATGGTCACAGCCTTTTATTTTAGAATCATTCTGTTTTTGCTTTTTTTTTTTAGAAAAAAAAATATATTTCCTATTGACTAGAACACTAAGATAATGCAGCCGTTATCAGTTCATGGAGAATTCTGCACATGGGTTTTTAACTAAAAAAAACCGCTGAGATACTGTCCCCATCTGACCCTACTGTTAAGGCTGTGGTGACACTAGCTTATAGAAGTTTTAGAGTTTCTAGGTTCAGACTAGTGAACACCTTAAAGTGAATTTCTGCAAATGTTTAACCAAGCAGTGAAATTAAAATGTTGTTTGTGTGTGGTGAACGTTTGTCCAACCTTTACAAATGGTAAATCAATGTACAGCTAAATGCAAAGTTGTTGAAACATATTGTGAAAAGGAATTGTTCTGGTATGCTGCAAAGAGGATAAGCCACGACTGTTTTCTTGCTCGGGCTGGTAGATTTATTATCATCATACTGCACACAGTATCAGTTAATAAAGCTCATTGCATTGGTAACTTGATACAATTTTTCATGCCACACTGTACCTAATTTGTAACACATCTAATGACCACTGATGCATCCTATAACCATTACCTTGTTGCATTTTAAATTGACAATGCTTCCTGTTAAAAAGCACTTACTTGTTATGGAGTCGCCCCCTTCCTAGTTGCTCCCTTGCTGCAATTCCATTAAGGGGAATGAAAGATGTGTTGCCAGTAGTAGAATCACCCATGTTGCATAGTCGAACACCTCTACAATAACAAATAGTTGTCTCATTGTATTATGGTCTCAAACCAAGAAATAAGGAATAGCAAAAAGCTTTCAACACGAAGTAAAACAATTGAAAAGCAAATCAGCAGCATGTACCATTTCTAATGTATAGAAACGTTATTTACAGGAAGCCATCTTGCATCTTCGTTAAAGGTCCAAGAGCCTTTGTCACATCTCCATGTGGCTTTGAAAATGTTGTAACCTTTTATTAAATCTGCCAAAGGATTTATAATTTTGTCAAGCCCCTTTTGTGATGCTTTTGAACCTTCCAGACAGCACAGCAATGAGGGTGACACTACTTTATCTGTTAGAATTAAGGAGTACAGTGTTCGTCACCTTACTGCCCACAGACCGTTAATTGGACAATGATGCAGCAACAAGATACCCATAAGTCAACAGTTCTGCTCCGTCACTCTTACTGTACATGTAGCAGAGCCTGATAAACTCCCAGTGCTGCCTCTCCATGTCTGAGTATTGCTGTGCAAATAATGACAGAGAGCTATTGGTGAATCATATTGCATATATGTCTGTGAGAGTTCTCATTTATCTATGTCATAGCTAGCACTAGTTGGCCACATTCAACTGGACTTGTTCTGTAATGTTAAAGATGTTTGCAGCTTTTCCAGGCCACTTCTTCAGTTCCGATCAGCGCCAGGAAGATACCCCATCATTTATAAACATACAAGTAGCACAGACGCCTTAATCCAATCACCATGGAATGTTTAGATGTTGATGGTCTAAGAACAGAATGGGAGGTGTAAAAGTTGTGAAACTATCCTGTTCTAGTTGCATCTTACTAATCCCATTCTTGTTGTCTAGGTATTGATTCCTCGATTTGCAAGGCTAAAGCCCGGGTATACATGCATATATTTTCATTTAAAGGAGAATTATGAGGCGAGTGAAAATCACTCAGCCTCATAGTTCTAGCCGACCTGTGACAATGAAACTGTCACAGTCGGCTCAATAGATCAAGAAGTGAGCGAACACATACCGTCGCTCGCTCACTTCTCGATCTATCCCTGCAGAGAGCCGTGACTGTCACTCACGTCTCCCTGCAGGGATTCCGATCCTCCAGCGCTGACTGGCGGAATGGACGGGGGAGGGGGCGGGTACAGCTGGCTCTGCCTCTAGATAGGCCGAGCCAGCTGTCAATCCCGCAGCTGGGTGGATCTCGACAGTAATGTCGGGATCCGTCCCGGCTGCTGTGTCTCAGTATACCGCGAGCTGTAGCTTGCGGTATACCGAGCTTAGGGTGACGAGAGGACTCTAGTTTTTGTGTTCCCGTTACCCTTAGGAGAACTATGGGGAAAAGTCCTGACCCCATAGTTCTCCTTTTAACCTGCGAGCTGCACAAAGAAAATATAACAGATTCCTCTATCAACACTTAGGAGCGTGGATGGAGGAATCCCCTGCTGTTTTGCACAATATTCTGACAATGGTTGCTGGCTGCTGACTGCTGTCAGACTACCTGAATGGACCCTGCAGTTGACTGGCTGCAGGCTGTGTTCAGCCAAGAATTTTCCAACCTGCTCCTTTGATCTGCTGATCGAGCGATGCTCGTCGGAAGGCTGCCGATACCGATTGGTTTGGCTGGTGTATATCCGACTTAAAGGTGTAAATTCTTGTCAAATTGCCAGGGTAAAAAAATAAATGGCATTATATGTAAAAGACAGATAAGGTTAAAGGTCCTGTTGTTCCAGGTTATTAGTTCCTCTCTTGCGAACACTTGTCCTCTCTGTTCAAAATGAGCACCTCACTGTCTTTGGGGGGAAAATGTGATTGGATAAGGGTCTCTGTGCGACCTTTGTGAATATAAATGCTTGAGTATCCTCCAAATGTTCACTGGAACTAAAAAAAGTGGCTTGGAGAAGCTACAAAATGTCTTCAACATTACAGAACAAATCCAGTTAAATGTGACTAACCATTAGCTAAATCAGACTGTGATACTTCTGCTGGTTGTATCTAAAAATAAATGTGTTAAAGGAATATGCAACTGTATTTTTTAATAACTGACCTAGAGTTCAGCTTTAAAGACTGTGCAGCCAGACTCTGATGAAAGGAGGAAGAACCAAACATTTCAGGATTGGAAGTAATAGGGTCTCTCTCTCTCTCTCTCTCTCTCTCCTCTGTCTCTCTCTCTCTCCTCTGTCTCTCTCTCTCTGTCTCTCTCTCTCTCCTCTGTCTCTCTCTCTCTCCTCTGTCTCTCTCTCTCTCCTCTGTCTCTCTCTCTCTGTCTCTCTCTCTCTCCTCTGTCTCTCTCTCTCTCCCCTGTCTCTCTCTCTCCTCTCTCTCTCTCTCCCTCTGTCTCTCTCGCTCTCTCTCTCTCTCTCTGTCTCCTCTGTCTCTCTCGCTCTCTGTCTCTCTGTCTCTCTCTCTCTCTCTCTGTCTCTCTCTCTCTCTCTCTCTGTCTCTCTCTCTCTCTCCCC
>NW_017306455.1:499775-502500 GCF_000935625.1 Nanorana parkeri
ATCTGTGCATTACAGCACAATAACATGAAGGCATGTAGAATAAAGCATGTACATTTGGAAATTACTCTGAATACACTAGCTGTGCACTGTGAAAGGGCAGTTGATGCAATTCAGTTTCCTGTAGGGGGCAATATGTGCAGTGTGACAAAACTGTGCAGCAAGTGCAAGGCTGTGTCTGCAGTCTGTAAGGACACAGTGCATGGAAGAGTGCAGCGTAGTGACAGAGGGGATGTGGAAAAGGGCAGTGCATATACTAACAGTGCCGTGTGAAACAGGGCAATGCTGGAAGTGCATTGAGTGCTGGAAGACAGCGAGTGCCTTCTCTACTCGGCACACCATGCGATTGCAGGGAAGGAGTTAAGATGCTGTTGGTTGTGGTGGTGAGGAAGAAGAGAGAAGGCAGCGTCTGTCAGAAGGTGGATGAGATGTTTGAAGGACTTTGGAATCCTGCTATCTGTGACATGGTTATAGCATGGAGAGGGACAGTCTGTATCTTATCTCTATGAGGAGGTAGCACAAAGAGGGCTGTCTTTCTTCTTTTATATTTCTATAAAGACCTTGCACCGTGACTCTTGCTCTCACCACAGGAGGAAAGGGACGAAGGTGAATCTGGGGAGCACCTGGTGGCCAGAGCGCTGAGATGGTCTGGACTCTCCTCCTAGGGCTGCTCCTTGTGGGTAGCACTCTAGCCCTGGACAGCAGCTACCTGCCGGGTAGCTATGGAACAACCGAAGCGGAGGCACAGCGATTTGTCGGCGACTTCAACAGCACAGCGGAGCTGATCTTTTTCAAGAGCGTGGAAGCCAGCTGGACCTACAACACCAACCTAACGGAATACAACTCTCAGCTCCAGGTAAGCCAACCAGTGACTCCTAATACACACAGAAATAACCACAGCTAGAGAGAGACTGCTGACAGCGTGCCTGGGAAGTGCTCTAGATGTATCCGCTATTCCCAGCTTTGACATCCACCTTTAACATTGTTGGCTACGATTTTTGCACAAGGCTAGGAAGTGGTTTTAGTCCCTGACCTGATAAGTAATGGAAGTGATAGATTTGGCTCAACCAGTAGATGTGTTCGATGGGTATGTACTGAAAAAAAAAAATACAGTATCCCTTACCAGCTTTTAGTAGTTGAGGAGCTACAGGTTTGATGAAGAATAAAGTGTTATATAGTATCTCTGATCATAGCTGAAAGTAGCTATATTGCTTATTGCAAGCCAAACTAGAATGGAGTTATTGTCTCAAACAGGGTTCCATGGAACCCTAAGGTTCCTCCAGAGGTTGTTAGGGGTTCCTTGAGCAATATCTTCCTTTTAGATATGTAACCAGTGACACCAATTAACTTTTTAGCTAATTGTAAGGGGAGCATTCTTCCCACTGACCACCAATGTAAGGAGTATTATTCTAATTGACCACCAATGTAAGGAGCATTCTTCCCACTGACCACCCACCAATGTAGGGGGGGGGGGCATTCTCCCCCACTGCCCAGCAATGTAAGGAGCATTCTCCCCACTGACCACCAATGTAAGGGGGCATTTTCCCCACTGATCACCAGGCTACTGCCCTGTGAGCTGTAGATAGAGTAACCAGGTATTCCCTGAGACCTTCAGACCCCCCATTCACACTGAGCTACATCAGAAAAAGCGCCTTTTCAGCGCTGATTTGAGCTGAGCGACTTTGAGAAACATTGAGCTACAGTACACATATTGTTGCGCTACTTTTGGCATGGGCTTTGTAGCTGCTAAATTGAGCTGTATCCAATCAAAAGTGGTCTTGATATGACATAATTGCTTTTCCTGTTTCCTGCTTATGTTCCTTCTTTATATTTCCGTGGAAAACTGACACTTCTGTAGCGCGCAAATTTGTGCGACCATAGAGCTACACCAATTAAGTTTATTGGGCCAAATCGCACAAAATCCGCCGAAAAATAGGTCATGTAGAAGCTTGAGCTACAAGCTATAAGCGACATTGAGCTGTGAGATGGGAACAGCTCCATTGAAATGCATTGGACAAGCTACATTGAGCTGATGTTTAAGCGTTTTTTGAGCTGAAATCGCGCTACAAATCGCTCAGTGTGAATGGGGTCTTAAAGTTATTTCAAGGGTTTCTCCATGTTACAAAATAAGAGAATTTGGTATAGGCATTTAGCCCAGTCTAAGTGGGCATACTTAACTTCTTAATTTCTAATAAGGTTTTAGTCTCTGACCTGGCACAAGTATGCACATCTGGGAAGTCATTTGGGTAAGAGACCTAAGCTATTGATTCTAGAAGACAAACATGACAAGCCAGGAAGCTAACAATTGCAGAATGGGAAGTAAAAACGTCAGTCTACATGTCTCTTAGGAAGGTTTTCCTTTATAATCACCACAGGGTAACTTATGTAAAAGAGGCTATTTTATCTCTACCTTGCAGATGCCCTGTATCTTGAAACACTGTATATCTGCTCCTGACCAGTGCTCCTTTATTTACAGAGCTGCTCTTCTTTTGAAAGTAACCAAGTGGTGACCGCTTCATTTGTACTGCCACTAGGCCCATTCTATGATATAAGCTGGTCCATATTCATGGTGGACGCCATCCTTCCAGAGGAGTACAGTTCCAGCTATAGGAAAAAAGGGCTAAGCTGCACGCAGTAGGATATGGATGTGGCTGGGATTTGTTTTCTGCAAAGGTGCTATGGCACAATGAAAAACTCACCCAGGATGCAGCAGAAGGTTTATGTTTCG
>NW_017306455.1:502676-513570 GCF_000935625.1 Nanorana parkeri
ATATAGGAAACCCTTAAAGGACAATGTCACTAAATGTGGTGATCTTTAAATATATAGCAGATGAAAGTTGTCATTTCACTTCCTTGCTTGTCTTTTACCTTCTAAAACACTATTTGGGAACAAGTCTTGGTGCAGTGCAAACAGCAGTAATCCACAGGAATCAGAAATGATTCTTCAAATGTTTGCAATACTTGCAAGCTGTTGAAAATAATTCTGTTTTATTTATATTTTTGGATTAGTCCAGCCATATATAAAGGCAGGCATCTGATGAGATGTACCTGTTTTGATCGGCATGTGCCTGAGCTGCAGTGTCCATGCATGAAATGACTGCCCTCAGCCACTCCCTCTGTTTAGTGCTAGACAGGAATGTTTCGCTTGGCCAAAGATTCTTGTTTAGACAATGGAGGGAGAAGGAGAGCCAGCAGTGTAAGTTACCACTGGCATTGCTTATTACAGGTGTGAACAAAAGGTTCCTCCCAGTGGCTAACTGAGGGTACCGAGCTGGCTGGAAGTCATGCACTGGCAGTACCCACATTATTTCTTCCCCATACCAGTGAAAACAAATAATTGTTCTTTGCACTGGTATGAAATAAAACTAGTGCGGTTTCTTTAACAAGAAGCCATCTTTTTGCTATTGTGTCAGCGATTTAAATAAAAGGTGCCACTATCACTGGGTTTTCCACTACGAATTACTCCCACAATTTAAAAATAAAAAGCAAAAGTGATGTCCTAATTGTTTCAATGCGTTTTAGAACACTTACATTTGCATTAAATGTTGTGAATTTCCATGTATGTTGTATATCCTTCAGACAGTTTTCAGTTCTTTATTATGGCTTCGAATTTCTGCTGTTCAAAGAAATCCAGTGCCAATTTACTTCCTGAATACTAGCCTGTATAACCACTTCTAGAGCAATATGTCTTATTTAAACTTATGTGCAAATACTAAATTTCCTCCCAACCAAAATGCCACAACTCAGAAAGAGGGATATTTCTATGTAGAGTATGTCGAATAGCTAATATAGTGATCACATTCTCATCCACATAAAAGAGAGTGGTGGTTTATCAGTCATACACAGACCATGTAAGGAAGAAATTGGGCTAATTAACCAATGTCATCCTCCAGAATGGCAAGCGTAAACCCTGACAGTAAGCATCCTATGCTTCCTGTACTCCACTTTGTGGTGTGTCGGAGAATTCCCACAATAACATGTAAATAGAGGGGAAATTGAAACATCGCCTAGGGTAAAAGTACATTTCAGGATGAAAATGAAAGTGAATCATTAAAACAAGAACAGCATTTTTAAGATACTGAGGTTGAGATGAATGTATTCTTTGCTGTCACATTTTCTATTCCTTTATAGATGTTACACAGGCTAATTTGCATTTGTCAGCTAGGAAGTACATCATTGGAAAGAGTGGATCTTCTTTTTTTTTTTTTTTTTAATGAAATGGTACATTAAATACTGGGGATTGGGATTGTTTGAGCCCACCTCTGCCTAAAACCAGACATTTCAGCATTGGATGTGGTCCATTGAGCTGAATTCCCCCCCACCAACTTAATGTAACTCTTGGACTTTCCACTGGTGAGACCTCCCCACCGTAGTTTTTTTCCGCTGCCCCTTTCCCATGTCTGTAATGAGGTCGCCCTAGCAGCTAAATGTCCAATATTTGGAAATTGTACATGTATGCCTCACTCAAGTCCAAGGTTGGGTGTCAAAGGTAGTCTCATATAATTGGCAATTAAGGTCCACATGCCACTCTTACCAGCACTATTTTTCAACCAACAATTATATTTTGTGTGTGTGTGTGTGTGTGTGTATACCACATCAAAAGAATGCTTTTGCAATAAAGTTGTATTCATCTTGTATAAAAGCACTATAGTGCAATAGATACAAATTTCCAACTATGCCATATCACTTCAAATGTAATACGGCAAGAGTATTTGTTAAACTGTATAATTGTATATAATGCATGTACTTGGATAATGTGAGCACCACTTAGTCATATAGCAGTACATTCAAGTTAGTACCCCAAACAGAGTAATGAGATAGAGTGGAGCCAGACTCTGATGAAAGGAGGAAGAACCCAACATTTCAGGATTGGAAGTATCAGGGGTCTCTCTGTCTCTGTCTCTGTCTCCTCCCGCAAAGTTAGTTACACCTTAATCTGCAGGATTCACTTTGGCAAATATGAATGGTAGTTGGAAATATTTGATCTCCAGATTTGCTGAGGATGCCCCCTATCTTCTTTAGCTTAAATTCACTACCTCCTGCCTACTGAACCACCTTCAAACAAGTGATCAGGAAAGAAAAGCTGATACAACTTTACACAGCTTGAGTCCTTGCTTGCATAGGCCCACTCTAGCAATTCTGCTTATGGGTGGAGTTAGTCTTTTACTTTTAACCTCTTCATTTGAAGAGGTAAAATGCTGGATAGCATTCCTTTTACAGCTTGGCTGCAGTTGTGACAAGAGGCCATCCCTAGCCTTATGAAAGTGGCACAGTCTGTTTACAGGGTGGAATTAAATGAAAGTCTGACTTCTAAATGCAAGCTAAAAAACAACTGTGCAAGCAACACCATGTGTGCATCATAGATTATTCTCCTGTGTTGCACCTGTGGCCATGCAAATGGCCTTTTCATATGTTGGGCTTTTGATCCTTTGTTTGAAACATGGCTGAGTTGCTGTAAGATCTGTTGAACCATAAAGAAACATACTGCAGCACAGCTGTAGGGAGCAACATAGGGCAAACACTTGTGTGCATTAGCCCTAAGGCAGCATCCTCCAGCATTTATGGTACACTGAGCATAGTATGCATTAGAGAATAGATGTTAGAGACCACATGTCAGATTATACTAAGTGCGGAATATAAAATCATAAATCCCTGGGCCATCCATTGTAAATTACTTGTGTCTGCCTACAGAAATGTCAATCATCCTTGCTAAACTTGCATATAGTATATTTCCACTCCCAATGACAAGATGACAAACGGATTGAGAGTCAGACTTGGGAGCTTGGAAGCGTTTTAAAGGACAAGTAAGCAAAAGAACAGGTATGCATGCATGCGTGCATGTGCAGAAGTTTAGACATTTGTCATTGTACGCTAAAGCAAACTCAAAAGGGGTAGCTAGCAGTATTTTGTTTAATGGGTGAAAAAAGTATCCACTGTATCTCCTTTTTAAAATATTCTATTTTTAAAAGCTCTGACCCCCTACTGTTTTTAAAATATCAATCCATGAATGTTAATAAAACCCTTTTATACACTTCAAATTGACAATAGTGATGTGCATGTATCTTCAACCAATGCTGGGCTTGCTGTGAACCCAGTTCACCTGAGATTGCTCAAGCCAACTCAAAACTGTGACCGACACCCCCTAGCACTTCCAGCCCAATCAGTGGCGGAAAGGCACATTCCCCACTCTGAAGCGATACATCAGAAATGAGCAGGGAAGGCCATGGTTACAACTGCTTCCTCCAATTGGGTTGAGAGGTAGTGGTCATAGTTTTGAGCCGGCTTGGACAAACATAGGCGAACTTGGTTTGCACCAACCCCAGGCTCTACTCTACTTGACAATATAACCAGACAGGTTATAGTGAGTGAGATTAAATGATATGTGACATCTTGCATGTGGTTAAACCTGCATGCGTTCAATATAGAACAATAAAACGATCTTGTTAACAGTTCTCATCTATGCATTATTCTTACCCTTGTCAAGAATTGAATCCATGTTTAGGCAAGGAATGGTAGTATGGAGCATGATAATAAGCTGTTGTGACTCTGTTGCTGTATTGCTCAGATATGCATTCCCAACATGTCTGTCAAGACACATGTTTAAACAGATAAAGAAAGCAATTAGGCTTTAAATGCATACAGTATATCCAGCTGTACAAGAAGTGGGACAAACAACAAAAATAAACAACCCTGAATAAATGAAAACAAGCTGATTTTCCTGAGTAGTGAGCTAACGAGCTGTAATCAGCAGAACGCAATGGTGATTAAATACTAATTGGATGGGAGAGAGAGTGGTGCTGTTAGAGTAGCGATAGGGCCGTGATGTTGAGCGGCTGTGTCTTTAGGGCCGTATTACAAATGTCCATAGATAACGGTGCTGCTATTAGGGGATTAATAAAACCGTTTAACAAACTTTATAACAAATGTCCTGCGTGGGTAAAGTTAAAGAGCCAAGGGTGCATAATACTGAAAGTTATTTCTTTTTTCCTTTTTTGCCTAGGCGTGTCTTGGATCATAGCCACAGCAGGGTCCTATTTGCATAATAGAAATTTAGCAAGCCTGTGAGTAAGGCCTAAGCTATAAGTGTAATTTTATTTGATTTGATATTGCTGCTGAAATTGCCAGCTATTAATCCAATTGCTAACTGATGGGACATATTTATTCCAATGGCATTGGCGGTACAGCAGCTTTTAAAGGAAACCTTCCCCAAGAAAAAAAATGGAGGCGGACATTGCAAATCTCTCATTTTGTAACTGCCAGTTGGTGGCTGTCCTGTTGACCTCTCCCCCTCAATGTCTAGTCCTGTGACAGGTGTTTTTGTTTGCGCCCTATTGAAGAGATTTCCCATCGTGACAGGAGGTGAGGGGAAATCTCCCCAATAATTGCACAGACATTTATGTCACAAAAGTGGAGGAAATCATTCATTTTCTAAAAAATGCTACATGCATTCAAGCATCCAAAATGGATGTACACACATTAGCTAACACAATGGTAGGCAGTCTTGGCACATGGCACTCCAGCTGTGGTGACACTATAAATCTCACCATGCCTCTACCTCTTGTCATGCCTGTGGCTATCAGTCAATGCCTTGTAGTTTTTGTAGTTTCAATGCAGCTTGAGTGCCAAGGTTGTCTTCCCCTGATCTAACAAAAAAAGCTTAATCCACTTGCAGTCCTACTTTCAGCCTTGGCTCTGGTATGAGAAGTTAATACCAAGCTAGATTTCTACCTCTTCTAGATTTCTAGCTTTACGTATGTAATATAAGCCAGTATAAAATTTTACATGTAACTATTTTTAGATTTATCACTTACTGGCAGCAGGTGGTACACTAGAGGCTGAAAGTTTATTTGGTGTCAGTTACTGCTTTGCTGGGAATAGCTTCTGTACAACTACTTGGATGCTATTTTGGTCTACTACTATTGCACACAACAGAATGACTTGGAGGAGGGACACATCCTCTGCAGCCCCCTCCCCTGCTAGCTCGCATGAATCTGTTTTGATTTTTAGTTAAAGGGAGCTACAATGTGAGCAGGCTTTTCTGTGCCTCTTTTGTTAGAAAGCCCAGCAGTGCTGTGCTTCCTTAGCATAAAGCCTAGCGTGTGTTACAAACGCAGCATGAAGGCAAACTGTATGACATCTTATTAGTACAAATTGTAACTATTAGTAAGGTAATAAAAAGAATCTGTTTAGAAACGAAACTTTAAAAAAACAAAACAATTATTTTAAAATATATACAGTAGCTGTAGCACCTCAAAGCGTTTTATGTCCTCCATTTAAAACATCAGTTTTCTTGTGAGTGTCAGGGAAAATACAGTCCAATTCACCGCAAGTGTTTTCAAATGTCTATGCAAATGACCATCCTTGACATCTTCTCCTGTGGCCATATTTCTCCTTCCCCGAATCAGACTGTCACACAGGAAATAAGGGCACTTTCCTCCCACAAATCCTTCACTGCTTTTCCTGTTGAATAAGCTGTAAACCTAGGAGATTAGAATAATCAATCAGCTCTCATTGTGATTTAGAACATCAAACATGCAGTTATCTGAAATGTGTTCCACTGACATTGCTGCACAATAGTACACAATCTTAAAGTGGGTTTCTTTTAATATCTGCAAACAATAGTTGCGTTAGACCCAGTTGTGCAACTTCAACCGTTTGGTACACAGTAACTATTTTTGTTTCCTCCAAATAAAGGTTTACATTTTCTACATTTCGTTATATTGTATAAACACAAATTGCTGAATCGGTGGCAGACGCATGAATCTACTCAGCACCTATTGGCATGTTGGTGAACTAATATATTGCAAGGTTTTATTTAGTAAACTTGAATGCAATCTCATTACCTTCTTTTGTTTTTTTTGTTTTTTTTACGAATGTTATTCTGACCAAGTCATTTCTCTGTCTGGGAACTGGAGAGTCTGCCTTGGCTACCTAACTGATGAGTCCCAGTGTTGTCATAAGAAAAGTAACATTATCTTCAACCCCTTTTAACCTTGGAAGTGTCTTATAAACTCATTCACCAATAATGGTGCATTGAGCAAGAATGGCGAGCGATGCAGGAAGATGAGGGAGTTGGGAAGCACTTGGTGTCTGGCACTGACATTAAATGGGTGTCTGAGGCAGGGAGTGGAACGTCAGAAAGCCCACATAGACTGGCAGTTTGGATGCACTCTTAACCTGATGAATTGGAGTGAGATGGCATGTTCTGGCTCTCCCCTGGGGACCTTGCCAGCAGTAGTTAGTGCAATAAGGACACAGGCTAACTGTGGGTTAAATTGAGCAAGGCTAAAGTCTCAAAATATGGAACGGCCACTGAACAATTCACAGTAGTCCCTGCCCTAAGAAGCTGTGAACCATTCATATAAGTCCATGCTCCTGAGGAGCTTACAATCTAATGTCAACTCTATGGCTAAATCGTTTGGGTACCAGTATGACTTGGCTGTCCTGCTATCCAGTGTAAGAATATCATAACTTTTATATTGGCTGCTCTTTTATTAAACACCTCTGTGTGAAATGTATCGGTGGTTCTGGAGGTGAATGGCCCCTGGAGTGCCAGTTAGCTAGTGCAGCTTTAGTCTATTTGCCATATGAGATATTTGATTGAAAAACAGGCCGTGTCTTAAAATGTGTAGTCATGTGTTTGCTTAGCCTGGAGTGGTGGGTTTTAATAAAGCCGCTTCAAAAGTTGAAATATTTTGGTTGAATAGCCACTAAGCCCACAATTATAGATGTTACTGTATACATGCAAATGAAAATTTCTTCACTCATGGTAAAACCTGAAAGACAATGACCTGTAAAATTGTCAGTACACTTACAAGTGTCCACTTACTTTGTCAACATGTAACGTCCCATTAATGTTACATCCTTGTTTTCTTGAATCCTTTTAAAGGTTGAGGCCTCCCTAGAAGAGCAGGAGTTCAATGAGATATGGGGGGAAAAAGCCAAGGAACTTTTCACTACTTCATATCAAAACTTCACTGATACACAGCTCAAGAAAATCATTGATTCTATCTGGACCTTGGGTGCTTCTAATCTGAACATTACAGATCGTACAGAGGTGAGTGCATATCTCCTCCTTTTTTGAAGGACACCCAAGTAACCCCGAATTTCTAATTTGTTTCTTCTACACCCTTCAAATGAATATTACTTGTACCATGGCTAGTAAAAGGTGTTTATGTGCATCACATATGTTGAAGGGATACTGCATAATAATTATTCTTGTAATTCCCTGTAGTTCTCTCCACTGGGTATATATATCCTTACTTTTTAACCATGCAGCACAAGAACAATACATTAAAGCAAGGAATATTACTGGGACAGGCACAGACAATCATAACGGTTTTAGAAATTCCAAATTCCAAGCCTGAAGTTGGCCTTTAAACCAACTTTGTCTGTTAGCTGACACCCAGTAGTGGTCGCTTAGCATGATTACTTTCTGCAAAATGCCTCCACTGTATCCAAGGATGCCCAAAATATTTCTCCAGCAGCTCCTGAGTTTCCAGGAGACACTGCATCCCACAATTCAATCCAGGTGCCTTGACAACTGATCAAAATGTACTTCCATGTCATTGTCTGATGCAGTAGGGCAGTGCATATGCTGTGGCAGCTTGGAACTCCTGGGATCAGATGGTCACTTTGCAGATTGCAATTGTGCTCTGCGGGCATGGGTGGCACCTGTTAACCATAGATGAGGTTAATTTTAATGTGCCTAGTAAGCACAAGAACACTTACAATTCAGTCTTGGTTCCTGGCTTACCAGTAAGACAGTACTGATAACCTGTTACAGAATTTTGTTTCCATTGCCTAGAAAACATAATTGTACCTCTGCGAATGTTAGTTTATTTTTTTGCATGGGGCTGTTATTAGAAAATGAAGTCATAAATCATTTCAGCACCTGCTTTTTCACCTGCTTTTTCACAGTACTGCATTTTAACAAAAGTATTTTAACCCTCATAACTGACTCGAGAAACTAGCCTGAAACATTTAAATACAGAGAAACTGGCAACACACAATGATGTGCAAGTGTTTTTTTTTCTTCTTTACATTTTTATTTTTAGGACATAAATCAAGACTATATCTTAAAGCTGATCTCCATCAATATGTGAAAAATGTTCACATGTTCACTTGTACAGAAGTACTCAGACTGAAAGAGGCACTATAGGAGCCAACCTGGTACTCTGCATGCACATGTGCTGATGAGGAACATGCTAACACGAGAGAGTAGAAAGATGATCTAATCAATGTGATGCTGCGCCTTCACTGCCCAGTCTTATGCTAGAGGCAGGGACGTGACCTAGTTTTGTTGCTTAAATCTAGTAGAAAAGAATCAGGTCTCTGGGCTGGATGTGCAGTCTGGTAGAGTTGTGTAAATCGCAAGACTGTGTGGAAGAAATATATATGGCATATTTAGCTGTCTGCCTGAGTTCAGATATATGTGTATATAATAGATAGATAACACATAGTCGTCACAATCTTAAAATATAACCATTATAAAACGCAAAAGGTACGCTTTCCTTTTCCTATAAAAGGGCAGGCAGACTTGGTTGTGTTACACATATTATGTAGTCCCCTATTTTCGATGTAGAATTTATGACCTAGTCATTTAATAAAATGCACTTGATTCCTGGAAAAAAAACAGTACATGACTGATAAGTAGGCTGTTCACAAGCCAGGGTTCATGCAGTATAGTACAAGACAGTAAATGTTGAGAGGTAAAGGAAAACATGCATTCTTTTTTTTTTTTTTTCCCCCTTATCCACTCACACAGCCCTCCTCCCGCTTCTCATGTATGTATCCCTGTTGTGGGAACATTGCCTGTGCTGACCTTGAACAGGCAGTAAGGAGCCTGCGACGGATGTAGAGAAATGTCAGGGATTGTCAGAACTCTTCAGATGGAAAGCGATTAATGCATTTAATGAGTTCAAACACCCGGCAACTGCACACTGGATCCTTGAAAGAAAGGAAAAGATTGCAGCCAGCCGGCACGCAAAGGAAAGATGAATACACACAGATTCTGTGCTTGCTACATCCGTCCAATTTGCCATAAGGCAATGGGATTGATTTATGAAAGGCATAAAGGCTGTTCACTAAGCGAATGTTTACTTTACAAAGTATATACTTAAGGCTGAACTCTAGGCACAAAAACTTTGATTTACATATATTCCTCAATATACTCATGTAAGTTCACTTTCTGTGCACCAAATGGCTTTGCAATCCCAAATATTACCTTGTAATTAGCAGTGACATCATCACTGTATTGTACAAAGAGCAGAGATGTGGGAGGGACCTAGCAGGCCCCACCCACTGCAGGTTGCCTTTTTAGAGAACTACAGGAAGGGATGGAGACCAGACCAGTCACCCTGTACAAGGGGAGAGAGCAGCAGTGACCGGTCTTTATTACAGGAAGCTGGTGCGCACAGTACATTTTAACACTGGATTACTGCACAGATCTGGAAGAAATGCACAAAGCACAACAACATAGAATAGTATGGATGGTAAGAATACACGTGACTCTTATATTAAGACAATATTTGCTTACCTGGAGTTCAGCTTTAACTTGGTGACTCAAAGCTGTGCTCACTTTGCCATACCTGCCATATGCAAGGGACATTTAAAAAGCAGCTTCCCCCTAATCACTAAAATAAGTGAACATTCACCTTACAATGTGAACCTTCTCTATCCCTTCAGTAAAGTAAGCGCAATGTGCTGTAACATGTAGAAACTGGAGTTAATTTCTCTGGGATCTGCCTCAAACGGAAATGTGCATGCAACTACATTTTATTGCATTATTGTTCCTATTTAGACAACCACATTGTTAGGAACGGGTCCCACCTTCTAAAAACTGATACAAATGAAACAAACTTTTTTTGACGGCTAGTTAGAAAGCTTGATACCTAGAGAAGAGCCAATCAGTTTGTGAATAGTAAAGAGGGGGGAGTGACTTAAATCCCCTACATCAGTAATTATCCAGGTTCACACAATCATTGGTATAGAAATGAGGGAATATATGCAGAATGCACAATTTCTAATGTATGTAATCAATGGCACATTTGCTTTGCCAGGATTTTTCCAATCCAGTGTAAATCAATTTCCTTACCTTTTTTATTTTGTTTCTAAAGGCAGGACTGCTGTTTTAAAAATGTAAAACTGATTTTATATATATATATATAAAGCACCTACATTGCCCATAGTAACCAGTTCGATTCAGAGGAGATTTTTCTGTTGAGGCAGAGAATGATACCCGGTGCCATTGGGAATGGTTTTAGTTCCAGATTTCATAAATATGTGTCATTGTGCCATGGAGAATGAAGTTCTTTCACTGCCTGATATTCATTCAACCAGGGTGCCCATATTTTGAAAAGTATACAAATTTGAAAAGATGGAGAATAGTGTATTTTAGTGTCTAGCTATGGCTAGTATCCATTATCCCTTCAGGATGCTTTATATGCAGCTAAAGTTTATTGTTCCATACCCAGCAGTGTTGCAAAATCTCGTGAGCAGAAGATGAATTGGTGAAAATAGACTTTTGCTAGAAAATTTTAAAGCAATTACATTTATAATATAATATACCTCCAACTTCACAAAGTAAGAGTATAATGTTTAAATAGTTTGCGTACTTTGTCATTTTAGCTTGATTGCCCTTATCTTTCTGTGTCACTTAGTTC
>NW_017306455.1:513582-535596 GCF_000935625.1 Nanorana parkeri
TTAAATTAATATGCAACAGAAATGACAACGCTAAACCGCTCTGCCTTATTTCTCTACCGAGCGGTTTTGATGGAGCGATATTAATCAGAGGCAGAAGAGACAGAAGTAATTCTTGTAAAAGTGGTGTGGAAACATTAAAAAAAATGCCGAACTTATTGCAGGCTTATATCAGAATTCATTTGGCAACACATTTTCAGTTTGGTGTGATTTGCTAGAAGGTGATTGGTGGGACCTAAATACATTTCAGGTGCATCAAAACAAAAGGTGTACAAAGTCTGACCGTTTATTTTCTTTGGAAAGCTGTCACATCCTGAGTAGAAAAGCCTGTCTTCTGCAAGCAGCTGCAGAGAAGGACTTTTGCTCTGTGTGGAAGCAGTGGTCTCTTTGCAGAGGTCTGACCATGGGTGATAGCTGGAGCTCTCCAATCAACAAGTATGAGATTTGCTGATTGTAGAGGTCCAACATGCTCCTTGTGCTAAAGTTATCCAGAGAGTCCACTGGTTCCACAAAGCAAGCCAAATGTCCTTCTCTATAGCATGCTGGCAGGAGAGGGGCCAGGATGTATTTTTTGGAATGTAACATCTAAATCCATTTTCCCCACAGTATAATATTATTCTCAGCGACATGGACAGAATCTATTCAACAGCCAAAGTGTGCCCTCCCGGCCAAACTACGGACTGCTGGTCTCTGGAACCAGGTATGCATTTTTTATGACTTCTAGTGACACTGAGGCGAGCAGAGTACAGGAACTTTGTGTATTTAAAGTGAAAGGCCGACTTTAAAGGAAACCTTCCAATGAGGTGAACATGGAAGCTGATGCTGCTGACCTCTCCTTCTGAACATGCTAATTATCTGGTTGTTATGAGTACTCTCTGGCTTCAGTACTTTGAGCCCTTATATGCATAATGAAGAAAGTGGGTCAGCAATAACAGCCTTCATATTTCTCTCATGGCAGGTTTATATTCAGGTTGTTAAATCAGTTAAGCTCCAGAGCCATAGTTTTGCATTTATCCTATAGGTCTATTCTGTAATTACATTATTATAAGATTTTTTTTTTTGGGGGGGTCAGGGGTGTAGACCTGAACAAGGAAAATGAGAGCACCACACTGACCCATTCTGGCCAGTATGGTGTGTGTGGGGTTTTTTTGTTGTTGTTTTAAGATGCAATGTAAAAAGCCATTGCATTTTGGGGGCTCTCAGATACCCCTTCATCAGTTCTTGTATGCTGGCTATAATGTACACTAATACTGGACAAGTAATTATGAGAAATTAAGATTATGTAGTTCCAGCATAGGATGCCTGTCAGCCTGTTAATTTAACTGGTCACATGGGTGGAATACGGACTTTGGGCCAGAGCTTCAGATTAGGGAGATTATGGAATCATAGAATTTTAACAAAATTATAGATTTAATCACTTGTCATTAAAAAAAAAAAAAAAAAAGAAATTGTACACTTGGTGCAATCTTCTCTTTGTCAATTAGGTTGATTTGAAAGCACTTTTCACTAAGACAAAATAAAACTATATATTCCATGATCCCTCTGTGCTCTCCGAATCAGGTGTGTGTGTGTGTTTTTAAATAAGGGCAGTTGTGGTTAAAAACATTATGAATCCATACAGGTTGGCTAGTAGAAGTCCTATGAAAGGGTACAGAGTGCTGAGTTTAACTTATAGGCTATAATAAGATGTTTGTTTTATAGTGATAAATGATTTTTCTTGTTTTAGAGCTTACTGAGATCATGGCAACTTCACGCAGCTACAAGAAGTTACTGTATGCCTGGGAAGGCTGGCATAACTCTGCTGGAAAACCACTACGGAGCAAATATGAACAATTTGTAAGGCTCAGTAACAAGGCTTACAGCTTGGATGGTAAGTGATAACTGGGTGCAGTGAGTTACTGAACCATCTGTAATGGATCGCGATGCTAGTGGCAAACCTTTTTTTAAACTGAATGTTTCTGGGAAACATTAAAAAAGCTCTTATGTAATTGTTAGTGTGCAATTTCCTTCCTTCCTTCCTTTTGTCAAAGGAGGAGCCTCCTCCAGCACCTGGTTCTAAATGAAGTCACCCATTCTCAGGCATTACCTGCAGCTCTGGAAGGTATACTGCACCTGAGAAAGCTGCAGGACTTGCCAGGGATGGAGTCATAGCAGTTGAAGCCCTGCTGGAAACCAGAGAAGATAAACAAATTGTGGTGGCTGCATTGGTTTTCTTGGGCTCTTTTTTTTTATTTTCACCTGGTGATCTGGTCAGTAACACACTTCCTGTCTTAGGGCGTCTTCACTCTGGAGGAGCGACAGAGCCACCTTTGGACAGCAGTATTTGTCAACCTGTGGTGGGCGGAGTTTTTTAGATGCACTAGCAGATTTAGATAGACTTGGGATAAAGATTTTACATAAATTAATAAAAGATAACCATTGTTGGCACCAGTTAAATGGTTTGTCTCGATCTGCTGGACAGCTTGGTCTGTTAAAGGAAGTTGAAAAATGTCAGACCTGCTGGCTGTATAACCAGGTGAAAATAAAGGGAAAAGGGCAAAAGAAAAAATGCAGCCACCACATTTAAGGATTGATGACCTGCAATATAATATATTTTTGCTTTTGTGTTTTAGATGAGCTTTAACAGTAAATACTCATACTACGGGCAGGGGTGTATCTACCGCAAGGCAAACTAGGCATGTGCCTAGGACGGCACTTTCCAAGGGGGGCGGCAGAAAATGCTGCCCCAAACCAATAAGGTGGACAGGTCTGGACTTGCCTTTGGGCATACTGGGCACTTGCCGAGGCTTGGCGGCACAATCAGGCAGTGGCGGCTACCTAATGAGGCAAACTAGGCAGCCGCAAGGCCCTAAGAGTGGCTGCCTATGTAAAAAGCTGCCCGGAGGAGGGGAGGGCCCAGTGAGTTGCGGTCCGGAAGGCTTTGTACAGGAGGTGGAGGAGAAGAAGTGAGTGGCTTAGGGCTGGCCATCGCATGTGATCTGATGGTGGGATGTCCCAGAAGCAGGCTGGGGACTGCAATGTATCCTGTTGGTACTGATGGCACTTCGAGCTGCAGGTAAGAGGAGCAGAACATCTATGCAGGGAAAGGGAGTCTGCACAGTTCTCCTGAGACCCTACGTGTCCTGCACAGGGTGGGTTGGGGCAAATTTAGATTGAGGGGGTGCCCGAGTTTAGTCTTGCCTAGGGCAGCACAAAACCAAAATACATAAAGATATACATGCTTAAAAAAAAATACACCACTGACTACGGGTTGTAGTGTTTCTGGTAACACAGTAGAAGCACACGGTACTTTATACAATGTTGAGGCTCTTTAAACAAGGCATTTACCTATAATTTGGTATGAGGGAACTGTGTTGTGCATCAAATATATATTGCACTGATATATGTAAACTTCTAGATATGACTGTGGTACCATATGTGCAAAAGGTTGGATAATTCAATATCGGAACTTATAAACGCACACAGGCACGCACTTCTTTTAGACCACTCCACATTCAGCAATGGCATGCGCTTATTGCTCTTTAGTGAGTTATACTTTACCCTGATCCTGCATATATTGCTTTTTTCTGTTCCATTTTATCTTCTCGTTTATGACTTAACACCATAACTGTGCTCTTGTATTCTGTCCACACCACATTCCATTCTGCATCTTGGCAATCATTTGTCAGGACTACGTGTTCATCATTTATCTGTGTGTACTTTGGTGCACTCCTTTTGCACTCCTCCCAATGTGATGATTAATATGTGGTGTTATCATTACTGAATGACTGCCTCATACAAATAACATCCATACATTCAAGAAACAGCTTGGAGATCCCTAGAATAGTAAACGAATACTTGGGGAAAGGAAGGTTTGGTAAAAGAAAAAAAGTTCTGAAGGAGGGTCCCCTATTTTTTAACTTTTAGACAAAATTGTAGTTTTTCCCCAGAAAAGGGGATCCCATCATTCCTTCAAACAGTCTAACGAGCATTTATAAAAATATATATTTATTAATTGTAGAAATACTAAAAATGGTTATACACAACATAACATTTCCTAGATATCACAAGTATCAAAAATATCAAAAAATATATCAAAAGAAATAAAAAAAACACACAAAATGCAAAAAATGCAAAAAATGCATTCAGCTAATAAATCTTTAGCAAATATATTATGGAACAAATAGTGTGGAGGCACACCGCGTAGAACGCCTACTGTTCTCAGATGACAGAAAAAGCTGGTATCAAAGATGTGTGTATATATATATATCTATTTTTTTGGTGTTAAATGTCTCCATATGGACGAAAAAAAGGAACCATATTCATGGAAGAAAGAGAGCTCTGTATTTCAAAAATATGACATACATATGTATGAAAAGCGGCATTTATCAGGAATTGGAGTTATAAGAAAAAAGAGATTCAACTCACGATGGAATGTGTCCTCATTTGAAGGATCGACTTGGAAAAGGGAAAGACCATGGGAGTGATTTACTAACCTAAACACACGCACGCACTAGGTGCGTGTGATTACTGATGTAGTTGTATCCAATCAAAGAAAATAGGAAATCCAGGAGATGTAGTTATATCTCGGCTCTGTGCGTTAGTTGTTTCTGAGACTTTGCCTTTACTGGATTGCTGTGTTCATTTTGTAGGATTTGTTTTCTTTTCGATGAAACCTATCCTTCTTTTGGGGATCAACTTTAGAAAGAAAAAGGAGACAATATATCTGCTGATGTATTTGCATCCAATCAAGGGTGGTGGGAAATCCAGGAGATGTGGTTATATCTCGGCTTTGTGCGTTGGTGATTATAGATCTTTGCCTTTACTGGATTCCTATATTTATGTGGGATTTATTTTCCTTCCAAAGTGATTAAAAAGAAATGATGGTAGGCACAGAAAACGTCTTCTATCCTGAGAAGGTTACAAAGTAGCTGAGTATCTTTATTCCTATAAATGCAAATACGGAAACTTGAAAGACGATTGCCGTCAAATGTAACGAAAACGTCAAAGTAATTATAGAGGTTTCAGGAGATGGCACTATCTCGGCTTCTCTGTTGGTTCTGGAGATAAGCATCACTGAAGAAATGCAGTCTCTTTTTTTCATTTTCTCTACATAGGAGGCTTCAAACGAAGAGGTTATAATACCTGGTTAGAATAATAGATGAGTGGATATCTCAGGCGAAAGACACAGTGCGGCCTCAGCTGAGGCAGCCACACAGAGAAAACCTTCACTGAACGCCTATGACGCGTTTCACCCCCTCCCACACCGGGGCTTCATCAGAAGGGTGTTGTTCAGTGAAGGTCTTTTGGTTTTCTCCTCTAAAAGGATTTCTTAAGTGATTTAATTGATAACATATGAAGCGTGTTTGGAGCGCATCATGTTTTTTATGTGTCCCCACAGGGCACGTTTCTTTCAACCGGAAAGGAATTTAATATTACAAAAAGTGCTGGAAAGTTATATATATGTCCAGAGTGAATTAAATTACATTTTTATACATAAATGTTTTTTGGGCTATTCATTTTCAACAAGACAGGTTGAGTTATCACAGACGTATGTTGTCCAGAAAATGCAAATAAAATTCATATATAGCGATGAATCTATATTTGCTACATACTTTCCTCATTGTGTTCTTTTTGGATGGCACGGAAAACTTTATAATGAAGCAGGGAAAATGATGATAGAATATATATGTACATTATGAATGCGTATGAATAAATAATTAGACATATATAAATTTCGATTACTATTACATGTACTTCATTTCTCTATACTGAAAAAAGGGGTGAGATTTTCAACTCCAGAAATAAAAGTGTGTTAGTTTTTTAGGGAATTTTTCCCTCAATGTTTCTGGACCTTCAAGGTTTTCCGTGACATTCCGAACGACACAAGAAAGAGACATAAAGCACATAGCAGAAAAGAAGAGAGAAGGGCGCCCACCCTAGTGTAGATGGTTTTTAATAATGTGAGCTAAAGTACAAGGTAAAAACATACTCACAATGAGAATCAGTAAAATCATATGAAATGAGCCAGAATGATATCTGAATATCAGCTGCACAGATGCCTGTGTATCAACACAGGACTCCTTTTGATGATGCGTTTCCGGGGCCACGCCCCCTTCATCAGAACATGTTGATGATGTTCTGACGAAGGGGGCGTGGCCCCCGGAAACGCGTCATCAAAAGGAGTCCTGTGTTGATACACAGGCATCTGTGCAGCTGATATTCAGATATCATTCTGTCTCATTTCATATGATTTTACTGATTCTCATTGTGAGTATGTTTTTACCTTGTACTTTAGCTCACATTTTTAAAAACCATCTACACTAGGGTGGGCGCCCTTCTCTCTTCTTTTCTCCCATAGTGTTGCAGCTTCCCAGGCTGAAGTGGGGCAGAACTCCTAGTTATCCTCGCTTGCACTTTATTTTCATCTGTTGGTCATCATTGGCGCTTTGAATTTTTTTTTTTTTCTTACATATAGCACATAGCAGTTTATGCCTTTTTTATAATTTCATTTTGAAGAGCAAACATTTCTCTAAATATACACATGCATCCCATACAGATACATGTCCGTGATTCCTTTATAAAGAGAAAGCGATTTCAATTTGGGAAAGGACTCCAAACATGAAGGCCAAAAGGGAAAGAAAAAGGGGGGGTCTAGGTCATAAAAAGCAACTAGAATTGATGGCTTCATTAATTCCTGGTTTTTCATAGGACCTGGTGGAATGGATCCATTTACATTCTCTTTGGAGGAGGAGTTTGTCCCAATCTCCCCCTCTACTGGGTACATGAATTCTGTCCACGACAAAGAAGCTAAGTCCTTTAGTTTTCCCTCCATGTGCATGTACCATGTGTCTGGCAATAGGGGACCTAAGATCATGTGCCCCAATGTCAGAGACGTGGTCAGAAATTCTGTTTTTGAGCATTCTTTTGGTCTTCCCTATGTAGAACATGTCACATGTGCACGTTAGCAAGTATATGACTCCCTTGGTTTCACAGTTGGCATAATGTTTACATTTGATACTTTGCCCACTGTGGGTGGTGATCTCTGATCCTGTTCGAATGAAAGCACAGAATTTGCACTTTTGGCATTTATAGGTGCCTGGATATTTGCAACATGACAATTTTTTATTTGTATTGTATTCACTTGAAATTAGTTTATCCTTCAAGGATGGACACTTTTTATAAATTATTGTCGGTTTTTGCTGTAAAAATTTTGAAATTATGGAATGTTTTAATAAGCAGTGCCAATGTTTAGTTAATATATCACTGACTGCTTGATGGTGATTATTATATGTAAAGATTAATCTCAGATGATCATTCTGTTTTTTGTTTTTTTTCTTTTTGAAACCAATTTGGTCTGTAGTTGGCTTTGGTCTTATTGTATGCTTTCTGTAAAATTTTGTCAGAGTATCCTCTTGGTTGTAGTCTGTGTCTCAGATTTTTGGCTTCAGATTCAAAATCCTTGTCTAGGCTGCAATTTCGCCTTACCCTCAGGTATTGTCCATATGGGATACTATTTTTAAGGCTTTGGGGGTGGGCACTGCTGGCCTCTAATAAGGAGTTTCCAGCAGTGCTCTTTCTATATAATTTTGTATGTAGAATATTTCTGTCACTTTTACAGATACAAATATCCAGGAAAGGTAGCTCGGTTTCATTCGCATTCATGGTAAATTTAAGATTGAGATCGTTGAAGTTAAGAACCTCAACAAAATCTTCCAAGAGATCCTTGCCACCTGTCCAGAGAATCAAGATATCGTCTATGTACCTGTGCCAGGAGAGCACATGGCACAGGTACATAGATCGTCTCTGGACCAGATATCCTCTTCCCATACCCCCAGGTACAGGTTGGCATATGAGGGAGCACACCGTGTTCCCACAGCCGTGCCCTGTACCTGGAGGTAGAGATTGTTATCAAAAGAAGAAGTATTGTGGGTTAAAATAAATTGTAAGAGTTGAATCAAAAAGGTATTGTGATTTGTATTCAGATGTCCCTAGGGAGGCTAAAACTTTTTTTATAACGTCTATCCCTTTTTGATGGGGTATGTAAGAGTATAAGGCTTCAACATCGAGGCTTACTAGGAGAGTTCCATTTGGGACTTCCAGATCTTTAATTTGAGATATTAGATGGGGGGTATCTTTAACATATATGACGTGAGAGCTTCTACGTGTGGACGCAGAAAATGGTCCACATATGTACTGGCATTTTCGGTCAAAGCCCCACAGCTGGATATTATTGGGCGACCTGGGGGATTTAATGCATTTTTATGGACTTTGGGTAGGGCATATATTACTGGGATTCTTGGATGTAGAATTATTAGAAAGTTACTCGTGTTCTTATCGATAATGTTGTTCTCTAGTGCTTCATCAATAATATTAAACAGTGATTTGTTGGTGATTTTGTAGGGTACTGCCCTTGGTGGGTCGGTACCATTGTCGGTTATTTAAGATTTTCATTACCATATCTGTATAGTAAATGTTGGTCATAATAACTACATTTCCCCCCTTATCGGCTGGTTTTAAAATAATTTCTTTGTTTTGTTGTAAGGTTTTTAAAGCATCTTTGTTCATATGTTAGATTATCCTTCTTTATTTTATGTGATAGATTTTTTTCAATGTCCTCAGTAACTCTTCTTAGGAAGTTCCAGATATTTATGTTTTGTGATAGAGGGGGAAACGTAGTTGATTTGGGTTTAAAGTGAGGGGCTTTGGGGGGTCTCTGTTCATAAGTGTCCTCTTCTTCCTCGGAAATGTGTCCTTCTGCACATAAATCCTGAAGGTCTCTTAGAGCCTGGTAGTCTCTACTTGAGAAGTCCTTCCAATCTTTTATAATTCCTCCTAGTGGTTTATTACTTTTATCATGGATTTGTTTTAGTAGTAATTTTTGGGCAAAAAGGTTAACATCTTTAATAATATCGAACTTATCTGGAGATGTTTCAGAAAGTTAGGCCTTTAGATATTAAGTTTAATTGATCTCTAGAGAAAACAAAAGGAGTCAAATTAATAATTTGTAGGCTATTCAATGGTGACGTTTAGTCATGTACTGATCCCACATGGTTTTTTTGGGAAGTGTGTTTGGGATGTTTTCTAAGTGCGGGAGTCCTTCTTTCCCATTTATATCTATGCTGGGACCTATTCTGTTGAAAAAAGTTTGAGTTGTGGGGGGGTTGTCTAAGAAATCTTTATCAAAACCTGTAGCTCCTCCTTCATTAAGTATATCGGAGGGTAGGACGGTCATCTGTCTTTGATCAGTTTGACTATTGGTATATCTTCGATTGGGTGCATAATTCGGGTTTCTGTGATTTTGACCTTTTTGTATCTCTGCGTTTGAGAACGAGTGTTGTATCCTTTTTGGGAGACAGTGTGTCACGAACCGCGGCGCCGTCTCGTTGCTAGGAGACGGGCCGGCAGACTTGCATATTCGGCTCCTCCCTCTAGACGTCTCCCTCGGACTCGTCACACATAGGAGTGAGGGCGTAGCAGCCTGGCCCTTCGGAAGCATCCTGTTGCTAGGAGACGTTCGGGAGGGCCTCTGCTGACTGCTCCGCCCCAACACACCTGCCTACTCATAAAAGCCTGGAAGTTACACTTGCTCAATGTTCTAGCGAGGTAGAACGTTGAGCAATTTCTTAGGGCTCATACCTCTGCTCCAGCACGTGAACCTTTCACTCCAGCAGCATTAATCCGGACTTCTTCCAGCACAGCAGTGATCCTTCGCCCTGTACTCCTGGAGGGCTCTGAATACCCCAACAAACCGCAAGTACCATCCTGAACCCTGTAATTGTTTACATTGCCTGCAACTCAGTGGGGTTTAAAGAGACACTGCTCTACAAAGGGGGCTTGTTCAGGAGTACTCCTAATTACGGTTTGATAAGCCTGCAATAGTGTTATGCATTAGTGGAGTGAACTACTGTATACCAAAACAAATACGGGACTACTTTTCTTTCCTCTGCCAAGTTGCTGTAGTTGCTATAGTTTTTTGCATTCATGGAGTGAACTACTTTATTTTGAACTACAAATCCCCACAGGCCCCAACTAACCACAATATTGCACAGAGGGAAGGTTCACTTATTGTTATCTCTGCAATTACAGCCTGTGGTGGCATATGATGTGTTAAGGGTTCCAACCTCACTCAGCCACACTAAAGAGTGTAAGTGTGAACCCCCCCACCTGAGCCATCCACAAAGCCTCTCCGCAGCTGAGATCCTCAGCCAAACTCGCTCAATCATTACACAGTGTTGGAGTCCTCTGCAGAGGAAGGGCACGATTCTGTCCCCGCAGACAAGGGCTCACCTCTATCTCTTTGTGTTGTTTTATGTCGGGAGAAATGGGGGTTTTTATTTTCCCATTTTCTATTTTTATTAAGATGTTCCCATTTGTAGGCCCTATCATGGAGAAAAGCGTCTTTATCCCTTTCAAATTTATGTTCTTTTGTTTCTACTAGTTCTCTATTATAGGTTTCTATTTGTTGTTCTAGAGTTTTCATGGATGTATCAAAATCAGTCGATTGTTTTATAGCTTTCTAGGTCTAATACTAAATCTTGGATCTGGGTGTTAACTTGTTTTAATTCTACTTCATAGTATTCCACCAGCATTGTCAGCATGTTTCTGCTGCTGCAAACATTGAAATTGTACTCCCATTTTCTCAATTCATCCGAAATATCCTTTATATTAGGAATGACCTGTAATCTTAGGCCTTGTGGGCATAGGTCCTGTTCTATATATTTTTCTAAATATAGTTTGTTCCAGAACAGGCGAGATTTATTTTCATAGGTCTTTCTCAATTTAAAGAAAATGTCCCTATAACTCCGTTCTTTTCTCTTTTTCTCTTTTCCAAGTCGATCCTTCAAATGAGGACACATTCCATTGTGAGTTAAATCTCTTTTTTTCTTATAACTCTAATTCCTGATAAATGCCGCTTTTCATACATATGCATGCCATATTTTTGAAATAAAGAGCTCTCTTCTTTTTTCCATGAATATGGTTCCTTTTTTTCGTCCATATGGAGACATTTAACACCAAAAAAATAGATATATATATATACACACATCTTTGATACCAGCTTTTTCTGTCATCTGAGAACAGTAGGCGTTCTACGCGGTGTGCCTCCACACTATTTGTTCCATAATATATTTGCTAAAGATTTATTAGCTGAATGCATTTTTTGCATTTTTTGCATTTTGTGTGTTTTTTTTATTTCTTTTGATATATTTTTTGATATTTTTGATACTTGTGATATCTAGGAAATGTTATGTTGTGTATAACCATTTTTAGTATTTCTACAATTAATAAATATATATTTTTATAAATGCTCGTTAGACTGTTTGAAGGAATGATGGGATCCCCTTTTCTGGGGAAAAACTACAATTTAGATCCGTAGAATAAATTAAGAAAAAGCAGGAAGCGACATGCAATGCAGGTCTTGGGGATACAGATTCCTCTGCAGCAGGCAATACATTAGTGACCTCACCAAATTTCACTCAGTTTTGCGAGACTAGCAGTCAGAGGCAGTACCTTTTGGTAATCCTACTCTACATCTTTGGGGCTAGGCACTTCTATTTTTGAGCCAACAGGTAGAGCTGTAGACGGTCGTGTAACAATAGCCACAGCAGCGCACACTATGGGGCCTGGGGGAATAAGGGAGCCCCATTAGGGGGGCTGATTAGGAAAACTAAACTGTGAGGTTAACTGTATAGAAGGGCTGAAGTCAAACCTGAGGATCATCTAGTCACAGCTTTAATTTGCTCCAGTTTTGATAAATTCCCCTCATTGTAGTTTCTCTTTTAGGGATAGCTGCATCTATCCTGCAGCACCACTATTTAATTTTTTTTGCATATACTGTATTTTATTTTTAATAATATTTATTTTTAAAGGAGAACTATGAGATGAGTGATTTCCACTCACCTCATAGTTCTAGCCGACCTGTGACAATGAGACTGTCACAGGTCGGCTCAGTAGATCGGGAGATGATCGAACACATACCAGGTTCGCTCACCTCTCGATCCTGTCACGGCTCTCTGCCGTGACAGGGGAGGGACTGGATTCCCCTCTCCCCGCTCCGATCTGCCAGCGCTGACTGGCGGAACGGACGGGGGAGGGGGCGGGTACAGCTGGCTCTGCCTCTAGATAGGCAGAGCCAGCTGTCACTCACACAGCTGGGCGGATCCCGTCATCTACGTCGGGATCCGCTCCGGCTGCGGCGTCTCAGTATACCGGGAGCTGTAGGTCGCGGTATACTGAGCTTAGGGTAACGGGAGGACGCTAGTTTGTGTCCTCCCGTTACCCTAAGGAGAACTATGGGGAAAAACACTGACCCCATAGTTCTCCTTTTTAATTCTTTAAAATAAAGTTTTCATAACACAAGAAAAAAAAAAACATAGGTAGAGAACAAACACATCACTGCTTAAGCATATTCACCGAATATCAGACTATAGTTGGGCTTTTCCAGCCCAAGAGCAAGAAAACCCTGAGCGTTGTAGGGGTACACAAAAGGTCTGAAAGCAACATAAAATGGAAACCACTGTGGCAGCGTCGCGTCTCAGATGGCGCAAGAGACGCGATGATCACATGAACCTAATTGCAGTCGGTGTAAGCTTGGGAACGCAGGCTAATTCCACATGTGGGCGCTGTGCAATTACTAACCTCTGTGAGGCAAGAAGGGAAGTCAGTACAAGGGTAAGCGGGAATACAGGGTTGAAGAGATGAGAAATGTGAGTGAAGAGATGAGAAATGTGAGTGAAGCTCACACCCAACTATGAGATTACAATACTCTAGACTGCAGACGTATAGACAAGAAAACCTACCCACAGACATGTGGATGACATGTACTGAAATGCAGACCACAAACGCGTAGGGGAAAGGAAGGACAGAAGCAGAAACATATGGAAAAGCAGATTGTAGGATCCAGCGAGGGTAGCTCCTGCTTAGTGGTAAGAAGCAATTCAAGTAACCATCAGGGTACTATATTCCGGGGACATGAGAAATCCCAGCCAGTAGAACCAAGTTTTCCTGAATTTGGTAGCGGTATGATGGAGTGGCGGTCAGCTCCTCCATCACACAGATCTCATCCACTTTTTTGAGCCACATTTTCACCAAGGGTGGGTCTGGACTTTTCCAGCACATCGGTATACAAGTCCTAGCCGCATTAATTAGATGGATTAGAAGGGAATTGCGGTACCGAGACTTGGAGAGTGGGGTCAGGTGGAGCAGGACTGCCGCTGGGTCATCAATTAAGGAAATCCCAGTGAGTTGGTTGATTTCTCGGAGGACAGTATCCCAAAACTCTCCGAGGCGTGGGCAAGACCAAAAGATGTGCATAATAGAGCCAACCTGTTGCTCACATCGCCAGCAAGTTGGTGGGGATTGAGGGAACATCTTGAGGAGCGTGGCTGGCACAAAGTACCATCTGGCAAGTATTTATATACTGTATTTTAACTGTTTTTCAGGATTGGCACCTTTTGGACATTTTGCTGCAAAATAAGTTGCTATTACAAGTGGCAGAATAAAGATTAAACATAAGATATCAGGATAACACAAGTATAAGATAGCACAGCTATCCTTTTTATAACACTAACCCTAAATTATATGAATTTCCGGTTGACTGTTTCCCTCTAGTGGAGCTGATGTGTAATGTCCTGCTCTTGTAGTAATACAGTTATTCGATAATTTTGGTCTGTAACCCTTGAAACATTGTGAGGAAAGATGTATGTTGGGATGAAGTAATGTTGGTTCTTTTTCTCGACAGGATTCACAGACACCGGAGCATACTGGCGCTCTTGGTACACCTCATCCACTTTTGAGAATGACCTGGAGGAGCTTTATCATCAACTGGAGCCCCTGTATCTCAATCTCCATGCCTTTGTCCGCAGAAAACTCTATGAAAGATATGGAGAAAAATACATAAACCTCCAAGGCCCAATTCCTGCACACCTATTAGGTGAGTTTGCAGATACAAATGAGAACACAGTGATGCAAGTGGACCCTCGGGGCTTCTAGGTTTTTTTTTTTGTATTTTTTAACCTAGTGCTAAATATATTGCTGTGATGGTACGTGTATTGATATGATGTGACGTATAGCAACCAGATTATGGCTCATTGCTGTTCATTGTAGTCAGACAAATATAGGATTACTTTTTTGGGAGCTACTTACTCCACTTTACCATGTGTGTTATGAATGGCTCTCCACTAGAAATAATTTATTTGTTCTGCACCTGGGAAGTACAAAGTAGAGGTGTATACAGACAGTAGATTGGGGACAGCCATCCTCTCCAATTCTTCTGCACATAGTGACTTTCTTTTTTATGGCCCCTGGGTGGCCAGTGATGATGCAACTCCTGCACATGCGAGATAAAAGTAATGCACATAAAAATAATTTGCAAACAAACAGGTTAAGACGTTATTTAGGCTGAACAGCCATATGAAGTCTCTTAACTGAGAAGTGAGGGGAAATCTCACCCACAAAGTCCTGGACAGCACCATGGAAAAACACAAATAAGAAACGGTACCAAAACAGTGTATAAGCCAATAATAAAATACTGTTTTCTGCTGACTTTCCATAGATTGTTTTTTCTTGTGTTGACTGACTGATGTCAATCTACAGGTAACATGTGGTCGCAAACGTGGAATAATATCTATGATATGATGATTCCCTTCCCTGACAAGACTAATGTGGATGTAACCAGCACTATGAGGGAAAAGGTAAACTAGCAAAGTTGAACTCCAAGCAGGCTTGGTTAAAATACATGTGTGTAATCTCAATTACATGTCGAAAAGGTTTGTAATTCTGTTAAGCCAGTTTGGTTATCCACACACTAAAAGGTTCTACTGAAAGTAGAGCACTGGCTATCATGGCTGTTTTGGGTGGTGGAGATCCCAGCAAAAGCTAGGCAGGGAATGAAACACCGCTTTCACTCTACCTATAACCTAACGTTTTGGATAAGGTTGCACTTTAAATAAATAGGGATTTGGGTGGTTTTTTTCGCACTCTGTAGGGTTGGAACGCCACCTACATGTTTCAGGTCTCAGAAGAATTCTTCACCTCTCTGGGTCTGCTAGAGATGCCACCAGAATTCTGGCAGAAGTCTATGCTGGAGAAGCCTGCAGATGGTCGGGAGGTGGTGTGTCATGCCTCTGCATGGGACTTCTACAACAGAAAAGACTTCAGGTGAGTCATACACTACAAGAGTGATTTTATGTCCCAAGTGCTGCACTATATTCTCATTTTCTTAAAATTGTATTCTATTACCAAAGCTAGTATCGGGAATCCAGTTGGCTGCAATGACAACAGTTTTCTTTTCAAACACTTTTTTTTTTGTGTCCACAAAAGCATTGCTTGCATCTAAACTGATTACATACTTTCACCAGGCAGCAAAAAAGACTTTGTGCCCCCTCATTCATGTGTGTGTGTGTGTGTGTGTGTGTGTGTGTGTGTGTTACTATTTGTATTATTGTTATGTAGCAATTTTTCCCCAACATGGCTGGCTTTAAACTAAAAATGTACACTCAAATGAAAACCAGTTTGCCCTATACCACTCTATGTGCACTTTGCTGTAAACTGGCATAATGTAGTTAAAATTATAGGCCACAGGCGTAATAATTGTTTTACTGGCATACAGTACTAAGTGTCAGATTAGTGGTTCTCCTGTTGCAAGGAACATAAGTATGTTAATTGGTTATATAGAATGATTTTGACAGCATCTGCTTTGAATACATATTTTCTTAATTAGACTAGAGTTAAGTCTTCTGGAAAATGAAATGAGCTCCAGTTTTTTTGTTTGTTTTTTTTAACTTCACTGATCTACAACAACAAAATTACATTGCTCTCCATGTACCAGTTTTACTAATGAGGCCTTGAGTGTAGCTAGAATCCAGGGACAAATACACATCCTCAAGGTTTACAGCAGAGAAAAATGAAAATACCATGCTTGTATTAATGTAAATCACTACAAGAAATTGTTTCTTTTGTCCAAAGGATCAAGCAGTGTACTACGGTTACCATGGAGCAATTGTTCACTGTCCACCATGAGATGGGACATGTGGAGTATTACCTGCAGTATAAAGACCAGCCAGTCACATTCCGCAGAGGTGCTAATCCAGGTTTCCATGAAGCTATAGGGGATGTGCTGTCTCTATCTGTATCCACTCCAGGACATCTGAAAACTATTGGCTTGCTCAGTGACGTCACAGAAGATCCAGGTTAGTAGTTTTATCATAACCTCATAATGAATTGGGATTTCCAAACTCCGGGAGTAAGTAGAAAACCCTGTCTTCTGAGAAAATGGTATGAACTAGGCTGTAACTACAGGGTCTGCAGAGTGGGTCCACTGTTTCTGGGCCAGTGGGGTGTGTCTACGTCTATTTATTCATGATGTGCTCGCATTGTATGCTTTATAGAAGGAAAACAGAATTGCTGCATGTCCTTTTCAGTTATTCTCAATATGATTTGTTCATGTCTCTGAAATAAAAGAAATCTGACACAGTTGTGTCAAAAAAATCTTTGTTTATGTTCCTGCGTGCCCTGATATGACACAAAAGCCCCCAAAGATGCTTTACAAGTACAGACAGTCCACAAGTTTATCAGAAATTGTTTGTATTGACCTTATACATTTAAAACAAACCCTTTTATGTGTTTCTTTCTTAGAGAGCGATATTAATTACCTCCTTAAGATGGCTTTGGAGAAAATTGCCTTCTTGCCTTTTGGCTACTTGATTGACCAGTGGAGGTGGAATGTTTTCAATGGACGGACTCCTGCCAGTCGATACAACTACGACTGGTGGAATCTCAGGTAGAGTTTGGATGGTAACAGAAGTGGGCTAATTAAATGTGGCTTGTCAGCAGTTTGTTACACATAACTGATATACAGTATAGCACTTTCTATTACGTATAGAAGGCAGCATAATTACCCCCAAAGCACTACCTTTTTAGTTACATAGTCAGGTTGGAAAAACATACACAAGTGCAAGTTTAACCTATAGAGAAAAACAAAAGACTAGAAAAACCTCCATAAACAGAACTCTGCACCCACAGTTAAGTGAACATGTGCTGTGCGCATGTAGGGCAAACCGGTTAACTTTAATACTGCCCTTCCTAGTAGCTCATACTAAACTTTATTTTACTTCCCCTCCCCCCACTTTTTTCTGCCTATAAGATTGGCAGAAGAAAGTCCTGCAGTGGTCTTCTCTACCTTGCTGATTTTTGGCACCCATCTGGCAAAAGAGCTGCACAAAGCCTGTTGGTCCTTGGGCTCACTTGGCTTCTTTATGAGCCTGAGACCACTGCAGGGAGATGCAGGATGGAGAGCAGCAGGAGAATGGTAAAATCCTATTCGCTGAACTCCTCTGTGCTGAATAAATGAGCTCTGAGGCCTTTGGGAGTTCATAGGTTAAGTGCCCCAATGGCAGCAGCCAGGTACATTGCAAATCAGGAACTTTGTATCCCCAATCTGTACTTGCTGGAGGCAGAGGAGACATCAGGGGTCTAATATCTACCACTTGCTTCCATAAAGAGTAACTGTGACTGCAATCCACCCAGAGTAGAGAATAGGCCATGCCCAGAGACGCTCTCAGGCCTATTTACAACACTGCACATCTGTAGGTCAACAATGAAGGTGGTTTCCAGCAGATCCCAGTGCAGTGAAAAGGTTTCTAGTCTTCCACTGCATATAAAAGAAAATGCTCACTGACCACAGCATACCTACATCAGGATTAGTGTAGTACCTTTTATAAATGCATGTAGTTTTACTTACCCTTCCCATTAAAGTGCATCTGAGTTGCAGCTATGTCAATGGGACCTCAGAGAAGCAAATTACATTTAAAAGGGGTATCTGAAACAGACTCTGTTATCTCTACAATATGTGAGATACCCTTGGACTCTGATATACTTCATCTACTTTAAATACATTTTGTTTGGTTAAGTGATTTTTCTCTTGCAACACTTTAAAATGACTGGTACAATATTATTGTATTATTAACCCTTAATGTAGTGAATATGTATCCTATAATGTAGTCAATATGTATTTTAGGACTAAGTATCAAGGAATATGCCCTCCTTTGCCAAGAAATGATGTTGAATTTGATCCTGGTGCAAAATTCCACATTCCAGGCAACACCCCATACATCAGGTAAGAACATGTTTTGGTGGTGGCTCACATCCTGCATGAAATAACCTGTACTGCCACCATCTCTCTGATATGCAGATGTTTCTACTCTAAGCAATCAGTATGTTTTACATTAAAGCAAAATATTCTTAATATATTGAAAAACACAATTTGTGTTTTCCATAATAGCAATAAACACAATGTGTTCTGTCTTTTAGATACTTTGTGAGCTTTGTACTGCAGTTCCAGTTCCACAAGACACTATGCGCAGCAGCCAAACACACAGGCCCCCTACATAGATGTGACATTTACCGATCCAAAGAAGCTGGCACAATCCTGGGGTGAGTATAGGCTGTTTTTAATGAGAATAATCATGCCTCTTAATAATTTAGCTGGGGACTATGCATATTTTTAAGGTGCATTTTTGAAAGCTGGGCAGACCTGGGTGTAAATATATTGGCTAATCTATGGGAAACATTTTACTTTTTTTTTTTAATTAAAGATATACTGTAGTCAAACCTGACAATTTGGCATAGACATGAAGCATAGAATACGTTCATATTGCCTCCAATTTTAACCTGGTATGGTATGTCAGTCCTGCTTTAAAAATCCCTCTGGCAACCAATAACCCCATGTTCCTAAGCATGCAGATACTCAGACCAGAGAATATGCAACTTTCACCATCAAAAAACAGCAAGAAATTTAATATGAGGCATTCCAACTATTCACCGGCCTGATGACAGAAATAATTCACACTTCTGATGAATCTCAACTGCAAGCTTTATAAAATGGAGAAGGTTGCACAAAATGGCAAGAATCTCCAGTCCTACACGGGGGGAACTCTTACGCCTGGTTCACACCTGCAAATTTCAAGCGGGCGCAGAGATTCGATTGTTTTTGGGCACAATCGGTGTGCATTTGCGGAAACTCGCAGAAACGCGAAACACATTCATTTCTAATGGCACACCAAACGCGGCCAGCAAGTCATGCGGTTTTGCACTGCGTTTCTGCTCGTACAAACGCGGCAGACGTGCCTAGATCTGTCTTAGGGTGACAGTGCTCCACACCTATAGAGATATGACAGGTTACTGAGCATAGAAAGTGTTACTGGAAGGATCACCAAAAAAAAAAAACTTATGCAGCCACCACATTTAGGAACTGATCATCTGCAATATAGTCATTTTGTGTCTTTGGGTTTAAATGCACTTTCAACTAAATTGATTGGAATGTATGACTTTGGCATAGTGGTTTTGTTTGTTAGGTTTTTCCCTGAATATTCTGCTAGCTGACTGGAGCAGTTTTATAGTAAATGTTTCTAAATCTAGGTGGTTGAAGATCTGTTCACAAAAGCTTGCATAAAACAACACAAACCCAGAACTGGAATGTATACTTGAGACTAACCACGTAGTTGGTTACCTATTTCCATGCCTATTTCCATGCCTATGCACAAACAAATAAAATTAGTGTACAGTACAAGATAATACATAAACACGCTCATGTTAAATGTTTTTAAAATGTTTGACTTTTATTGGTTTGAATCTCTTTCCTTCTCTCTCTTTGAGTCTTTCCCTCTCTCTCTCTTTGCCTCTCTCTCCCTCTTTGCCTCTCTCTCTTTGCCTCTCTCTCTGCCTCTTTCTTTCTCTCTCTCTGTGCCTCCTTTCTTTCTCTCTCTCTCTCTCTTTGCCCCTCTCTCTCTCTTTGCCCCTCTCTCTCTCTCTTTGCCTCTCTCTCTCTCTCTCTTTGCCTCTCTCTCTCTCTTTGCCTCTCTCTCTCTCTCTTTGCCTCTTTCTTTTTTTCTCTCTCTTTGTCTCTCTCTCTCTTTGTCTCTCTCTCTTTGTCTCTCTCTCTCTTTGTCTCTCTCTCTCTTTGTCTCTCTCTCTCTCTCTCTTTGTCTCTCTCTCTCTCTTTGTCTCTCTCTCTCTCTTTGTCTCTCTCTCTCTCTTTGTCTCTCTCTCTCTCTACCACAAGACACTATGCGCAGCAGCCAAACACACAGGCCCCCTACATAGATGTGACATTTACCGATCCAAAGAAGCTGGCACAATCCTGGGGTGAGTATAGGCTGTTTTTAATGAGAATAATCATGCCTCTTAATAATTTAGCTGGGGACTATGCATATTTTTAAGGTGCATTTTTGAAAGCTGGGCAGACCTGGGTGTAAATATATTGGCTAATCTATGGGAAACATTTTACTTTTTTTTTTTAATTAAAGATATACTGTAGTCAAACCTGACAATTTGGCATAGACATGAAGCATAGAATACGTTCATATTGCCTCCAATTTTAACCTGGTATGGTATGTCAGTCCTGCTTTAAAAATCCCTCTGGCAACCAATAACCCCATGTTCCTAAGCATGCAGATACTCAGACCAGAGAATATGCAACTTTCACCATCAAAAAACAGCAAGAAATTTAATATGAGGCATTCCAACTATTCACCGGCCTGATGACAGAAATAATTCACACTTCTGATGAATCTCAACTGCAAGCTTTATAAAATGGAGAAGGTTGCACAAAATGGCAAGAATCTCCAGTCCTACACGGGGGGAACTCTTACGCCTGGTTCACACCTGCAAATTTCAAGCGGGCGCAGAGATTCGATTGTTTTTGGGCACAATCGGTGTGCATTTGCGGAAACTCGCAGAAACGCGAAACACATTCATTTCTAATGGCACACCAAACGCGGCCAGCAAGTCATGCGGTTTTGCACTGCGTTTCTGCTCGTACAAACGCGGCAGACGTGCCTAGATCTGTCTTAGGGTGACAGTGCTCCACACCTATAGAGATATGACAGGTTACTGAGCATAGAAAGTGTTACTGGAAGGATCACCAAAAAAAAAAAACTTATGCAGCCACCACATTTAGGAACTGATCATCTGCAATATAGTCATTTTGTGTCTTTGGGTTTAAATGCACTTTCAACTAAATTGATTGGAATGTATGACTTTGGCATAGTGGTTTTGTTTGTTAGGTTTTTCCCTGAATATTCTGCTAGCTGACTGGAGCAGTTTTATAGTAAATGTTTCTAAATCTAGGTGGTTGAAGATCTGTTCACAAAAGCTTGCATAAAACAACACAAACCCAGAACTGGAATGTATACTTGAGACTAACCACGTAGTTGGTTACCTATTTCCATGCCTATTTCCATGCCTATGCACAAACAAATAAAATTAGTGTACAGTAAAAGATAATACATAAACACGCTCATGTTAAATGTTTTTAAAATGTTTGACTTTTATTGGTTTGAATCTCTTTCCTTCTCTCTCTTTGAGTCTTTCCCTCTCTCTCTCTTTGCCTCTCTCTCCCTCTTTGCCTCTCTCTCTTTGCCTCTCTCTCTGCCTCTTTCTTTCTCTCTCTCTGTGCCTCCTTTCTTTCTCTCTCTCTCTCTCTTTGCCCCTCTCTCTCTCTTTGCCCCTCTCTCTCTCTCTTTGCCTCTCTCTCTCTCTCTCTTTGCCTCTCTCTCTCTCTTTGCCTCTCTCTCTCTCTCTTTGCCTCTTTCTTTTTTTCTCTCTCTTTGTCTCTCTCTCTCTTTGTCTCTCTCTCTTTGTCTCTCTCTCTCTTTGTCTCTCTCTCTCTCTCTCTTTGTCTCTCTCTCTCTCTTTGTCTCTCTCTCTCTCTTTGTCTCTCTCTCTCTCTCTCTTTGTCTCTCTCTCTTTGTCTCTCTCTTTGTCTCTCTCTTTGTCTCTCTCTCTCTCTTTGTGTCTCTCTCTCTCTCTTTGTGTCTCTCTCTCTGTGTCTCTCTCTCTCTTTGTCTCTCTCTCTCTTTTTGTCTCTCTCTCTCTCTCTTTGTCTCTCTTTGTCTCTCTCTGTCTCCCTTTGCCTCTCTCCCTTTGCGTCTCTCTCTCTCTTTGCCTCTCTCTTTGCCCCTCTCCCTTTGCCTCTCTCTTTGCCCCTCTCCCTTTGCCTCTCTCTCTCTCTCTGCCTCTCTTTGCCCCCCCTCTCTCTCT
>NW_017306455.1:535676-600361 GCF_000935625.1 Nanorana parkeri
CTCTCTCTTTGACCCTCTCTCTTTGTCTCTCTCTCTCTTTGTCTCTCTCTCTCTCTCTCTTTGTCTCCCTCTCTCTTTGACTCTCTCTCTCTTTGTCTCTCCCTCCTCTCTTTGTCTCTCTCTCTCTCTCTCTCTTTGTCTCTCTCTCTTTGTCTCTGCCTCTCTTTGTCTCCCTTTGCCTCTCTCCTTTTGCCTCTCTCTCTTTGCCTCTCTCTTTGCCCCCCTCTCTCTCTTTGCCCCCCCTCTCTCTCTCTCTTTGCCCCCCCTCTCTCTATCTCTCGCTTTGCCCCCCCCCTCGCACTCTCTTTGACCCTCTCTCTCTCTTTTGTTTCTCTCTCTTTGTCTCTCTCTCTCTCTCTTTGCCTCTCTCTCTAGTATATTTTACTAAATACAATTGTGCTATTCATCGCTAATAAGGAATGCCTCCTTCTCTTCCTAGTAATGTCCTACGTTCAGGTTCTTCTAGGACTTGGCAGGAAGTTCTGAAAGACATGGCTGGAACAGACAAAATGGACGTTGGGCCACTGTTGGAATATTTTGAGCCAGTGACTAACTGGTTGAAAGAGCAGAACGCTAAAACAAATGAAACTCTTGGTTGGACAGATTTTTCCTGGAGACCACCTTTGCCTGATGGATATCCTGGAGACATTGGTGAGCCCCAATAGTCACTCCATTTCTATTATCTGCACTGTAACATGAACCGCTGTACTGTGTAAATTAACTTACATGGTAGCTCAAAAGTGTGGCCCTATGCATCATAACCAATCACCAATGTGTGCACACACAAATTATCTCATTTAAAAAAAAAAGAAATTTGCAGTAAGCGAAATTCAAAATGGAACGCCAAACAAAAACAGAGAGTATGTGGAGTTTTTGAGCTACCAAAGGATTATTTTTTAATTTTATTTTTTTAGCATAAACCGTGAGCTCTCCATTATTTTCGGGTTCAGCTATCTAGCCTCCTGTGACACCTGCATGGCGATTTTTAGATCAGCGTCTCTCAATCCTAAGATCCTTACCTTGATAGCGGTTTCCAGTATAGATTTTGAGATGACACAGTCAAAACAAAGGAAAAAATGTAGAGTACCCCCTTTCACATCAGCAACCCCGTTTTCCATCACAGTTTCCCTCCCCCCCATCAGATTCCTCCTTTCACATCAGAAAGTCCCCTGCACATCAAAGCCCTGCTTTGTAATCATCACCCCAGTGCGACTGTGGCAGCATGGCAGGTCTGGAAAGAGGAAGAATTCTGTCTTCTGAATGCTGGGGGAGGCGTTGCCTTGTTGTCTAATGATCAGGCAGGTAAAACAGGAAGGAGTGTGGTGTCCCCTGGCCCTAGTGAGTAGGGGCATAACTCTTTGGGCCTTTGCACAGTCTAAAAAGGTCATATAATATTGATTACTGATATTTTAACCCTTAGGTGTTGGGTTCTTATTTTTGGGATGATAATTTTTGTTCCTGGGGAAATTTCCCCTCTGTTTTGTGCACAGTGGATTTTCCCCATTCTCATTACAACAGCCTCTATGCACAGATACTGTTAGATGGGATAGAAAAGAGAATGGAATTGGCTTAACTAAAGTGTGTTTATGGCCAGAAAACAAACAAACCTACTTCTCTATAATACATCCACATTTCCTAACAATAACGTGCAGCAAGTAAAGAAAAATAACTATTGATATTGATTTAAAATGTGTCAGATCTAAGCTCCCAATTTCCTGAAGTGTGCTGACCACATAGTGCCTGTTCTGCTTGACTACAGAACACCTCCCCCCATATGTTATGGAGATGAAAGGGGGAAGTGTTCTCTAATAAAGCAAAGGAAACTGGATGGGTCTTACCAGCATTGTTTTGAATTCAGGGCTGATGCTGTAAAGTCAAAGCCTTGCTTTAATATTGTGAGGGGAAATTGACAACATAACTACAGTTATTTTTATTTTTTAATTTCTAGATAAAAATGCTAATGAGAGGCAGGCACAAGATTTCTTAGGCGAGTACAACACTACAGCAGAGCAGGTGTGGAATGATTATACTGAGGCGTCATGGGCTTATAACACCAACATCACAGAACACAACAACCAAGTCATGGTAAGAAAAAGAGACAGGACCTTTTTTGTTGCTTTTATGTCAAAACTGGCCATAAACCTGACCGTATAGTCACTTCATATGATGAATTAGCCTCGTGTATGCTGGTAACAGACACCGTTTCATGTGACAAAAAGGGAAAGTTGGTCTGGGCAAGTGAAAATGTTGCCTTTTAAGCTGGCCATACAGTACAGATTAGTAGGAGTAGGAATAGGTTTTTAATGTGAATTTGAAGAAATGGGGGAGATAACACATAAAGACATAGTGTGTGCATAGTGTATGGACCTGGTTATGGTCCAAGGCCACTGCCTCTCTGGTCGCGATGTATGTGCTGTTGGGACGCCTCTTTAAAAAAAATGGCAATCTCACTTGAAGGTTTGTCCAGGTTGTTTATTTAAATGGATATCTCAGATACAGCAAAAACGTTTTAGTAAAATCAACCTCCACCTTTTTCAGGGCTTGAGCAACAATAATAAGTAGCTGATTCAGGAAAAGCAGTACGTACTTTGAAGCCTGAATTGGGGATGGAGGAGCACTTAGTGTCAGCATAACCTGTTTGCAACGAGGACCGATCCTGTCCTCACTGCAAACATGATGAACCCTAAAGCGAGATTTTTATTTTTTTCAAGAGGCGCTCCTAACCACACATCCATAGTTTTTTAGTGACTCTCAGTATTGAAGTGAGTGACCACCAGACGAAGAGCATTTCTGCTCTAAAATATAAAGGAACTACATTGAAAGAAAAATGTGCTTCTTATAGGATTTAATATCTTCATTTTATTACCCTTAAAAGGATTCCCTCTGCTGCCATCTTGTAATATGTTTATATTGCTAGAAAATACTTTGAGCCAGGTATGTCATAAATCAGCACAATTAACACAAATGCTGCTTCTTTTAAATGCCTTAAGAAGAATTTACACAGCCACCGAAGTAAAAACTCAGATTGTTTGTTGCACTTTGAAGTAATCTCCTGCAGTGTGGGAATTTAATATGCTGACATGAAGTAACCTATATAGCTGAGGAACATCCTATACAGTCAGATGGAAAAGGACAGTCGGCCCAGAGTGGATAAGACTCAGGCAGTATTTGTTCACATCCTAAGGGTAATAATAAGTATTTTGCTAGTGTGCAATTAAAGTTTATGCTGTCACAACGTCCTATAATATATACAGTATGCTACATTATGGGTGTTTAGCAGCACCTTTTTATTTGAAATCAGCTTGGACAACTGGGAAATCCTCATTGTGCCCTACCTCTGGTCGTAACTTCTCAGTGGACAGGGTAATGGGGGGCCCCATGTTCTAGCTGTGTGTGTGGTGGTTTTGTTTTTTGTTTTTTTCTAGGTCTAAAAGGTTTTGCAAATGTATCCCAAACAACATAAGTTATAGTTGGGTAGTAAGCAGGTCTGTGAAGCAAGCAATTTAGATTGTCATTGTGTAATATTTCTAATCATTCATTACAGCTGGACAAAAACCTAGCAATGTCCAGTCACACTCTACAGTATGGAAGACAGGCCAGAAACTTTGACTACAGTGATTTCCAGAGTCCAGAGGTAAAGCGACTATTGAAGAAGCTCAGTGATATTGATAAAGCAGCTCTGTCAGAAGCCGAGCAGAAAGAGGTAATTGTACATGTGAAGAAACAATATGACCTTACCATTCTTGCCTACCAGTGTGATAACTGGACAGAGCAGGAAATACAAAATATTATGTAGCTATATAGTTGGCCAAGGTTGCCTATTGCTCTTAAAATTACAAATATATCCTTTTTGTTTTTTCTTTTTTTTTTCTCCAGTACAATCAAATTGTTTCTGAAATGGAAACCATCTACAGCAAGGCAACAGTATGCAAAGATGGCAAATGCATGCCTCTGGATCCAGGTAGGACTATGATGTATTTCTGGATAAAACACTCCTTAGAAGAAATCATTATTCACAGTACAGATCAGTGATATAAATCAATTATGTAAATGAGCATAGATGGATGCAGCTTTCCATTTTTCTAAACAGAAATCTGTAACATCTTGCACTCTTCAAATGAGGTAATAGGCAGACCTGATAGTGTCACTGTAATGTTGGGTATTCAGGAACACATTTGACTTTTATAGACAGGCTTGTATCAAGCTATCCTGAAGAACAGGAACCATAGAATGATGATACTCAGTTCAGCGTGATCATTACCCTCCTTTTCCCCATTAGCTGACGTATGTGTCACTCCTTTTACCCCATTGGCTGATTTCTGTCAGTTATTTTTCCCCATTGCCACTGTTATATAATTGCAGACAGCAGAGTTGAGAAACAAGCTCAGCCAGGTTTGGAAAGCGATAGTCTAAATATTTTTAGTACAGCCCTTATATTGTTCAAAACAGGCAAATTGTCTGTTTTTCTAGCTAGAACCTGCCATACAGAACCTGTGACATGCCTTTCTATATTACTAGGAAGGAAGTAGTTTTCCTAGTGTCACTGCTTTATTTCTCATTTAATTGTGACTGGACTGTGCGTGGCCTGTTAACTAAATGCAGCCCTTGCTTTTGTTCCAAGATCTGACTGCACTTCTTGCCAAGTCGCGTGACTATGATGAACTGCTGTGGGCATGGAAAGGTTGGCGAGATTCTTCTGGCAAAAAAATGCGCAACCTCTACAAGAGATATGTAGAGCTGGGTAACAAGGCAGCAGTACTTAATGGTAAGAGAGATCCCATATCTGACTTACTCTGTTTCTCTGTCAAACTGTTTTAATCCTCTACACATTGTCCTTTTGTTCTCTCTCCACGTCTCAGCACAGAGATTTGTAGAGACATATTCACAAACTTTAACTTTGTAGCATATACCAGAGATAATTTACTGCCTATTTGCATGCATACATCCTTATTTACTTACCCAGATCATGCAGATAATGGTGCATACTGGAGGTCATGGTATGAGACACCAACTTTGGAAAGTGATGTTGAGAGGCTTTATCATGAGCTGCAGCCTCTTTATCTCAACCTGCACGCTTATGTACGCCGGGCCCTCTACAAGAAATATGGAGACAAGAAAATCAACCTTAAAGGACCCCTTCCTGCCCATCTGCTTGGTGAGATCTCTGTTGATTTTTAATCAGTTTGAGAACATTGATATACTAGTACAAAAACAATTTAATTTTGGTATCTGACTAGCATTTACTACACTAATAAACACTCTAGCAGCAGGTTAAGGTGCCAGTGTTGCAATCTGCCAGTATATTTGTGGGAGGAAGGCACCTGAAGGAAACATGCAAATGTGGGAAGAACATATGGACAGATAATGTCCTTAGAGGGATCTGAACCAGGCAACCACAGCTGCAACATGAGTTTTAACTAAGTGGCCACCAGGCAGTCCTAGGGGTTTGTGTGACCCACATGGAGATCTACTCCCCTGCAAGGGTAGCCATCCATTCTAAACACAGGAAGTATCGGTCTCTGAAAGAGTAAATAGCCACTTCATCAGTTGAAACTTTGGTCTAAAGTACTGTATGCCTCTGGCATTCACTAAAATGGCAGCTCCTAGATTCATTATTCCAAAGGAATGGGAAAGCTCTGTTTTTTAATCATGTAGGCTTGGCTGTTAAAACAGTTATCTTAATCATAGACTGCATAAACATAGTATGAGGAAGTTAATTACTGTCTTAGTTTTCTTTAGTTTTGCCATAAGTAGTGAGGGTGATGTTAACCCCCAATGCAGATGCATGTTATGATGACACCAGTGAAATGGTTAGGCTGCTAAGTTTAGTGTAAACCACAATGTTCTGAGATGAGTGAAATTTAAGCCTTTCATCTATGCTATGCAACCTAGCCTACCTAGCTCCCATGGTATAAGCCAAACAATATGGATACACACAGGTCTCGAGTAGCTGCCCAACTGCATGAAATGTTCAACTTTAACAGAAGGTTAAATTGAATTAATTTAACTAGGGTTTGCATTACTTATGTACTCCATTTTTGCCTTTTTTTAGGTAACATGTGGGCCCAGTCATGGTCCAATATATTTGATCTTGTTGTTCCATATCCTAATGCAGCACAAGTGGATGCCACACCAGCAATGGTGGCTCAGGTGAGTGACTGGGAGACCTATGATAGGACCATGCAAAGCACTTAATTCTGTTAAGAACGGCAGAAAAGAGCTGATTGCTACACAAAGTTCTCCTTATAGTCAGCAGCTTATAAGACTGCCAAATCTCCAGGGCTGATTGAAATGCCTACCAAAACAGGGATGCATGTGGAAAATGCTGCTTTTCCACCTATGAAGGACTTAAACGTGGCAAAGTACACCTATAATCTTTAAAATGCCTCTTTAACCTCTTGCCGTCCGCCCGTAGTAAAAAAACAGACGGACGGCACTGCTGCATTTGCGGGTTGCCGTCCCCAGACGACAATTATTTTCTGCTCGCGCGCGCCCCCTAGCGGGCACGCACGGGCAGAAAAGACCCAGAAAGTGATTAACTTAATACAAATCTGATCAATGAGAGAACTTTTTTTTATTTTTTTAGTGTAATGTTTGTAAATATGGAAATGCATGGGGCCATATTTTGCTCATTATGTAGGCAAGCTGTGGTTCCTGCCTGTGCAAGTGATAATGTTGCTGTTTCCCTTTCTCCATGCAAGTCTGTAGATCAGTAAAAATGAAAAACCTTCTGTAAGGAGATTTCAATTGCCTGAATACAGATACAGTAAACTCCCCATTACCCTGCATTCAAGCGACCAGCACTCTCAAGCAACTGGCAAAAAAAATTGAAAATCTATATGTCATCTGGGGTTTTTTTTTTTTTTTTTTTTACTCTGGTGGCTTGTTGCACACTAAAAAATATAGTTGGCAACTTAATTTATTTGGTTGCTATCGAAATTCTTTGTTTACAACTCGCTGTCGCCGCAGGCTACATTCCGCACCTGGTAGCTAGATTCCGCAGTTGGCAGCAGAATGTAAACAATGAGAAACATTAGCCAGCCTGCTATTGGATATTTCAAATTGCAATAGTAGGCCGGCTATTGCACCCGCTCACTGAGCAGAGGAGCGGACCTGAGAGAGAACTTGCCTAGGTGTGAACAGGGACTAACTCTCAAGCAACCAGATACTACAGTTACCTGACATCTACTGATCTCTGCGGTTGTTGGATAACTGGGAGTTTACTGAGCATTGTATATTGGAAAAGAGACTACAAATGCAGATGGTAGTCTACATGTGATATTGAAGCTGTAGCTTTCACCGATTTGTTTTTCTCCCAGAAATGGACCGCAAAAAAGATGTTTGAGGAATCAGACAGATTCTTTACCTCTCTAGGACTCCTTCCTATGCCTCCAGAATTCTGGGAAAAATCCATGATTGAGAAACCTGCTGACAGAGATGTGGTTTGCCATGCATCTGCTTGGGACTTCTACAACCGAAAAGATTTCAGGTATGGTTATGATAATCCACAATTGGGTTATAGAGACTCAGTTTGGTTAACCAATCTGATTTACTGTATGTAAAAAACAGACAGTATGTGTGTTAAGAGCGCTACCACTGTTTGAGTGCAATTAACCAGTTGACATCCGCGGTGTTAAACCCCCTTCCCATCCAGTACTTTGACTGACATTTATTCCGTCATGCAGCGCTGTACTGAAATGAATTTTATACCCTTTTTTGGGGACAGATAGAGCTTTCTTTTGGTGGTATTTATTCACCACTGGGGTTTTTATTTTTTTACTATATTAAGGAAAAATCACCGAAATTTTTTTTTAAAAACGTTTCCCCTATACTAAATGATAAAACATTTATTATTACCCAATTTATCGGTAAAATATAAAAGACGGGGTTACGTCGGGTAAAAAGACACCAAACATGTCAAGCCTTAAAATTGCGTGCGCGCGCAAAACCTCAAAAAACGATAATACCCAAAATTGGCCATAGGCGACGCTTTAAAAGCTGTTACCGCTCATCAGTTTAGTGTTATCAGTGATTGATGGCCCTAAAATGATTGCATCGGCTGAGACAGTAATAGGGGTCTAATACAGTAGTTGAGGGTGTCGGTATTGAGGACAGAAAAGCGCTACGCGTTTCGAGGCTATGCCTCTTTGTCAAGCTCGGGTGAAAGTAGAAGGAACAGATTAGCGGGAAAACCGCAATTTAATTTTGAACTGTACAGAGTTCGCCCTCACCCACAACTATTTCTCTTTCTTGGGCAAATTTTATCATTTACATCATCACAAGTAACCACGTTAAACCAACAGGAGGCAATTCCTACCTACACTTTAAGAGTTGTCACCACCCTAGGTGGAAGAAAAACATACCTAAGAGCCAATTTTGTAGACTCAGAAGGAATTGCACCCAGAGCACTGACTATGCCACTTCTAGCCAACTCCTCCTCAGCAAATTTAGAGAAAAGGAATATCCAGAGGAAATCATCTTGGAGGCCTTTTCCAGCTATTCTGTAACGGACCAACCTGCGGGACCCACAAGGCCTCACTCTGCCAGGGATGACAAGAACATACGCTTCATCACTACCTTTAACAACAGGTTTACAGCGATACAAAAAAGTAACCCGCAAACATTGGCATATCCTACAAAAAGACCCCAGATTGGGCCCTCATTTACCAACCAATCCGTCTATCAACTTCAGAAAGTCCAGGTGTATCAAAAATATGGTAGGCCTGAGTCGAGCTTTCGTAGGCCCAGAAGCCCGTCCCAAACATTTTTTATTCGACAATAGAACTGGAGTATTCCAGTGTAAAAAAACCTAGATGTCTGACATGCCAGTTCATCCAGCATGGTCAAACAAAGTTCTATGACAATCTTCACAATCTCTACATCATCAAACAATTTATAACGTGCTCACATGATCACGTAGTTTATGGATTTAATGCCCATGTGGTCTCATCTATGTGGGTCGGACAATTAGACCTCTACGGGCTTTAATAGGCGACCACAGACGCCTGATAGAAAAAGGAGACGTAGAACCTAGCGTCCCTCAACACTTTACTTTCAAGCACAATAAAAGTATCCAAGATCTCAAGTGTTCGCTATCGAACACATTCCTAACCATCTATCGTCATCTGAAAGGTTCCATCTCCTCTGCAAAAGAGAGACCTATTGGATCTACAAACTTAATACCCTGGTTCCAATAGGTCTCAACGAGGAGATAGAAATTCATACTATTCTATAAGCCAATAAAATTATTAATACCCCTTGGCTCATTTTTAATTATTTTTAATGCTTTTCTCATACATTAGTTTTTAGTTGCATCTGATATGGAAAATGACACCAATATCACCTCTTTTTACTTTTTATTTCTTACACAGTCTTTATGATTAAATTGATATCAATAATATGTGTCCCACTCGTTTTTAACTAACCTTTTGAATAACATTTGTTTAGTGTGCTTAATGTTTAACTTTTACATTTGTTTAAATTCGTTTGTTTTTCATTTTACCCTTCCGTTATTGGATTGCTAGCGAGATACGATCTGCTGGCTCAGAATAAGATGCTACTCGAGACTAATATGGGCGGTTTGCTACGCCTGTCCCGCCCCTCCACTCTCATACTCCTATCAGTACAAGGCCACGAGTGCTATCCCCGCCCAGCTGTCAGTTTTTTAAATCGCTGTTTTCCCACTAATCTGTTCCTTCTACTTTCACCCGAGCTTGACAAAGAGGCATAGCCTCGAAACGCGTAGCACTTTTCTGTCCTCAATACCGACACCCTCAACTACTGTATTAGACCCCCTATTACTGTCTCAGCCGAAGTCCGCTCCCCACGACTTTGTCGCTCCATCCCCTGAGACCTCTGACAGAGAGACGGCACCAGACTACTACGATCACACAGCACAGAATTTACAGTGTCTTTGGCCGCAACGGCTCAGCCTGGCCAGCTGAGTTTCCTTGCGGCAGACATCTGCACTTATGTCCTCAGCCGTCCATACCACTGGGCTTCACTTGTCCAGATCTGTCATAGTGTTTCCATCGGACCATCTCCAAGGCTCCCCAGGACATCCAATAGTGAGTCACTTTGTATCCGGTTCATCCTATGTGTGAAACAGTATTGTTACATTTTATGATTGTTTAATTGCACTTTAACTTTTAGTTTTATACTTGGGACAGTATATAACAATGGTCAATAATGAATTAGATTTAGTGTCGATTAAGTTTGCTGTGCAGAGAATTTTGAAGTAGTAGGACTCGTGCCCACTAAAAAGTCAAATCAAAATGTAAAAAGCCAGCAATGTCATGAAAATGCACATCTGAGGTTTACTTAATTTTACTTTGCTTGTACATTGGATTTAATAAATAAAACAAATTGAAAAAAATGCAGTGGGGTGGAGCTAACCATTCCCGTTCTGCTAAAAATGTGTTTGTCAGTGTTCCTATCACTTCATGTCCTTTTTATAGGTAGTCAAGGAAAATCTCTCCAACAGTGACACAAATGGCAATAAAAACCTGAAAAGGGCCCTAAACCTTCTCTGCCCAATCCAAAATCAAATACAAAGTTTTATCTAGAGTTGGGCTTTAAAGTGTTTTTACCAACATGTTAATGTTTGTCAATAAACATGTGTTTACGATAGAGGATGATTGCTATGCGGTTTGGTAACAGTCTGAGTTATGGGTGAAATCACAAAACCATGAATCTGTGAGCAAGTAAAGTTGTATTACAAAGACGCCAGTGTGCTTTGGGCAGCTTTAGATAATACTTATAATGGTGCACCAAAAAAACGCTTAAATCATTTGATGGTCTTCTCTTTCAGAATCAAGCAATGCACAGTAGTCACCATGGATGACCTTATCACTGTCCACCATGAAATGGGTCATGTTGAGTACTTCCTGCAGTACAAAGATAAACCAGTTTCCTTCAGAGAAGGAGCCAACCCTGGCTTTCATGAGGCTATCGGAGATGTATTAGCCCTGTCTGTTTCTACTCCTAAGCATCTCAACAGCATTGGGCTTCTGGACAAAGTTGAGGACAATAAAGGTATGACACATAGGAACATTTATTTCAGGTATTAATATAGCGTGGACAATTTATACAGCACTTTACATAGTTGCACATTCATATCAGTCCCTACCCTCAGTCTAAAATGATCCTGTTTGAAAAGTTATTGATATATATAAAGTGTGTGTGTGTGTATATATATTGTGAACTGAAATTTATATTTAGAAATTCAAATCTACAGTGTCTTTAAGGATTGCACCAAAAATAAAAAGTTTGATATAAACTCTACAGGTAAATGCAGAAAGGATATCAAATTTCCAGATAGGGTTACCATTTCAGGATTTAGTTGTTTGTAACAGAACATACAATGTGCACCTAACTTTAAATATCTCTTACTAGAGAGTGACATCAACTATCTTATGAGTATTGCACTGGATAAAATAGCCTTCCTACCCTTTGGATACCTGATGGACCAATGGCGTTGGAAAGTGTTTGATGGAAGAACTCCAGATTCAGAATATAACCAGCAGTGGTGGAATCTAAGGTATGATCTTATACATTTAACTGTTATAGCATTTTCAAATGGTGATGCTTTACAGATTAACATAAGGTTGGTGCTCCAGCAAAAACTTTTTTTTATTATTCTGGATAGAGTGAGGCTACAACCTTTTGTTGGATTTTTTTTTTATGCAGGCTCTGATCCGTCTCAATGGGACAGATAGTAAAGGAGAAATGTGAAAGTTGTCATCAGAACAGGAATAAGATGTGTAATCTCATAAAGGGTACACCATTTCTATTGGCAATCTCCAAAGGTGGAATTTCACCTCACTTTGGGGATATTTCTTTCAAATCTAAAGGAGAGTAAGTGAAAAGGTTAGAAGAAGGGACATAACTGGCAAAAAAACATGATGGTGGTTCTAACTCTTTCCCATTCTGCCCCCTCCCTCCCCGGCAAGATTTCACTTTAACTCTTTAACACTTCAACTGAGGTGTGTTTTTCTATCGACCACTTCTATCAGAAGCTGGGGTAGGAGTAAATATTCAATCTTTGGTATGGAAAGATTAGTACTGCTGTCCATTTTGTTAAGGCAGTTTTCCTTCCTGTCCCACTGACAATGTTTTTACGAGACGGGAATTAAGAAAAAATGTGCTACAGGGAGACGGACAAAAATAAAAATCTACTGGGGGTTCTAGCCTTCTCCTACTCTTAAAAAAAAAAGCGTAGGAGAAGGCTAGAGAGTGCTGGAGAGTACCCCTATAGTTTTGGCTTGACCTACATTTTAAGGTGTGACTGTGAAGAGTAGCGTCTCTATGGCAAACACTTTCACAGACAAACACAAATTACCAAAATGTAGAGGGTAACTACTGTTATAAAGAAAAGTAGCAAAGCCCTCTTCCTACTTAAACAGACCTCGGATGCTGACTGAACCCAAGTTGCAATTCCAGACAGGTATTGCATTAGGCTCAAACAGTGGAGTGGAATTTCTAACAGGTTTCCATTCACCACCATGAGCCCAACATTGTCTCTACAATAAAAGAAAAAAAAAAGTTACATCGAGGGATCGAAAATTGGCATGTACGGCATAGGCCAGGAAAGTGTATACACTGGATCTAAGGTCTGTATTTCTCTTTACATTTTCAACGCAGAAAGAGAACTTTGGTTCATTTTTCTGTAACAGTACAGTTACTTTTTAAAGTTAAATCCCTAGAAAGTGGTTATATACACAGCAGAAATACATATATGTAAAATGTCTTCTGTACCAAAGAGTTTGTAATCCTGTTCAGCTTAGCAAGGTCGGTTTCCTTCACTGTTAAGCAGTACAGTTTGGTTACTTACCTGTTCCAGCATGCAATGGAGGGCATGATAGGTATTTAAAATAATGGGAAATTCTTGTATTTATACTATTTTGTATTTAAAAATATTTAACTGGCGGTACTTTAGATCATTCTGGATTTCAGGTTTACATGTTTGAGGTTTCTTTCTTTTTTTTTTCTTTTGATTTAAAAATGTCTTACATAATATAACCATTTTATTATCCTAGACTGAAATATCAGGGGTTGTGTCCTCCAGTCTTGAGGTCTGAAGATGATTTTGACCCTGGGGCAAAATTCCACATTCCTGCCAATGTCCCATACATCAGGTAACAGATTTCCTAGGTGGAGTGGTTTTGCATTATAGTGTGTCTTTAATCCAGGGATTAGCTTTCCAATTTTTTTTTTGGGGGGGGGGGGGGTAGCTTTATGCTGCAACATGGTTAATTCTGCAGAGGACCTAGCTTTCTGAAATAAATGGCCAGAGTAAAAGTGAGGTTTTACCCAATGACTTTTCTTTAAGAAAATGATATACAAAAAAACTATAGGTTAATAGGAGCATACATGTCAATCTTCCCAGAAGTAGATTATGTATCACACTGTCCCCAAGAAAGAAAACAATACATGGATATGCAGCAGTTTACCAATCTGGCACCACCGGAAATAATGGTCCAGTTTAGGAGCCATTTAAAACAATTGTGTGCAACATCCAGGTATAGACTAGTAGGATTTTTCAGCTCAATGAAGCTCCCAGTGGTAGATATGGAGATTTTACTAAAGGCAAAAAAGCTGCAGACTGCTCTGCAGTAGCACCATGACTGTACTAAGGGAATATGGGATTTGCCATTACAAAAAAACAAAACATATTTTTGTAGATAATCTGGGCCATAGAGTTTTTAGCGTTTCACAATTTTCAGCAATACTAGCCTACAAAAAAAACAACCAAACACCACAGTTTCCATACATTGCTGCTCTTCATAGAGTAACATAGCTTTTTTTTTCTGGTTTCAAGGTATTTCATCAGCTTCGTCATTCAGTTCCAGTTCCACGAGGCTTTGTGTAATGCAGCCAAACAGACTGGGCCCCTCCACACCTGTGATATTTATCAATCCTTGGAGGCTGGAAAGTTGCTTGGGTAAGATAAGTAGTTAGTGCAACATTATGTGTTCCATGAATGTTTCTGCACTTTAGCTGTATTCATGTGTTTGTATTAATGGTACTTTGCATGTGTGATGTCCAAAGGTCTCACCTTATTTCATTCATAGCCATTGGAGTAAGAACCAATTACTATGCTTTGCATCAGAGGAACTGAGGGTTAAGGGCCTTTGTGAACTCCCAATTCTTCCAATCTGAATTGTCAGAGTTGTAAATGCCACTTCATTTTAAAAATAATTGCACTCCATGGATCTTACATTACATGTCCAAGCTTTATTGTCATCCACCTACTGGTATACACCACATGGCACTCACCATTGTAAGAGAAACCCACTCACGCGTTTTATATATAATATATATAATCAGTGGTGGAACTACCAGGGTCACCGAGGTCGCAGCTGTGACCGGGCACAGGAGTTCCGCCACTTAGAGGGGCCCCAAGACAGGAGGACGGGGCCCGTAGTAAACGCTGATTACCAGGATATTTAATATCCCGGAAACCGCTAATATCAGTACCAGGACCTCTTCCTCCTGTCCTGGGCTCTGCATGCTTCACGCTGCTCCCCTCACCTTCTTCCGGGCGCAACGTGAAGAATGATCGAGCCAACGCAGCAGCCAATGAGTGGGAAGCGGGTTATCCCCGCCCCCTCATCACACAGAACTGCTGCCGACCGTAGATCTGCCTGTGTTCTATGGAAAGCTCCAACTCCCTGGGTGTCAGAGGCGTGCTGCTGACACGAAGAGGGAGTTATAGGGAGCTGAGATTATGAAGGGGACATGTGAGAGGAGAGTGTGGGGTCAGGGAGCTGGAAGCTGGGGATGAGAAGGGGGAAAGCAAGAGGAGGGGGTTTGTTTTGATTTTTTTTTTTTTTAAGTATCTCCTTTTTCTGGGGGGGCTTCATGGATTCTTGCACCGGGGCCCGGAGGTCACTAGTTACGCCTCTGCATATAATATTAGCCAAGAATATTATCAACAAACAGAACATATAATTGTTGAAAGCAGAGGAGGTTTAGAATGTCTTTTCTCTGCAAAACTGCTACTATGCAATTATCATAAATGGGAAAGTGAACTTGAACTGTAATATTGCACTGACCATAAAAGCAAGTCAGCATTCATTAGAAGGAATCTGGACAGATTTTTAGTAGTAGCCATTGCTAACTTATTTTAGGGAGAACAATCTGGAAATATCTTCGTTGCTAAACCCCAGAAGTAAACTTCTCATATATTTCCATTTTGGTCTTTACAACTATACCATTGAAAGCATTTTGTTTAAATCTGTTTGAAAAGTTCTGGATCAGGGACTCACTATTCTAGTCCTAGAGCCTGCACCTTTAAAAACAAGTCGACAACATCTGCTCCCCTATTTCTGTGATGACAGAGGCTCTTCTTGTTACCTGTTTTATGTTACCTATTGGCTGCAAATCATTGATTGACTGACTGACTGACTGACTGAGGCTTATCAATGTTTTCTACATCTGCAGAGATGCCATGAAGTTGGGTTACAGCAAGCCTTGGCCGGACGTGATGGAAGTTATTACTGGACAGAGAAATATGTCCGCTAATGCCCTCCTTAAATACTTTGAGCCTTTGACCAACTGGCTAATTGAGCAAAATCAAAACAATAAAGAAACCCTTGGCTGGCCAGAATACAACTGGAGTCCAGGTAGGTACTAGTCATACCCAATTTCGTGGTTCATGCTGAATGCTTGGAACTCCATTTAACAGGGTTTCCAGGAAAAATATTAGAATTCTATTTGAATGTTGCTATCTGGAGCTATCACTACCTACCGCAGTTCCACGTCAGCAACATTTGGACCTTTGCCTCATTGTTTATACTGTTTGGCTGACTGAGGTTTAATAACCTAGATAAGGTGATTATCAGAAAAGAGCCATTACATTTTATTAGCACTCTGATACCAAATCTCATCACCAAACAAACAAGTGGAGTTTTATAAACATGTTCTACTGGCAGGTAAAATCTATTATTCCAACTCTTGGTCTTGATAAATTTTGGAAGCTGCGAAGTGGCGGGTGTCCTTTTGGTGTTGCTACACAAAAATGTATTACGGCATTTCCACTTTTGATGGAAATCCTGTATTTAGAGAAATATGTAGGCTGTAAATGTTGACCCCCCCCCTCATTCTGAAAATGCTAGTTATGTGGTTGTTATGGTGATCCGGTGACTTCAATACACTAGCAGTCACTGAGCTAGAATGCATCTGCATATCAGAAGTCCTGTATGAAATGATGTGGACTAAGGTGGGATATTTTAAAGGTATACTGCATGTATATGTATAATTTTTTTCAACACCAGAGTTATCTCTAGCAGTTTAATTATTCATAGTGGTTGTAAGCCAGAGAGAGCAAGTTATCTAGCATTTTTAGATCGAGTTCAGGCATGGTAGCCTCCATGTTTGTCGCTATACAGGTTTTTTACAAGGCTATAAATATTGTGACAATGTTTAAACAAATTCAGCAGCATTTACTTATATAATTTCCTCCGTTTTAGTTCTTAATGAAGCCACATCAGCCACACCAGCCACACCAACCACACCATCAAAAGTCGACTTCTTAGGAATGAAATTGGACAACGGGCAAGCGGCAGCAGGAGCCTGGGTCCTCTTAGCTCTTGGAATAGTTCTGGTCCTCACAACCATTTTCTTAGGTGTCAAGTTCTCAAAAGTAAAACGTAAGACGAAGAAATCCACCTCTGAACTGGAACTGAAATAACCAAGCACCACCACCACCCAGCAAGGGGACCTTTGTAATAGTACGATTTCCAGTATTCCAAGACTTGGACACTTTTAGTGTGCAAGTAACATCACAAATCTTGTTGACTATGCAAAGAACTTCATCCTTGGAAGATCAATCAACTAGCTTTTTCAAAGCCAAATTTTAGGATGAACTTTTACACAGGTGCTTAAGGGAAGGGAGGTTTGGGGCAAATGGGGAAAGATTCAAATTGTTATTAGAATAATTGTGTCAGATCTTTTCTCCAGCAATGGGAGCAATAAATATTGTAAGAGGAAACTTTAAAACTTTGTCTCCAGTTTTGAAAGTTTTCCTGCTAAATCCTGATCGCTATTTTGTGATTTAAAGAAATATTTGAGGATGCAGCTAATAAAAGAATCAATCTAAAGGAATGTCCAAAATAGGAGGTAAATTATTTAACCTTATTTCAAGCTGGATGGTGAATGAGCGTTATAAGTGGCCGATGCTATTGTTTTTTTCCAATGGGATTACTGAATGGGAACTGCTTGCAGTCAAATAACAGATCTAAGAAACGAAAACACTCAGGAGCTTTGTGTGGCCACTTCTACTTGTTAGAATGCCAGAGTACAAACACAACATCATTATCATAAAATGATTCCATCAGCATAGAAATGTGCGTTGTACCACTACTGACTATTTTTGAGGAGGCAAACTCCACAGCTGTGTTAGTATCTAACCTCAGCCATGCGTTTATACATCGTCACTGACCCAGAAAAAGCCTGCAGCCAGTAAAATCACTATTCCCCACCTGCATACTTATTTTGTATTGTCTAAACAAAATAGAATAAGCTGTTCAAAACAGCTATCAATTTATTATGACATGATAAAAAGCTCTGACTTTTTGTACCAGTCAGAAGCTGGCATTGCTTAGTTCACATGCCCTCTAGATTGGGGGATGTAGAATCAATGAGTTGCACTGGTGTACAAAAATAAGTACAGAAGACCCCCACACATACACACGCATTGACAACATGCCCAAGCGTTCAGGCAATGTGTGTTTAATTCTGTTAATCTATTGGCACTTTAAAAAAAAAAAAAGCTCATTGCCCAGTTGCAGCATCTGAGCTGTTCTGTTGGAACTGTACTTATTACCTAGTAATTACGTTTGTTTTTTTTTTACCCAAAACAGAATGTAAATCAAAAAAAAAGTTTTTAGGCGTTGCATCTCTAGTTTCAACTTTTTGACATAATCCAGGTAGAGTTGTATGAGCTTTTATCTTTGTGTTGGTAGTAGCAAGTTGGGAACACACTGGTTTCTGGTATCTCTCTGGTGATGAGAGATGCCCACCAGAATTCCTGATGGCAGTACAAAGCTATATGATGTCAGGCTTCACTCGTTATTTTTCCATATTGTAGAACAAAATGCTAATGAGTTAAGCTGCGAAAAAGTGAAGCTTTCATTGTATGATGCTGTGTAGGAGGGACAGAGACGTAATCTTTTGCACACGAGTCTTTAGGTACCTATACATATGAACACTACTTCATCTGATGAAATTCTCACATCTGCTGTGGGAGAGCAGATAAAAAACAGCCGGAGAAAAAGGCAATGAGACCAGTCAAAACTGTCTGGCCAATGTCCACTAAAACTAAAATTTGGTAGCCATTCACATCCACACTGTTGCTAGTTACAGTTCTTGCAAATATCAAGCTGTGAATGGCCACAGACACATATATTTGCTAAGTTTCTCCTGTTAATCAGATCATTCCTTTGATAAACTTTTTGTATATGAGCCTAGCCTGAGGGAAACGGAAGCCCATCTGTCCTGACAGCTGTGATGGAGCAAACTTTGGAAATGATGGAGAGGCCTGTCTGTTGTTGGGCCATTCAAGACTGTTCTTGCTGTAATAAAAGAAATGTCACTGACATCTAATTGGGTCAGGGGTACTGTTCAGCGCCAAGCCTTATTATGAACACAGTAGGAGCAAGTAGCCAACGATCCCACCGATCTGTAATGATGAGCAGACAGCTGCTAGCTCTGACACCGAATCCCAAGCTACCGTATAAAACACATGCTCTTGCTAAATGAGCAAATCAATTATTCACACAGCATGCCAAAAATGTGTTGCTGTCCAAACTTTACTTTTCACACTAGCATTAGGAATCGGTTATTATCTGAACGATTCACAAAGCTACGGTGAGGAATGGCTAAGCATAATCCAAGACAAAAAGAAGGAGATTCCTAATCTGTCAAATTACGGACAGCTCACAAGGCCAACCAGTTTAAAAGGAATTGGTTGTCTGTCTGGCTTTAACTTTCTTGGTGGTTCACTATTATTTACCTGTGATAAGGGTGGGGCAATGCAATCTTGGTCAAAATGAGCATGTACAGTATATTTAGGTCACCATGCTTCCATATAATGATTTTGTTGTGGCTGGACTTGCAGAAGGGACCCAAAGGTATTTATTTATACTTTAAGTGGGTGAGATGGGTCCTGGGACCCCTTCCCCTGTCATATATCTAGATGCAAATTGTTAAAAAGGGAATGCGTTTTTTTGCTTGGCCAGCAGTAGCGTGGGTGGAGTCAAAAACCGGTCATGGACAGGGGCTCTTTGGAAACTCTGCACCACTGCTTCAATTCTGTCAGTGGTTGTTCTTACTAGCTAGCACGGTCATGTCAATGGGTAGTCCTACCAAAGGACCCTTTTACCAGTTCAAATTATGTGAAAACATATTTATTTTACCATTTAGATTTAATATCTTACAGATAGCTTACCTGAATACTTATGATCCCCATTCTATTTACCTTGTATTAATCTACAGTTAACTGTTTAGGGGTAGCACCCTTTTTTGTTTTCACTATAAAGAGGTTGATGGTTTAATTTAACTATCTATCTACTGGGGGCTTATGTTGAATTGGTGACCATACAAAGTTCACATTATAGGGGGATGTTATGTGGCAAAGCCGCTAAACCAATCCAAGTGAAAAGGCTGTTATTTTTTTTAGGGGAGGTGTTTTGTTTTTGTGTTTTTTTTCCCCTTTGTTTAGTTGAACATTTTTTTGAAAATTTACGGTAATTGTGATGGCCTTGACTTGGCTAACTACTTATAACGTATTATTATTATCAACCCCCAAAACCATAGTCCAACTTTGATTTCAGAATAGACAAATGGAGCATAAATTGATTTATTTCATAATCGCTTTATAAATAAGACTGCTCACAATGAGATGATTTTAATAGGTTTAAAATAGTGTATCTAAAGTACAGAGGATCTTCAGCAGGTGGCACTGTCACCCTTTCCTTGCAAGTGATAGCCAGCAATTATACTGAACAGAACAGGAAAGACTAAATGATGTAAGACCAGTCATGTTCTTGCTTTCAGATTTCTAAATTAGAAAATAAAAGGCACATTGTAGATGCTTGGAGCAGCAATATTTTCAGTTCAGACACCTTCTTACATGGGATCCAATATGTTCCTACAAGATAGGGATACACTTACACAGATGGAATTCTATATTCTTTAGTTGAAAGAAGCAATGTAAAGTTTATGCAAAAGACAATAATAGCCTCTCTTTAACCCTGTGCAGCTTCAGTGTAGTGCATGTATAGAGAAGGCTAAAAGTGCAATAGGGCATTCATGAGCTGGTGTATAGGGTTTCTACTATCCTGATCAGACTGTCCATGTGAAAGGGACCTAATAAGTCTGCACACATACCCAAGTTCTGCTTCTGCCTTCACTTGCCAGTGGTCAGATCAGACAAAGTAAAAGAAAAAATCTAAACTAAAATGTATAAATCCCATGGTTTGATGCTGCCCTCTGTTTTGGCCTTAGTGTCTTAGAGTGTGTGTGTGTGTGTGTGTGTATATATATATATATATGTATGGATGGCAACTTCAAATTACAAAAATGCTTTATTGGATCCACACCACAGCCACCATGCAGATCACTGATGGACCCTGTGTTGGACCCATAAGGTTCCCAGATCTTTATGGTGACTGATATGCAGACATAAAACATATTTTAATGTAAGAAGATGGTGTGCTTGGGAGAGATACTCTATATTGTATGTATGGACCCATTTATTTTAAGTGAGACCATCAGTAAACTAAAATGTACAGAATTCCCTTTTCCTTTAATCTGTAGCTCTGAATAATATAAGTAAATCACATAAAACTGCTCAAGCATAAATTGGGTGCAGAGATTGCTTGGAGGAATAACAAGACTCTCTATAGTTCAGGTAATGTTTTGTTATTTCAACATAAACCTTCTCCACAGGCTCTGAGTATTCTACCCAGCTGGAGCTTTGCAAATGAACAATACAACATCCTGCTTCCAACACTCTGGATTTACAATAATTGTGTAATAATGTAACATGGTTCTTACAGAGTGCCTCTCCAATTGAGCCTTTTTGTACCAATCTTAAACAGCTCTACAAAATTATCAGCAAATAGTAGATGTCGCTGAATAAGGGTTCTCTTTGGACATCTATAAAATACAACACTCCAAATATAAGAGACTTTCTCATAATTTTTAACTAGAAGATCTACAAGCTTTGTGAGCACAGAGCTTTATTCACGTGGGAGCAATCCTGCAATATTGTTTTTACCGATGCCATTCCTTTATATGGCATAAACTCCTTTTTTCCACTACAAACTAGATTACTGTCTATTGAGGATGAATTGGATATGTGTTAAAGCTAGCAATAGCTGGCATGACCACAACCTAAAATTACTCCGTCAATACACAGCTCTGTGAGGACTGTACACAGCTAAGGCTTTAGCAGTGGAACCAACTATATGCCAGGAGATGTCTAGCTCCTGCAAATATGATTTATCAAATAACTTTTTTTTTTAAACCCTTATCCTTAACTGTGAATCATGATGCAGGGAGTATTGTAGATCAAATTTTCACTGTCAAGGCCTAGGTGGAATACAATCACTGTGAATGAATATTATATTGCCAGTTGTATGAGGAACTTCTACAGCAAAATATCAGCTGAACTGCCACCAGATCACTTCCAGGGGCTGCTGAAAAGTGAGCCCCCTCCGCTCGACAGCCCTGCCTTGCTTCCCGGGCTCCGCTGCTCCTCCTGCGGGCCCGGGACAGACATCACGGGTGTCAATGGGTAGAGGAGAGAGAGACTGGTGAACATTCATTCGCCAATCTCCTCCCCGCTAAATGGAGCCAGAAGCAACGCTGATTGCATCACTTTCTGTTCCTCAGCTGTCATTCTCAGACTAGTGAAGCCAGGGAGAAAGCTATTCAAACATGATCTGCACTTAAGTAGCTTCTTTGAAGTGTAAGGGTAATACTAGGGTTCTAATAGACCCATAATGCCACCTTAAAGAGAACCTGTCACCTCCGATGTGCTATCACATCTGGTTATCTATCAGATATACACATATAATACCATACATACTAACCATATTAAAATGCCACATATTTTATTCATGAATCATTAAATACTTACCTGGTTACGCTGTCTGGCAGGAATACCTGGATGGTAAGACTGTAACAGAATTACACATACTTTGGAAGGCAAGCCAGTCAACATGTCTGCATTTCAACTATGTATTCAACTCTTTCACTGGAGCTTATGTTTAAATATATAGATGTTTTTATTTAACTTTTACACATATCAGGTATGAAATGTAACACTGGCCAAGGACACAGCAAAGATCGGATGCCGAGACAGTAGTACAAAAGTGACACAAGTCTAGGAAACCATTTAATTTTGCATAACAAACACTTAATGTGCTTATAATCTTTTGTTAAACCATGAAGGTTGACATTTATTTGAGCCCAACTTAGCTCAGAAGTCTTTGTAGAAAGATCAGCTGCTGTAAGAGATCCCACGCTGCCCTGTGAATAATCCTGATTTTACTCTTGTTGTCAAATTATGTAAATTATGGCAGTCACAACCCCACCACCTGGATTCTTCCATTGGAAAAACAGGGCCAACTGTGGTGATAATAATACTACACAAAGGAGAACTGTTAATGTTTGATGATGGTCTTCATTCAAACAATGTATCTCCTCCTCCTTGTGCTGTGCTTAATGAAGATAATTTCTCCAGGAACTCACGTTCCTCACTTGTCCCGTTCAGGTAAAAGGCACCAGGGATCAGATTCTTCAGCTGAGTGTCCCAGTGGAGTGGGTTTTCCATTACTATTAAGTAACTAGGCTCCAATCTCCACACGCAAATCGACAGGGACTGAAGCAACCAGATAAGCTGACATCTCACTCCTCTGTTGGAAGCCACTCCGGTGCTGCCCTTCTGTGAATTTCATAGTATTACACCAGTGCTGACAGATGCAGTCTATGCCTGTGCATTAATATTCTATATTATAATACAAACTATATTATTAATGAATAAATTAAAAACCTTTGAGGAAAGGGAATAATCTGAGTGGATCAACATTGCTTGCACTGCTGCATATGTTACAGAAATGTTTGGGATTAAAAAAAAGACACACAGTATCATTCCTCCCCACTCTCTGAGATGAGAAAGAGGGATGCCTTCCACCACAATGTATTTAGGCAATGGACACAGCCCTGTCACACCCGCAGTTATGCAGACCATTAAACATTTATATGCCAAAAATGATTGGTAAAGTCCAGAATTGTCTTTTTTTTCTCCATTATATTTACTTTATGTTGGGTTTTCAAAATGAGAAATTAGATAAGAGATATGATGAAAGTTTTAGTGCAGAATAAGACTTTTGGTAGTATAAGGAGAACTATGGGGTTAAGTCTTTTCCCCATAGTTCTCCTTAGGGTAACGGGAGGACACAAACTAGCCTTCTCCTGTCACCCTAGGCTCAGTATACCGCGAGCTACAGCTCGCGGTATACTGAGACGCCGCAGTATACCGCGAGCTGCTGCTCGCGGTATACTGAGACGCCGCAGCTGAAGCGGATCCTGACAATTGTGCCGGGATCCACCCAGCTGCGTGACTGACAGCTGCCTCTGCCTATCTAGAGGCAGAGCCAGCTGTACCCGCCCTCTCCCCCGTCCGTTCCGCCAGTCAGCACTGGCGGATTGGAGCGGGGAGGGGGGAATCCAGCCCCTCCCCTGTCAAGGCAGAGAACCATGACAGGATCGAGAGGTGAGCGAACGCCGGTAACTGTTCGCTCACCTCCCGATCTACTGAGCCAACCTGTGACAGTCTCATTGTCACAGGTCGGCTAGAACTATGAAGTGAGTGAAAAGCACTCACCTCATAGTTCTCCTTTAAATAGAACCTTTTCATAGATATCTGTACATCACACCAGAAACATGGAGAACTGGGGAGGAAAGAAACAGAAGGATGTGGTTCCAAATAACAAACAGTCCCTCCAAATGAGGGGCGGTTGGGAATTATGCATAATGTATCACTTGTCCCTCCCTTTTAGATTGTAAGCCCTCACGGGCAGGGCCCTCCTTGCCATCTTGTCTTGAATTGTATTGTGATTGTAATGCCTTCCTTATATTGTAAAGCGCTGCGCAAACTGTTGGAGCCATATAAATCCAATATAATAATAATAATAGTAATGTTTGTTCAGCCTTATTTATAACATTTCCATTTGGCCCATACCGCTAAAAATCAGTGTGAAGCTAACTAACAGGGACACAATGCAATCAAAATTTGACGGGAGTCCCTTTGCTTCCCCCGCTCTATCCAAAACAAAACAACGTTTTAACTAATCATATGCTTCAAAAAATAAGTTATCTTGGTAATCTTACCCAGTGCTGATTCGTTAATTCAGTGCTGAGTATAGCAGCAATGAGTTTAATGTGTGCTCAGCACTCCGTCTGCTTTAAATAACAAAGATCAGAGGACATCCAAATAGGATATGAATTCCCATTATATGCAGTATGGTGCAGCAGTGTGAAGTATGTTGCACGGCATGACATTGAGGTTTTAAAATCTTGGACATTTATATTGTGGAGCTACGGCCTTTTTTGCTAACAAGCATGTTTTAAGGAATAGCAGTACTAGGTTCAGTCTAAGCATGAATGCTTCCAGCATGCTGAGTTAAAGTAGTATTAAGCTCTCTTACTATTTATCAATAACAAATCCAGATCAAACAAATATACATTGCCCTGCAATGTATTTCTTTACATTGTGCCCAAACACCTAAAGTTATCATGTTTCCAAACAGCTCCAACTCTGTAAACTTTCCTGAACTTCCTGTCCAGTACAAGATCTCAAGGGACACAGCAGTCTGCAGCAGCCATCCATCTACTAGCCTGAAAAAGGGAGGAGTGCGGGGCAGGGGAATGGCTTGTTTTGTTAAACCTGTGTGTTTGGGAAGACACACTCGGCTTACTAGCACACACAAGGCTGGCTCCATAGGACCCCGCAAGGAAAAGGAGCCACCCAGAGTGGTCAGCTTCTGGAACGCACTGATCGCTAACCGGTCGGCTCCATGCGTTCAGGGGCGGAAGGGGGCATTGCGGTGCATTGAATTAAATGGCACCGCAGTCACACACCCCGCCCGCAGTGCGATCCCCTGCACCCGAACACGTGGCACATTAGTGATTGGGTTCCGGTCAAGTGCGATCTGCAATAATGCTGCAAGCACTATTTTTGCAAATTGCACTGGACCGGAAAGCAGGTACTGATGTGCCACATGTTTGTTTGCGGGCGACCGCACTGCGGACGGGGAGCATGGCTGCGGCGCCATTGACTTCTATGCTGCGCTATGCCCCACTCCCGCCCTGAACGCATGGAGCCGGCTGTGTTGTCATACAGTGCGTTCCAGAGGCTGACCACTCTGGAACGCACTGTTTGTGGTGTGAACCGGCCCTCAAACAGGATATGAGGACCAGTGCTCAGGGAACCAGCTGATTCTGCAGGAAACTAAAACTTGTAAACGTCAAGGAGCAGCATCCACTGTAAGTGGTTTAAGTAGCATTTAAAATGACTTTAAACATTTGACTTTAATCACTTAAAATTAACGGATTAATTTATGCTAAAGAGAAGATCAGATGACAATTGAGTTTTGTCTATTTCAAATAAATAAACAACTATTGATAGCTTCCTACAGGCATACTACAATGAGTATCACTTAAACCTATTGTGGTTCTACTAGGAGGGGAGTAAAATGTTCCACCCTAGCCATTTCTAGGTTTGGTCTCCCCCTCAAAGTCTTTTTTATCCCTTCAGATCTTAAGAGCATTTGTGCCTGTGAAGGCTGAACTCAGAAGATTAAAAAAAATGTAATGCAACTGTGATTTACCTAAAAAATAATTAAATGTATTTGTACATATAACTAACCTAAGTACATGATTCTGTCTTTATATCAGCCTCAGCACAAAGGCACCTAGACTGGGAGAGGGAGAGGCAGCACCAGGAGCCAGTGCAACACATGTGCTTATAGGCAACATGCAGCCAGCAGGAAAGAGCAAAGTTGATGGCTTATCAGTGTGTTGCTGCTCTTTCATTGTCAAATTAAATGATGCAATTAAAGTTGTTTGTTTGGACATTTCTCCAATACATGCACATTTTATCCACTTAAACATGCTAGAAGCACAGAAAAATACCTGTTGATCTGCCAGAAATCCAGGGTGCTTGTAACTTTCTATTGGCTAACAACTCTGTGTCTTTGCTGCTCTATAATCCCAACAAGATCTGTCAACCCTGCCTACTGGATTACAAGACTCCACATATCCCCCTCCTCTCTCTGTCCCTTTCCACATCTGCTGTCTTACTTCCAGGAGCCTGTGCACACAGTGTATGCTCCTGGGCTCTTGGAAGATGTAGTTTTAAGGGTGTGTCTATGTTAATAGGAACTGACCTCTCAGCACCTGCCCCTGCAAGAATTTCACATGCCTGGTGATGATGTGATGTCACAGGGAATAATAACAACTGTTGTTCTCGATAAGGTAAAAGAAAACTATAAGGCTGGGGCTTGCTTTACAATGTAATATGGTTTATGATACCAAGGCTTTTATATGAACACTACAGCTTGTAAATTGCCTATTACACCTCTACCTAAAAGCTTACACATTTTTAGCCTTTACATATTGCAGCATAGAGAAAGGACAACAGGTTCAAGTACACAGAATGACATTGAGAGTTTTCTGACTGCTACTTGTAGGACATTCACTTGCTGCTTTGTGGAAAGTATTTAGTGATCTAGAACCATGTTCTACTAGACTTTTCCCGATTACACTGTGACTGTAAAACAAAAAAGGCCAAACACGTTAGGCTTGAAGCACTCCTAAGTGTTACAAGAATTCCTGTATGACGTGATTACATAGTTCACTGCTCACTACACTCTATATATATATATATGTACTATTACAAAGGGGTTATATAACCACACACTGTCTCATAGGCTATAATTAGAAGGTTTCACTATATATATATATTAGGGTTGCACAGATACCAAGTACAGTACTCGGTACAAGTACGAGTACATGTACCGATACTTTTGAGCTCCAAAAAAATTAAAAAAACAACATAGAGCAAACATCATATAAAATATGCACAGTGCCGTAACCCATACCAGCTAGGAAGATTGTAAGTTTTGTAAGTCAGACCAGTCTAAGATAGGTAAGTACATTTTGATTGGCCGGTATGCATTGCAGCACTGTTAGTCCGGCTTTTTGTTTCATTAGATAACTTTGACTGATTGCTTTTTTTTCAGTGAGAGTCTTTAACAAGGCCTTGGTCAAATGGAAAAAAACACATAGTGAATAATGATAAGAAAAGCAGCCACTATATCAGTTTTCAAGTGGAGAGTTCCCTCACTTACTATGTGGTCACCATGACGGTAAGTGAGGGGAAGTCACCCTAACAGGGACAAAGACACCACTAATAATCCAACAGTTTAGCACTTTGGTACTTTTAAGGATTAAAAAAGGGGGATGCATGTTGTCAAAAAGACATACCTGCAGATTACAGTCCAAGCAGGTTTGTCCTTCATGTTAATTAATGGGGGCAACAAACACTGCTTGTCCCAGCCACTAACTCAGGTCTATTACTGACTAAGAGGGTGCCTCCTAATACGTTTTCCAAAACAAACCCGCAGCACTCGTACCTTATTAGTGTTCTGTCATCAGTCAGCCTTTTCACATAGCAGCAGAATCACAAAAAGAGAAAGTGGGAGAGCCCTGAGCATTAGTTAGCTCATACATATAAATTCCTATGGACAGCTGAGACAGATAACAAGGTCTGACTACTAGGTAAGATGTGGACCTAGGAATGGAGGCTTTATCCCACTCAAAACTCTACAAAGACTTTAGGCTCCAGGACCCAGAACAGAACTTAATCGTTACATTAGAATTACTATCAGTTTCTTGCAATCCCCTGTACATCAGAGCTCAAACTAGAGGAGGGGAAAGCAACCAGAGCCCATTTGCAGGTCTCATATGCTAACAAGAAACATGCTGTTATAAGTAGAGAGCAATGTGACAGAGAGGGAAGCTGGCTGATTCTTTTTTCTGTAACTATTACTTAACTTCAGCTCAAACAGATCAGGTCTTCTTCCTTGTGAGGCAAGGCTGTGCTGTGTGGCACAGCTGTGTAAATCTCAGCTCCCTATATTTATGTCATCGGTGTATTTGGTCATTTACCTGGGGGTTCAAGTTTAAGTGACCTAATGTTCTTAACATATCATTGGCATACTCAAAGAAGTGATCAGATTATACATGCCGCAGGGAGAAAACACACAGATTATTCTCAGATGCAGAAGTAATATTGGCTATGCATTAAATCTTTCAGTAAAATGATACATCATTATTCAAACTCACACCTCCTAAATGACTTTCACTTCAAGGCAGAACAGAACATTTTAGGAAGTAAAGGAATTTTCTTTGATTATCCACTGCTTCAAGAAAGGCTGACTTACTGTACTGGAAATATCCAGCAATAACCTGTTTGACTCTTTTTGTAACAGATATAATCTATCTTCAAAATGGAATGCACAGATGTTTCTCTAGACACAGAAAGAAACGCCAAAAGTGTTTTGGAAGATGAAAGACTATTAATACTGTAATATTTATTACCAAATAAAATTGTTGATTATTTCAAACGTAGAGGCACATAGTTCATGATCCTCCCATACATTGATCCACGGCAATTTTAAATGTCTCATACGTACAACGATCTTTGTACCTTCAAGTTTCCATCTACCCTTCCTCACGTTGCTAATCAAACAGTGTATATTGTACAAACTTCAGATGCAGACCTATATGGATTTGCTGCTTGCAGCCTACCTGTTCTCTCTGTAGTTATGCTCTCAAATCCATCACCTCTCAGGTTTCCTACAGCTGAGGCCTAGGGTGGAAGCACAAATACCAATCACACATCATTTTGCTGACTGTCAGTAGCACATTCCTGTGTATAATATTTAACTAGTCTAGTGTTCAGTTCTTGGTGCTCTGGAGCAGAGTGGGCAAAGTGTCCCATCCAGCCTGTTGGCCCCCAGTCGCAGTGTGTGTTGCATGACTTTGATATCAAACCTTGCCAGTATGGTACAATGCGTAACTGGGGTAGGAGGGGGAGGCAGCACAATATTGTTGGCCTAGAGGAGAAGGAAGTATGAATCTATCCCCAACTGTTCCCGCTGTTCCCATTATTCTCTATTTTTCCGCAAGGCACACATGTATCCTTCTTACTCACAGCCCAGACCAGAGTGCTACAGTTCATCGTAATCTTGGCAGTCATCGAACAAATAGTCAAAGAGTAAATAGGGTTGATAGGTAGCAACCAATGATATTTCAGTTACTGCATGTCACATCATTTACTTGAACAGACTGCACAACAATCTTGATCCTGATCTTAATCTTCATTTTCATTTTAATCTCAATTTTAGGATTACATTTTATTCTAATCCTGGAAAACTGCTTAGTTTGACAGAAATTGCAGTGCTTTATTATTTAGTATTATGTGTCTTTTCCATACTGCTACAGCTGTATGCTGCGCTATGCCAAATTCCACACAGTTCTCTGTATTCACAAACTTCTAAAAATTATTTTGGTTTGATTAACATTTTGGCTCACATTTAATTTTAAAGTACAGCTGTGACCAGCCTTTCGACATTCAAGTATTTACCGTATATATTCCTAAGAAGCAATAAATAAGCTTTAAAAGAAGCCCTCACTATAGCTGCAGGCTCTGTGGAAAAAATAATTCTCAAATTCCACAGTATAAGCACTGCAGTCCTTCTTGGTCCATTATGTTCCGATTTATTGGTTGCCCATATGTATTATATTGTGCTGTTACTGTAACATACCCATCCATTGTGCAGCTTTACAGTCACAGCACAATGAGTGGTCTTGACTTCATATTGATATGGAAGATTAGCAATATAGTCCACTGTAACCGTTGCCAGAAATGGGGAATAATTGATGCTTCTGCTCCCTGTTTTTTTACCATATGAATCATTTCCACATGGCCTAATTACCACAAGTGATGTTTGGTTTTCAGGTCTCTTGCTTTTTTCTTGGACTGTGTATGGCCACTCTTAGAAGCACAATGCATAAGCAAGAAAAATATAGCAACACCTTTCTAACAAGTCCTATTGTTTTAAAAAAAATATATCATCTTAATTACATATTTGAATATTAATTTTTCTTAATTTTTCAGCCATGAAATTGCTTTTAAAATGATTAAAGAAGCAATGTTCCAATGGCACTGTGTAATTGCATTGTATAGTGATCATCTAATCATTCATTGCTATATGCATAATCAATTTGTTTAGTGATATTTTCATTGCATTTGGTAGACGAGAAGCCAAGAAACAGGGAACAAAAGCATAAATTATTCCCCATTCTTGACAATGGTTAGAGTGGGCTATATTGCTAATCCTCCATATAAAATCACTGCATATGTATCGTGCATGAACAAAACAAACCTTTAAACAATTATAGTATGTTTAGATACTCTGGTGCTATCCAAATATGCATTATTAAACTGAGATTATTTGGATTACATTTTAACTCACCTTTGCTTAATGAAACATACTTGGAGTATCAGTGTGTTTAATATTTGTACGCACATCCAGTAAATGCACAAAATCTTCTAGGTCCTATGAACCCATCTCAATGTGGGCCACATGCCAAGTGCACAGAGCTTTTCCCAGCATTTATACTATATGGACAAAGTATGAGGACACCTATATGAGCTTATTGGACATCCAATTCCAAAACCATGAGCATTTATATGGAGTATTTGTCTAAAATGTATTTGAATGCTGTAGCATTGCCAGTATCCTACACTAGAAACACAAGAATTTGGAGGGGTATTCACATACCTTTGGCCATAGTGGATATACTTTTCTTCAGATGATATCAGTAGTGGTCATTGACCATGTGACACCTGCAACAACTGCACTGACAGTGAATTAAGGACAGGCTTGGTGGCTGTGGAGACAGGTGGGGAAATTACTTCAAAAAGAGGTTTGTTTATATAGGGGATATTCATACATTCTGCACAGTAAGATGTTAAAGGAGAACTATGGGGTCAGGGCTTTTCCCCATAGTTCTCCTTAGGGTAACGGGAGAACGGGAGAACCCTAAGCTCAGTATACCGCGAGCTACAGCTCGCGGTATACTGAGAAGCCGCAGCCAGAGCGGGTCCCGACATCGATGTCGAGATCCGCCCAGCTGCGTGAGTGACAGCTGGCTCTGCCTATCTAGAGGCAGACAAGCAAAAGTAGGGTATGGAGGGTTTCTAGAGAGGTAACAAGGCAAAGACCATGTATATATATAAAAATATATCAATAGTTTATTGTACACAAAACTCATAGTTTAAAAATGAATCCAGTAGGTAAAAGCATTTACAGTCCATATATGTAGATTTTTGCAGTCAGGATAGTGGAGCTATCCTTCAGTTAGTGTCCAGATAATAGTCTGGCGTAATTCACCCCGACGCGTTTCGCCAATGGCTTCTTCAGGGGATCAGTGTATATATTGATCTAGCATTAGAAAGAGATTTTCTTGCATAGAATTATTCTCTCAATGTATGGTCACATAGGGCATATAGCAACATTACACAGTGTATAGCTCCTACAGCATTCCTTATATTGTAAATCCCCACATGGATGGACATCCCCATCGAAAGTGACCACCCGGCACTTCACCAGGCACACAAGGTGCCCGGAGAGGACCGATGCTGAGAGGACCGAAAGAACAAGGTGACACCTGCAACAACTGCCATATATAAACAATTTTCCACTTTCCATACACAGTTGGGGAGCCACCAATAGAATTCACTTACTCGTATATGTACCTTACTTCTGAAAGAGCAAACATGTCACAGACCAAATACAAGGGGCTTCCAATTGAAATGTGTTGGTCTTTGTCTGGTTGATTATAATTAACCGGGGAACAACATATACACCTTGACTCATACATCTGGAAGGGCAGCTCACATATGGTAGCTCCACCGGGTATCCCAGATACTCCTCCATGTATGGCCCCGAGGTCCCAGGTGTGACGAGGGACTGAGAATGAGGGACTAGATCTTTCTGGCCACCTTGTTCTTTCGGTCCTCTCAGCATCGGTCCTCTCCGGGCACCTTGTGTGCCTGGTGAAGTGCCGGGTGGTCACTTTCGATGGGGATGTCCATCCATGTGGGGATTTACAATATAAGGAATGCTGTAGGAGCTATACACTGTGTAATGTTGCTATATGCCCTATGTGACCATACATTGAGAGAATAATTCTATGCAAGAAAATCTCTTTCTAATGCTAGATCAATATATACACTGATCCCCTGAAGAAGCCATTGGCGAAACGCGTCGGGGTGAATTACGCCAGACTATTATCTGGACACTAACTGAAGGATAGCTCCACTATCCTGACTGCAAAAATCTACATATATGGACTGTAAATGCTTTTACCTACTGGATTCATTTTTAAACTATGAGTTTTGTGTACAATAAACTATTGATATATTTTTATATATATACATGGTCTTTGCCTTGTTACCTCTCTAGAAACCCTCCATACCCTACTTTTGCTTGTTTGACATAATTGAGGGGGAGAGGTGTGGGCAGGGGACCCTCGCCTGAGGCAATCCACCAGTTTTGCTTTAACTATCTAGAGGCAGAGCCAGCTGTACCCGCCCCCTCCCCCGTCCGTTCCGCCAGTCAGCGCTGGCAGATCGAAATGGGGAATCCAGCCCTTCCCCCTGTCACGGCAGAGAGCCGTGACAGGATCGAGAGGTGAGCGAACCTGGTATGTGTTCGCTCACCTCCCGATCTACTGAGCCGACCTGTGACAGTCTCATTGTCACAGGTCGGCTAGAACTATGAGGTGAGTGAAAAGCACTCACCTCATAGTTCTCCTTTAATGTGGTTTGTTTTGCCTTCTTCTGTTCCAAAATTGCAGGGGTTGTGAGAGGTTAAATTTGCTGGACATAAAGCTTTTTTTCAAATGTAGTAACTGTGTTTCCTCAAAAAAGCAGATATCTCAGTTCTACACGATTGTTGGCAAGTAGAAATACGTCTTTTATCTCCCAGTTACACATAACTGTTCTGGCACCACAAATACAAATAATTGTCCTGCTTCTCAATAAGATTTCCATAATTTCTGTAAAAATTATTAACTGGGAACTTCAACTGCCTCAGAGTTACACCTTTATTATGGCCTTGTGGGAGGGGGCAGAAGCACAAACTATTGCAAAATATGATCCTCTAAGAGTTAGAAAGGTGGAAGGTGAGCAAACATACCAAAACCCACCCGAAATAGAAATATTTTGAGTGGAGGTAACCTGTTAAGTTGCAGAATGGCAGCAGGGATACAACTGTTCTGCTTTTATAACTCTTGATGCATACAACAACAAGCAATTGTAACAGTGCAAGGTTCATAGTTTTTGGGTCGTGTATAACCGGAACTGAAAAATACAGAATCAGATCGGTAATGTGCAATTCAGTCCACCAGTCTCCAACCAACATTTAAACTTATTGTTTTTTAATTAAGACTATCAGAATTCCCCAGTCCTACTCTTGGCTACAGATGCCGAAAAAGCATTTGACAGAGTGGACTGGGGATTCATGTTCTCCACGCTGACCTCCCTGGGCATTGGTCCCCGGATGTTGGCGTGGATAACCGCACTGTACTCCTCTCCAACCGCCAGAGTCAAAGTGAACGGCATGTTGTCCCCCCCCTTTTCGTTGCACAACGGCACACGCCAGGGCTGCCCTCTCTCGCCGCTGTTGTTTGTCCTCTCCCTTGAACCCTTTTTATCTACTATACGTAATAATCCTAACATCCATGGCATATCCTCTCCAACCATGGAGTACAAAATTGCAGCATATGCGGACGACATCCTTTTTTACGTTCATGACCCTCGTATCTCACTCCCGCATATACTGTCTGAATTGCGTACTTATGGGGAACTATCCAATTTCAAGATCAACATGGGCAAGTCGGAGATTTTGAACATAACGGTGAGGGGAGCAGACTGCCTTAGCATACGTCCTCATTTTCCCTTTCTCTGGAGACATGACTGCATGCGCTCCCTCGGTATCTACCTTACTCCTAAGACGTCAAATCTCTACACTCACAACTATATCCCCTTACTTAATTCAGTAAAACTTGACCTCAATTCATACTCTACCCGAACCATGTCCTGGCTGGGTAGGATAAACACCCTCAAAATGATGATTCTCCCTAAGATCTTATTCTACTTCCAAATGCTACCTATCTCCCTCCCCACAACGTACTTCACCACATTACGATCCCTACTATCCAAATTTATTTGGCAACGCAGGAAACCTAGGATAGCCTATTTCATTCTCTCTAGACACAAACGGGCTGGGGGCTTCAATGTACCTGACTTTAAACATTATCACAAAGCAGCTCAATTAGTTAGGCTCCTAGACTGGACGTTCAATGCCTCCCAGAAAGGATCGGTGACATTAGAAGTAGACTTGAGTAATACCGACCTCTCAGAATGTATCTGGACTCCACCATATACGCGGACACTGTCCCCTCTGACTTCCCCCCTCACGCTCGCCACACTTACAACATGGGATCGCTTACATAAAGCTCATGACTGGCCATACAATTCTGTTTTATTACAACTAACGGGCACGGATTTCTTCCCTCCAGCATACAACAGTTCTGGGGAGACGTCACCTGTCTCATTTCCACCATTAGCGGTATACCTACACACTTGGACCCCTGGCTGTGCCTCTTCCATCTTAACCCCCTTTCAATGCGCTCATATAAGAGATCGGTCATTCCCTTTATGCTTAATGCAGCGAAAGCTCTTATCCCCACACACTGGTGCTCAAACCAAACACCCACGGTGGCAGAGTGGTTGACACGGGTGGATCATTTGCGTCTGAAACATTTTAATATGGAATAATTAAGACTATCAGGAAGAAGTTATTTTATTTAAAGCTCCTCATTTATTATCCTTTAGTAATGTATTCTTGTTTTTACATACAGGAGGTCACACAGAAGGGCCATGTCCCTATAATTTGCATTTGGTAAGACCGGTGTCCACTATGCCTGCTATTCCTCTGGCCAGGGCCGGCCTTAGGGGTGTGCGAGCCGTGCGGCCGCACAGGGCGCCATGGCAACCAGGGCGCCGTGCGGCCGTCACAGCTCGCCCTGAAAAAGTTTTATTTTTATCACACTTTTTAATATGTTTCTTTGCGGCTTAACAAAATAGGAGTCTTTAAATGGTGCATATATTGGGGGAAATGGGTGTGGTTACGGGGGCGTGGCCACTAAAGGGTGTGGCCACTGAGGGGCGCTGTAAAGCTTTCTCGCACAGGGCGCCTAAAGGCCTAAGGCCGGCCCTGCCTCTGGCCACCGGTCTTGTAACATCCCCTGCGCAATTCCTTTTTTAATGAGGGGCAACAAAATTGTATCGCTGCACGCTGTAGTGGGAGGGCCCAGGAGTCTCAGACTCCTGGTCCAGCCTGCTCACTAAAATTGCACTGTTTGATTGACAGTCTCCTGGTCTGTCCGACCTGCCATTGCCTCATACTTTGAATGATAGCCCAGAAAAGTGGCAAGGTTTAGATCGGCCATACTGTATATTGGACCCCAATTCTGTCCACACTCTTGTCCATTTACAACTATAATTACCATTGCTTGATTGGAGTTGTAGTTTCTCAAAATTTAACTCCACAGTGAGTGGAAGTGATGTTACTGCTTGCTCAATACCTCCCCCGTGTGCACGGCTGTGGCTGGACCTTCCCTATTTACGCTATGATGTCGCAGACATTAGCACGTTTGTAATGTATATATGCAACAGGAATTATGCTAAAAATTGACAATTATCCCAGAGTGCAGCTTTAAGATTTTGAATCTGCTTTTACAGTCTACTCAATCCGTTTATTGATTCTTCTCTGTGTGTTGATAAGACCAATAGTTCATTTATTATACAGCAGTAGGATAAATTACACAGAATCAGCTTAGCATACTACTAATGTATAAGTGATTAAAAAAGGAGAAAAAAGTAACTAATGGAATCTTTGAAGCTGAACTTCAGGGAGATAAATAACACCAGTTGATGTAAGTATGTGTCCATTGTAATAGATTGCAGCTTCCTACTCCATAAATACGACACATTCGTTTTTCTCAGCTGGTGATCCTGCCAAAGACACACTTCCTGTCTTAGGGTGGCAACATTATAGATACTATACTAGATCTATAATGTATCTACGGAGTTGTCAGTGTTGTCAGCCTAGGACAGGAAGTGTGTTAGGACTACAGAACACTCCCTCTCTCCTCATTTCCGCAATATAGGAGAGAGATGTTCTTTAGGTCGCTGAGGTCAACTGGGCAGGGTTGTTAACATTGATAACTTCTAACAGTGCAGCAGATGCAGAGTGCACAGGAAGTTACAAGCTTGCTGGATTTCTCAAAGGATTAACAGGTATTTCTATGCACTTGTTGAACATATATAAGAAAACACCTTTGATGGTGTATTTAAAAGACCAAAAGTGAGCAAATAAGAGATTGCATTGTAAGAGTTTAAATGCACTTTAGTGTGTTTCTAAAAGAAACAAGTGTAAGTACCTGAATTCGACTTTGTCTCAGCCTCTTGTTATCTCATGTACAACATATCTTAGACTAGGGGGAAAGCAGCCAAAGGAGTCAATCAGGTATGCTGCAGTGCTCATTTTCTAACAAGGTATATGCTGCAAGCAGGAGAGAGCAGATGAGCTCATCTGTCTGCTGCTTCTCGTACACTGTCCAATCACAGTCTGGAGGCAGAGACAAGACCTAGTTGTATTACCTAACTGAAGTAGAGGCATTGAAGTCCAGGCTGGCCTGCTGTGTGGCAGAACTGTGCAAATCTCAGGAAAGAATGGACAGAAATACAAATCTTTTGGCACGTAAAACAGCTCTCATATATGTATTTTATTCATGCATATAGCTGTTTGTTCTTTGCCTTCATAGATGTAGTCATACATGATTTAATTTGGTACCACTTACAATAAGAATATGACAACCCTGTGGTCCCCTATACATATGCTCATACATTTGTACCATGAATATAACTATTGTAACAGTACAGTAATGGCAAAGAAAAAGCTAGCTGGATTCACAAAACTATGACAGTTATGTACATTCTTATCTTAGAGTTGGAAGACGTTTCTTACACATGTGTTGTGGCACACAGTCTCCAAATGTCCCCAAAGCTTTGAAATTGTGGCAATTGCTTTAGAAACACTATTTTGGAATACCAATGTACTAGATGTACCGAGAATGCAAATCCAAAGCTTTGATTTACTGTTTTAATAAAGTTAGCTGTTCAGTAGATAAACTGTACATTTATTATATGGTTCCAGCTCTTCTATACTTATAGTATCTTTAGGAGGTTTAGGAAATAATACTGTATGTGAAAGTCCATATTGGTGGTGGTAGAAATGACTCACATGCATTGCCCCAAGGTGTCATGGATATCTAACCTCACATAGGCCAGTAAAACTGCCTTACTAGATAGGTAGGCAGTCTTCTCTATAACATACTTGGCCATACATTTCAGCTATGACTAGTCAGATTCCAGTGCATGGTAGCAGTGACTGTTATCAGTCATATGGTGCTCAGGTATTCTCTGCCCCTCAGCATCCATTATAAATCTTATCTGGACTTTATTTTACTTTTTCTTTTTTCTCCTCTTAGTTTACTAATCTTCTCCTGCATCATTTCCCCCTTACCTGGCTTCAACATTTTCTTTATATTATACAAAAACATTTACATTCTCTGATAGCAAGGTGCATATGATACCAGGCAATAGGTAAAAAAACCGGCACTCGCAAGGGGATCCGTCCATCCAGTACTTTATTTGTAAAAAGACATACAGTAACAGCAGCAAACAAACAAATGCTTGCATAAGGTATACAATAGTATACCTTTTTACAAATAAAGTACTGGATGAATGGATCCCCTTGCGAGTGCCGGTTTTATTACCTAGTGCTCAGTGAAGGCTCCGGCGGAAGCTTTACCAGGGACCAAGGTTCAAGCAGCAGGATTGGAGATAAGAGGGTAGAGCTGCTCAATGTTTCTAAACTGCATATGATACCAGGACAGGACAGGGTGCTGATATAAATTATTCAAACTGTATGCGTTTTTGTTCATTTATTTATTGCAGGCATTTATATAGTGCCAACAATTTACACAGCTCTTCATTTACTGCCCATTCATGTCAGTCTTTTTTGTTGTACATCTGTATTGATAGTGCGTAATTTGGATGTTATATGTTTGACTTTTGACTTATGTCTCATTGTAAAAAAAAAAAAAGTTGTCCTGAGATAAAGACTGTGGCTACCTTCCTTACCTCTCCTCATAATGCTAGTTGCCTGGCTGTCATGTGATGCCTGTACTTCTGGTGATGATGGGGAACAAAGGGTGTGGCCAGTAACTACACTGTTGCTTCTGACACCTATCTATATGAATCCCACCTTGCCCACACGTAAGAATGATGTTACTGGCTATGCTCACCTTGCACTAACAATATCGGGACCAATAAAGTTGCTGGTGCATGTCACAATAGGAATCCAATGCATCTAAGACAGCAGATTCATGATGTGCAATATAGATACAGACTTTAGTGTGGTAACTATTCAGATATCAACAGATCAGTTCAGTCAGTATATATGTGTCCATTTGTGTCTGTAGCATCCAAAGCATATAGCTAAGCTATGGCCCTATACTACAAATCCCCTCTAGCCCTGGAAGGAAACAACTGGCAGGTCATTCTGTGGCATGAGCTCCTCCAAGAGCTGGAGTGTTACAGGTCACCCACCAGAAGGAAGCTAATAGCAGTTAATATTTAAGATCCGATAAACCCTTCTGTCTGTATGTCCATGAAGGCTGCCTGTACCTGAGATTCTTGCACCTCTCACTTCACATATTTATTGTATATAGTACAACTCTTCTTTTGCTAGCACCAGACACGTGATTAACCTCCGATCTTTTAATCCAGCTTTTCCCCCAATGCATAAGGCTGGTAACACAAAGCACCATGCATCTGCCTGAAGAGCAATTTTATATTTCTCTATATGTGCACAATAGGTAGAAAGCGGAGATCATTCAAGCATAGATGGTCATATCTTTAAAACCTTGCATTCATGGATGAACTGCGGCTCTGCCCAGCAACTGAAGAGTGAACAGAAGGGATTTCCTTCCAAACCGTTTTATAGACACGGGAAATAAGACTTGTCTGTACATGCAACGTGAGTCTGGATTTAATGGAGAGCAGCCCCACTCCACCCCCAGCCGCGGATTACTAGCAGCACGTTCAGCACCACACAGGGAGGACAGCTCCTACTATCTTGTCATTGATCTGGATGCTGTGTCTAGTAGAGGAGCCGCCCTACAGCTTTCACTGATCGCACCCTGTGATCTCTGACCTCCGTGGGGACTTGGTCAAGGATTGCTTTCATTTAATAGGACGTCACAAAGCCGGATTGAAGTTCTCACTCTTTAACAGTTGTAGCTGATGACAACTCCTTTGGTGCGGCACATGTTTAGTTTATTGGTGGGGGGAGCGCAGTTGGCAGGCTCTCTGCTCTGCTTGTGCCATCCCTGCAAATCCTTAATCCTCGCTTCATCGTTTGTTGGATACATTGGGATATCTGGGTCCTGACTGCGGAAAGGGTTAACAGCAAAAAAAGAAGAAGCAGAGGATGTCAGTGCCATGAAGCCAGAAGATGGGATACGTTCTATTTCCGTTTCCACAGCTCTGTTGAAGGACCATATTTCTAGAAGGGTGCTTAGGAGGAACTGCTAACTTTTCTGGAGGGTGCTGGAGGACAGTCTGTTCCAAGATGCCGGTGAGGAGGGGGCATGTGGCCCCCCAGAACACTTATCTGGACACGATCATCCGGAAGTTTGAAGGACAAAGTAAGTAGTTTATTGATACTTCTTCTTGAAGCGCACACACAAAAAAGGCTTCCTATGGAAGTTCAGGGAAAGCACTCTGATAGATTGTCATCGTGGTCCAGAAATAGGAGGATGAGACTCCCCAACACGTCTGAAATCAACAAGTAATTAGTGGAAGTGAGATGTGCATAGTAAACACAACAGACAGACGCTGCTCTATGCAAACAAGGCAGCCAAAGGGAAACAAGAGAGGGACACAGACACAAGATGGGTATATGCGAGTCACATTTATCAAGTGTGTGATCAACACACATATGTCAGGGGATGGATTCAGCGAAACCACCCTTCCTGTAATGAATGCCCAGGAAGATTACATTGCACAGTGACTGTACCCTGGTGCTCATCAGGAGTCCTTAGCATGCATTTCATATCTAGGTAATCCTGCTTCTTGATCCTTGTAAGGCTACCGATGATGTCCTAAGAATATCAAGTGTAGCTAGTAAAATACCTTATCTACCGGGCTTTTGGCACAAACCGGGCCATACCAATAGCTGCGCTGGAGGAGGACACAATTACTTTATTCGGGGAGCTAGTTTTATATAGATATCTTGTCCTAAGCATGCTGTCTACATGAAGAGTTAAGTTCAAATAGCAGAATCCTATGATTAGAGTCAAAGAGAGGAATTTATCAATACTGGAGCAGACAGGGTCTGGAGCAGTTGGCAATGGCAACCAATTAGCTTTTCACTTTAATTTTCCAAGCATAACTGAACCAACTGAAGAGAGAAGCTGATTGGTTGCCATAGGCAACTGCTCCAGATTTGTCTGCTCCAGTTTTGATAAATTCCCCACATAGTGCCTGCCCCTGAAATCGTATATACTGACTTGGAACTTGCTGTTTAATTCAGGACATGCAAATGCCCAACACAGGTTGTTCGCCAATACAAAACAGCTTGTGGTCATTCTTTCCCCCTCGCCAAAATCAATACCAAACCCTTAGGCTCCATTCACACATAGTGGTAGCGTTTGTGGCGCGTAAAACCACGCGGCACGAAAACATGCAAACTGCGTGGAATCCGCCCAGAAAATCGTGATTGGGCTTTTTTGCGGGACACGCGTCTTCGTACCGCGTGGATGTCACCCTAGTGTGAACAACACACATTGGAAAGCTAGTGTGTGAAGGGAGCCTTACCCTAGACGGGTGGATTTCAAGGGGGAATCCCAGGCAAAAAAAAAAAGATAACATGGAGTTTTCCTCTTCACATTAGAGCCCCCCTCTTTCAGATCAGTAGTCCCTCCCCTTCACATTAGAACCCCCCCTTCAGATTAGAGCCCCTCCCCCTTTACATCAAAGTCCACTGCTTTCACATCAGAAGCTCCCCATCACATTAGAGTCCTCCTTCACCTTAGAGTCCATTCCTTTCACATCAGAAGCCTCCTTGCACACGAGGAAAGCAGTTTTTAGCATACATTTAAAGGCACCCCTAACAAAACCAGAAGACATCCCAGGGTGCCACATCACCGTGGTTGAGAAAGGCTGGTTTGATCAATTTTGTCAATTCTAGTTTAAAGAGCATCGATCAGCTTCACCAAGCATTTGTCAAGCTTTTAGGCTTCATGCAGCTTTCTAGAAGCCTTTAAAGCAATCTTCCAGCCCAGTCCTGGAGATCCTAGTGGGAGTGCTGGGTGTAGCCTCAAGCAGTGCTGACCACCTACTTATTAACTCTAAAATGACCGTGGCTGGGAGGCAACACTAAAAAAAAAAACCCCAGCGATAATAACTATTCTTTTAAACCCCATGTTAAAAAAAAAAAAATAGGTGAGTCTGTTATTTAACCCACATATGTCCACCAAAAAACATACATTTTAGGTAGAGTAAGTTTTCTGTACCCCTTGATTTTGTACTTCTCAATTTTCTCTATATGCAATGTGTCTTTTTAATATGATGGGGGCAGTGCTGTTTGGAGAACAGAAAGGAAGAGAAAGAGAAAACAATTGTCATCAAATATTCCTGTGGCGGGTGTGCAGGACATAAATTGTATACATGTCTATGTGGTTGCATCTCCCAGTCTTGAATTTACTGCCACTCTTTTATTCTTACATGTTGTAAGATTAAAGATTCACTCAATTATCACGTTTTAGCGCTGCACATTTAGCACTTTACTCTTTTATTCTGCCCTGCTCAGTGCTTCGTTCTGAGGGATGTTCGAAACTCATCATTGTACTGATATATCTTATGTGCTTGTCATAGGAAATTGATGGAGTTGCCTGTTTATCCAGAAACAGGATCTTCATTCTGTTTTAATGTTACATATTCAAAGTATTACACCGTGGAAGACTATAGAGCTCATTTTACTTGCTGTTGTTTGACTGGATAATCTGTTACCTGTGGATGTATGCAACATTCATCCAAATGTGATCCCTGAAATCAGTTCTGGTAGCTGCGTCACCCACTGGCGTTATATGTCTGTGAAGGTTCTCATTCATCCAGGTCATAGTATATCTGTAAAGAATAAGTCAAGGCAACTGGACTTGCTGTATTTTTCTTGAAGACGTTTCACTGGTCATCCAACCAGCTTCCTCAATTCAGAATGGAACTCTTGGGAACTTAAGACACAGTATCCACCATAGTTCTTGACTCTGCTCCAACCCCACTCCTTCTGCTGGATCACAATATTACCTGTTGTTCCACTTTACTTGTTGCATTGTCCATAATATAACAGAAGAGAGGGATGCCCCTTTGTAATTTTCATGCTAGGTGCTGTCCTGGGAACTCAATTGCATAGATATAACAGAGATGATAACTAATAGGTTATTTTACACCTTGGCGTCTTCCAGAAAACTAAATATCAGTTTTAGGTAGACTGAGGCTAGATTCACACCTAGGCGATTTATCACGCATAATAAATTGCGCGATGTCGCGCAAAACACAGATTTTCATCGAAGTCAATGGAGGCTGTTCACACCTTTGCGGTTTGTCACGCGAACAAAATCACCTGTCACGCAAAAAGTAGCAGGAGCTATTTTCGGGCGGTTTGGGTTCTATAGGCATCTCTATGCACTGAAAACTGCGTGACAACCACGCGGTTTTCAGAAAACAGTTACACAAATGAAAACACGCAACAACCGCACAAAAACAGCTCACCATCTCAATCGCCTAGGTGTGAACCTAGCCCCAACCTTTTCATGCATGGTTACAGATTTTTTTAGAATGTCTTTTTTTTTTTAAAGGTCCAGGCCTACATCAAACACTGTAAATCTGCCCTTCACTGTACAACTTGGAATATTTACTTTTTCATTCTCACAGTTGTAGGTACGACTCATGTTTATCTTACACATTCAAATGTTTTATTGCAGTTGGGAAGTTTTTAGTATTGAGCCCTCCCTCACGCCTCTAGGTAATTGAGTATCGTTTGCTTGCTTACAGTACAAAGCCCCAGTTGATGCCAGGTCTCCTACAATGGTTGGATTTCTATCTACATAGGCTGATGTCACTAGATTTATAAAAAAACCTATAGATAGTTACATAGTTAGTCAGGTTGAAACATAACACAAGTCCATCAACTTCAACCTATAGAGATGAGAAGAAAAAAAGAGAAAGAAGAAAAATCTAATACAGAACGCTATGACCACAGTTGATTCAGAGGAAGGAAAAAAAACCAAAAAACTAAGCATTAAAAAAAACCCTATTAAGCATAATAGTAGCTTGCAAATTATTTTCAAGTATTGTAAAGGAGTTTTGAGGGCCCCTTTACACGCATGTGTGCATGAATGCTTTGAGGTACCCTGCATTAAGGCAACCCATTAATTTTGGGATGGTAGTATACCTTAAAGTAGTATTAAACTCTCAAACTTTTGTTAATAAGGAATCCAGATCAAGCAAATATACATTGTCCAGCCCAAGCATTTCTTTAATTTTTTGCCCAAACACCTACAGTCATTATGTTTCCAAACAGCTCCAACTCACTCAGCTCAGCTTCCCCGAACTTCTTGTCCAGTCTCACGTTTAGTTTACTAATTTATATTGAGATTGTAGTCCATCACGGGAGCGAGCTTGGCATGGCGGCTACTTTACAACACACAGAGGGACCATGGGGAACAAAAGTAGCCACCCACCAGAAGGAAGGACAGTGTCAGCACCAATTCAGAGACTATTTGAGGATCTACAGCCGAGCGATACACAAATAAAATACATTTTTGTTAATAGTTAAGGTACTTGAGTGCATTTTTTAGATTTAACTCCTGAGTTTAGTGTCACTTTAAGTATTTAGATACCACCGATATGAACACAGAAAAGCGCCAAAAAGGACTACTCCGCCAGTATGGACCAATAATTTTACAATTAATACAATTAATACATTTTTAAAAGCAGTCAAAATTAAACCTGAACTCCAAGCAAACAGCTAAATACACAGATGAAATGCATATAAGAGTGCTGCTACGCCTGGAAAAGGATTTGTATTTCTGCTCATCCCATCCTGAGATTTACACAGCTCTGACACACAGCACAGTCCTGTCTAGCAGGACAGGAGACCCCATTTTTCTCTGCTGCAGTTCAGTATCACTAACAGGTCTAGTCCTTCCCCCAGCCTGTGACTGGACAGGGAAAGAAGAAGCAGCAGACTAACTATTTCATCGCTTTGTCATTCTGCTGTTTACTCCTATTAGGATATTCTCTGTTAAGACATAAGCAATGCTACTTCTCCTGCGTCTCCCTCTCCCAGCCTGGGTTCTACTGTACAGGGATGGCGAGAGTCTGATATAAGGCCAAATTTACACTTTAATTACTTGCATTTTAAAAAAAGGACATACTGCACCGCATCTCACTGGAGGTCACCACACCGCAGCGCAATGTAAAGCAATGCCGTGCGGACAAATGAATGGACTGTACAATTTGTACACTCCAAATACAGTTAAGAAAAAAAGTAAACCGTGGCTCACCGCTGCCACCCAGCGGACACTAGCCACAGGGTAAAACGCTGCATTTCACCGTGCAGTGAGTATGAACAAGCCCCAAATTCAGAATTTCCAACCTAAAATATACTCTCCAGTTCTATGTGCTTAAAAAAGTATTTTAATATTCATTTCCAGTTAGGAACCAGTATTAGTAAGATTAGAAATCTTGGTTTAACTTCCAGCTCCTGGGTGTAAAACGTTACAGCATTTCACAGAGGTTCACAGGTTCCAGCTTTTATAGGCACTGCTGTCAGTTATAACTGATTATAATGTGCTGCTCTGCTCTGACACTTTATATAATGAGCTATACTTCAAAGTGTTATCACAGGATAGCACATTATAATCAGTTATGGATGGCAAGGGAGATGGAACTTGGGGATTTTATCAAGCATCATGATCACAAACTCTTATAACAAGGGTCAGTGAAAAATATCATGCGGTACAGATCAGCAGTGGTTTATGATTATAATTTGCAATGTGCTGTATTATTACTATATGCCCCGTGATGATGTAGTCTGGAATACAGTAATGAACAACATCCTGTACTGAGGGAAATATGCGGGGCTTTTAATGACCTCTTGAAATCCTAGCTTCCTGGCTCCCTTCATCATCATCAATACTTAACTTGTAGACCAGGAAAAAGCAAAGTCGGAACTTCTAATTTGCATACTTGTTCTCATCTTTACTATTCACATTACATCAAAAGCTTCTGCTCACGCCATCAGTATAAGCAGCGGTAAGGTGGTTGAGGTAAGCTTTAGGTATGAAACTACAACAGGCCGCATATAAATAAGTGTAGATATACAGTACATAGGTGGCTGGGCACTGTCCAAGCTTCACCTGGACACTAACTGAACTTCATTAAGCTCTGCTTTTATTTCTTTGGACAAAGTCTCTGCATGAACTTCCTGTCACACCTGGTGATGTCCCGACCAGTCCCATCTCATGCAAATATCCAGCAGTGTTCAGCCACATTTAGGAGGCATAGCTCCCAGCATGTTTTTATCTGCAGGGCTGGATTTCCCACGAGGCCAACCAAGGCCCAGACTCGGGGCAGCAGGGAGTAGAGGGGCAGCAGGATTGTGGAATTCCTATCTCCCGATGCCCGGGACATGCAGTTCCAGGCATGAGGTGGGTAGTTGTTTTCTACATAGGAGCACCGTGCTCCAACATTGTGGAATCCATCACTACTGCATGCAACTGCATGTAACGATTGCCAGGGTACCGATCACTATAGCAAATATCACTCTTGTAAACCTGCTCCTAGATCCTGCCTGTGTGGTGTTGGGGAGATTTTCACTCACTCCCTGTCATGACAGAAAGTCATAGGCAGTTTCTCCAAGAATGACAAAAACACATAGCAATGTGAGGAAGGGGTAGAACGTATGTTTTTTTTTTTTTCTGTCTGTGTCGTCTTATCCTGGTGATGCCCGCAATCCCTATTTCTTGTACAGGCAATACAGGGACAGGAAGTGAGAAAAAATCCTTCTAATAGCCTCACAGACTGAAATAAGGACTTTTTTGCTAGAAATAGGATCTCTTGAAAGGGAGATAGGAGCATGATCATGTTCAACTTTTACAGTAAAAAGTTAGATTTGCATATAAATTCTGCCTTTATCTCTTGATCGATTGATCACTGACATGTGGGTTTCATGTGCTTGCGCATTTTTTTCATCATATGCACAGTATGAATTGCCCAGACTTCTGACAGTTTTATTTTAAACACCTCTGAATATATGTTAGAGCACAGCAGCCCTTTTTCAGAGCTGTTAGATTGCCAGTTTGGACCAGCCTATGTTCTGTTCTCTTTTCTCTGAAGACATTTCTCTTCTTTTTCTCATATTATGGCATTTTCAAGTCATTAGGGTTCCACTGCAGTGTGCGCAGCAAGATTCTGTCACCGTCACGACAGTCCCAAGTTGTTTATTAAAGCGCAACAGTGAGATCTGAAGCTGGAAATGCCATTTATCTCAGAACGCTGAGCGCTTCTTTGTCTGCCAAGCTCTCTGCTCCATGTTGTGGCCTGGGGCACGCAATCTTGTCTGGGCACCTCACAAATTATTCAGCAAGTTTGGGTACGATGCTGTCGGTAGTCTTCTGCTGTGCAACTCCAAAACGATGCAAAAAATACCCTGATTTATGAGACATGTCCTTGTTGACAGAAAGATTGATTCTGCATGGTATAATTCATGGGAGAAATGGGATGCTATATAAATTGCAATGACAGGTTCATTGTAGAGAAAGAATTTCACACGTACAAAAATACCTGCTTCAAAGGCCAGTTTCTAAACAAAGAACAGCGTTTCAATCAAGTAATCATTTATCATTATAAAATGTCTATTATTACCCATTGCAAAGGAAATACCGTATATACAATTGGGCGCAAGTTCAAATTAAAAAAGAATGGGCATGTGACTTGATTTCTTGATAGGGCACCCAACAACCTCTTATACACACTTTTACCATGGTCAGCCAATACTATGTCTGCAGGGGCGTTGAAAAATACCTTGTGACTTTCTCCACTTCCTCCCAGGATGCAGTGCTGGAGCCTTGAGTGGCCAATTGCCAGGCCTGAAGACTGTCATTCAAGGGAGGGGAGCAGGTCACCACTAAGTGTATTTTTTGTACTGACCAATGCAGAGTTTACATAGGGATTGGAGTGCCCTGAATTAGAAAAGTGACAGATTTGTTTGAATACCAAAGAGTACAGAAGTCTTTTTTGAGTTTGTAGTTTTAATGTATTTCCACACATGTCCAATGAGCCTTACTTTTATCTTGTTGTTTATCTGCACAACTGATCATTTCAGGGGAATGGAAATTTGTATGTCTGCAACATGTATCGGTAGTTTAATGGGCATTTATCTTGACTTATTTGACTGGGCCGTGTAGCAGTGTAGTAACGAGAGTGCAACAATTGGATATAACTGTTGTCACACAAAGAGAAGAAAATATTTTTACAACTAATAGTCAATTAAACCCTTTTCTTATAGAAATCATAGAAAAGGTAATGAAGTCTTTCCCATGTTTGTGGCATATGCATCCTTTAAGAGAATGGGGAAGAACACCATGGTGGATGCTGGCAGTAAGGTAGTGCTTTGTTAGTGGCAGATGTCTCAATGGCAATTATTTTTGAGACATCAACCTGTCTTTGCCCACCAAAGGCCCTTTTCACACGGCATTCCAATTAGGTCCGCCTGTATGTTTTTCAGGTGGATCTAATCGGAAGCCAAATGTTACTCTATGGGCAGCCGAATGTAATGTGCACCTGTTCACATCCAATTACCTCCAAGTCCATTTAGGCTTGCAAAAAAAAGGGAACAGTTACATTTTGGGGGACCTGAACGGGACTGATCAGAGGTGATCACATGTAAACGGAAACGTGTCCACTTACATTCGACTCCCCAAAGACCTAACATAGGTCTGTATAGCTCAGTTTGTTCTTCCATTGCAAGATTGAAGAAAAAAATAAACAGACACGGATGTCACAAGAGTGACATCCATTTCGTACTGCTCCAATCAGGAAGGGATCTATGCACAGATCTCCTGCTCATCAGAATGGACAGTGCCCATGTGAAAGGGGCCTTATTCTTGACAGAGTGTGGTAGTTGTCTGTAAAACATCCAAATGTATTACTCTATTGTGCATTGGAGAAATTCAGGATGGCTGGCAGTTTAAAACGGTGGTTTGAATGTAGGGAGACAAGCGGAGAATACCCAACAGCAGCAGCAGTTTCACTTATCTAGGATTACAGCAGGAAGAAATCATCCTTTAGGAAATGTTTGTATAAATCTGGATGTAAAGACACCTATTTCTCAGCTAGGAGATACAGGGATAAAGAGTGCTGGATGCTGATTACTGAAAAAAAGAGGACAGCCAAACATCTCCACAAGATCTATTTAGTAATAATTTGGCATGGAAAATGATAGCCATATGGAATAATCTTGGTGATAATTATATTGTTGGTGCCTAGATGGAAGCCCTCTAATAATATATACCTCCCCACCCAGCCCCCAGTGGCAAGACAAGATTCATATCCTCTCAGGCCCCGTTCACATTGAGCGGTTCGCAAATCGTGCGATTGTCGCGCGATTTGCATTTTGCGCGATATCGCGCAAAATGCAAATCGCGCGACAATCGCACGATTTGCGAACCGCTCAATGTGAACGGGGTCTAAGGTGGATGACCAAACGAAATACTGGTGTTCTCTTGTGTGGGACACACAAGAGAACACCTAATCTTAAGAGAGTAAGGACCCAAGGGGGTATTGTCCAATTAAAATTTTTGTTGGAATATGTAACACAAATAATTACGTTATGGAATAAATGATGTAATGTTACCTAAAGCCCTATTACACAATAGTGTCAAAATTTTGGATGGTCAAGGAAGGGGTGTGGCATCACGTTGTCCCTATACATGCAACAATTTGTATTGTCTGTAAAACAAACAGAGCTATAGCTATAATGACAAATGTGCTTAGTACATGCCAAATTCATAGGTAATTAGTGTAAAAGAAAATACAATTTCTCAGCTGGCTATGGATGGTTTGGCATACTCAAACAAAAAGATAATTTTAATCTGTAAAAATGCTGTGAACCCCACATATTTTTTAGCTAGAGTTACATTTATGAATAACTTCTCTACAGCAGGAGCATATCTATAGATCATGGGACCCCATAGCAACATTTTTATGAGCAACCTTCCTACTGTCATTGATCATAACATAAAGAATGTCTAAATCAAGGACAGGTAGCAGGATTGCTGTTAACATAGTGAGGGGACTATTAGTAACTAGTGCTCTGGACAGACGTCGGGGAAGAGGGGGAATCAGTGCAGAGAATTCATTTTTAACATTAATTTTGGCCCTTCCACCCCTAGGCCCCATAGCAGCCAGCATGGCTATAGTTATGTCAGTGCTCTGCAACTTTCTACAACTCTACAACTGCCTACTGTTGCGAAACATTTCTGAGAAAGAAAGATGGGCAGTGAGCGAACTGCCAATTTTTTTGCGATGTGCACCCATAAGGAATGAAGATATATGACGATGATGGCATTGGCCATGCAGCACACATAAAAATATTCCCTTCTCTATTAAGAAAGTGAACTATTGGGCATCAGTTGCTGGGATTTTACAGTTTGTTAAACATTCTCTGCAGCTGGCAGGTACTTCTGATGCTCATTAATTATCTTTATCACTTTGAATTTTGTTTATTGTAGCCAACACTTTTCTTTGTACATTTTGGATAGAGCAAATAATGTTCAGACCCCCTGCAAGTGTTTTTTTTTTTACAACCTTTGTCCTGTTGGGGAGAGTGAGTGAAAATGTCTCCTCTTAAACAGTTGTCACAGAAAAAGTTGTCCCTATTATAGTATTTTCCTTCATCTCTCTGTAATGTTTGATTTCTTCTCACTTCCTATTCCAATGACAATGGTCACCATGACAAATAGAGAGAGGATATTTACTTTTCAGGGACACAAACAGAAATAAATATCTGAGAAGGGATCTAACCCTTCCCTACTCTATTTTAAAAAAACAAAGCTTTGGCTAGAGATGCACTAGAGGCGCAAATGTGATGCTTGCATAGGTCATGCTGCTTGTAAAAACTGGGTCATGTATGGCTCGCCATACAAATCAGTAATGATATAAAATGTTTTCTTCCTTTTGAAGTCTGTTGGGAGTCTGACACACGTACCAGAAATGATTGTTGCTCCATCTAACCACTTATGCTCAAATTGGGAAAATAATGTATGTCTGTGGGCACTACTGAAGGGCAGCTGTAGTGAAACAAGGTTATTTGGGAGGCAGGCAAAAAATGGATTTCATCCATCTTTATATTAACCCAATTCACTGTAAGAATCATCGTACTATTTCCTTCAAAGTCCAACTCACAATGTGGTGGTCCCACTTGGAATGCTACATGTGAGGCCCACCCATGAGAATACAAGGCAGTATCGGTAATACTGCACACCTCTCTCACAAGCCCATGTTTGATGTTTGTTCATACTGTTGTACCATCTAACATTCTAACATCTCACATGGACAAAAAAAGATGAATTCCCTTCCTTTGAAAAATTTAATAATCCATAAATGATCACAAGAGTTTCCTAAAGTGTTAGAAACTGTGGGTTTCTCCTAGGCTGGGAAGTCATAGACATATCTTAGAAATCAACCCCAGCACATCCTAATTACTGAAAGTTATGCTCAAAAGGCATATCATTCAGTACAGTCAAAAATTTGGTCAACATTGCGTCACACTTAAAACATGTTCCACTATTTGCTCATCCCTTTTTTAGATGTATACCATGCATATGCCTACCAAGCACAATTTTACATGGTTTAAAAGTTACATAGTACAGATTTGCTTGCAGTTTTCTATTTTGTGTGTGCTAAGTCTCGAGCGAAGATCACATACACACTAGGAGAAGAAATAATTTCTTCAAACTTAAGCCAGTTCCACCTACTACTGTTAGACCCCAGTATATAAGTGGGCAGGTACAGCAACTAACCATTTTGGAGATGTAGTCTCCTTTCATCAGTGTAGGAAGATTGAAGGCTATCTGTGGGCACTATCTATCACTTTTCCCTTAAAGCGGACCTTTACCCATATCTTTAAAGTAACAACAAACACACCTTTAGAAATGCTTAGTAATGACAATCTACAAACGCATACTTCTAGATAATTGACGGCTTTTTATTCTTTGCATACCTTGTTTCTCTTTTCTTCCCCAGTCTTCTGACAGTGGCCATGTTTACTAAGGGCAGATTACTAGCGCTTATATTACTTCCTGAATTTCTGGCACATGTGGCTAGACATGTGACTAGGTCATGTGACCATGCACATCATCTCAGGGGAGGGAAATGCCTTTCCCTGAGATCTCATGAGATTACAGATGGGATTTCCCTGCAATGCTCTGCTGATGATAAGACAATCCCAGTGTGCGTTGCTTTCCCAAACTGAAGTAATTTTGCCCTTTCAAAGCGGGAAGTGAATGCTCTGCAAGTGTAAGTATTTCAAAATCACAGCATTTTCCACCTGACATGTCTATGTTAGTATTAAAAGAGAACTATGGGGTAAGTGTTTTTCCCCATAGTTCTCTTAAGTGTCACGGGAAGACATATACTAACGTCCTCCCGTGACCCAAAGCTCGGAATATCGCGAGCTACAGCTCGCGGTATACTGAGATCGCCACAGGCAGGACATATCCTACCCAGCTGCGTGAGTGACAACTGGCTCTGCCTATCTAGAGCCAGCTTTGCCCGCCCCCTCCCCCGTTCGTTCCTCCAGTCAGCGCTGGAGGGTCGGAGACGGGAGGGGGGAATCACTGCAGGGAGCCGTGACTGACAGTCACTGCTCTCTGCCGGGAGATGATTGAGAAGTGAGTGAGTGACGGTATGTGTTCGCTTACTTCCCGATCTATAGAGCCGACATGTGACAGTTTAATTGTCACACTTCGGCTCCAACTATGAGGATGAGTGATTTTCACTCACCTCATAGTTCTCCTTTAATTATCATACATAGAGGAATGCATTGGTAGAATTTGATTTTTGAGTGTAAAGGTCCACTTTAACACCTTCTTTTTACTTATTTTCCACCTGATGCCCCAAAATACTCTTCATAGGCCCTGTGATATCATCATTAATGGAGTTAGAGTTCTTCTCACAGCAATGGAGCCAAGAGTCCAGGTGTCACTTCCTGCAGATGCTGTGCAGGCACCTTCACTCCTCTACCCAGGCAATGTCTTGTCAATCAGTGTCCTGCACTGTCTGGCATTAAGGAGGAAGGTTTTCAGTGATAACAATGCTCATAACCATTAGAAGAACTCATATTCCCTAGCAGGTTTACCAGGTTTCTATTACAAAAGGAGGACATGACATTAAAGAAAGTATACTGTTTGAATGTATTCTGCATTTGAAAATGTTGCCTCTAGTGCCACTTTAACCTTGCTGACTTCTCTTCATATTGTCAGACTGCGGCGTCAGAACTGTTCTGCGTGTGGCAAGCTTCAATCATTCACAGTAGGATAGTAATAGGATAAGATCTAATAACAAAAACCTATATAGAAATGAATACAGCAAAGGCGACAAGTATGGGAAATAGAAAACTGACAAATACATGGATGAAATACCTTAGTGCATAATAATATAACCTCCCCAGATAGCACGGCCGCTAACTAATGGAAGAGTGAAGAATGAGGTCAGTAGTTCATTAAAGAGATAGAGGAAAATCTGCGCTGCACAGTTGTTAGAGATTGATCGATTAATTCGAGAGTTCAGAATATTAAATTACGGCAAAGAAAAGCAACAAAAAGCAAAAAGTAGTCAGATTATCAAGGACAGGAAATTATTTTCCTGTAATTACTTTTAAAGTAATTATATAGTTGGATAAATGGATTAAGATACTCAAGTCTGTTCATCAGCATTGATTTGCTTCCTACCACTTGGGAGATCAGAACAAAGAAGTCACTCAGTAACAGAGCAATAAGAGAGGGCAGGTGCAGGTCACTTGGGAATTTACACTGGTAACCTGTGACTCTTCATTTGGTGTTCTCTGTTTTGTAGGATAATTAGAAAGCCTTGTTTGTTGATGGCTACTGGTCATCTACAAAGCATAATGTCATTTTGTAATAGGGACCATGACTACTAATACAATGGAAGTTTTCATTCAAAAGTTATGTCTCTCATCTGTAAATAAAAAAGACCAATCCATGTAAAGCTATTTCAGTTACGGATGGATGATGATGGGCTGATTATCCACTTGCTTTGTATGTTTATTAAGGGAGTCCAGGGATTCATGTCTACTGCTGTATTCTATGTACTAAAAAATTAGTCTGAAATTTAAAAAGGGTCATTTGCAAGTGGGAGCAGATGGGAACTTCTAGAGGTGACATTAGTGCTGCCATTCCTTCAATATAAACCTGTAGCTATAGTATCTATTGAGGAAGAACTTTAACTTGACTTTAACATAATCAGCCTATAAGCAGTTGCAATGACAAACTGACTGGTTTAGATAAGCCTGTACAAAATGGAAGCAAGACTCGCATCGTGTCTACTTTATTTTAGCATATCCACTGCACTTTGGTTTAACTTTGCATGGGAGAAATGCTCCACAAAAGTACTGGACAAAAATTATGTTGTCTTGTCTGGCCAAGGAAAACCTACAATCTACCTCCTGAGCTGCTCTAGATGGAGAGTACAACCCTAAGGCTAAGGCTGACCATACACTGTTATATTCACAGAAATAGTGGCCCGGCTCGACAAGCTTCACTTGAAATATCAGGTTGGATGGAGCTGGGTTGAAAATTGTTGGCCAAAGTCACCGATTGGCTGTAGACACTGTTTGGTTATTCTGACAGCTGCCAGTTGTCGATATACAGTACCTGTAATGGAAGAATCCTCCTCTTCTGTTTAGTGCGCATAGGGAATTGAGTGGATTTCTCTTGTTCATATTTACTGTATGTCCAACTTAGAGCTTGTGTAAAGCACATGCAAAACTTAGTGGGGTTTTTTTATCATTAGTTTCCCTTTGATGTTATCAGGTGTTGGTGGCTGCGTAGGCTACACATATAAATATGTCCTTTGTTATCATTCGCTTTTACAAGCTTCTGGTGCCTAGTAACTCAATCTGCGAAGCAAATGAGCGACCTCTGAACCCAGCAGCTGCTTATTATTTCAGTAAGTAAATATTTAAAGTAACTTAATGCCTTGTTTTATAAACATGCTGCAATTAATGTTATTACAATCATTGTAACGTTAACAAAGGGCCAAGAACCTATATCAGGGTTTTTTAAAATCTGTGCTTCACTTGGAGAGAATTCCCTTCACTTTTTGTGTAGTTAGCAGGACAGGAAGTGGAAACACACCAGTAAAACCTCATGTTTAAGGGCCGATTCAAACCAGAGGCTTTGGAGCTGTGATGGCCGCCTTTTCTAACCCCAGCGCACAGAGAAGGCAAATGCCTTGTTTACTGTGAGCCCAACACGCAGTATGCTGCGCCTGTAGAACTAAATGAAATGTAATTTGTGACATGTCAATAAAGATCTGAATAATAAACTAAGCAATGTAATTCGCCGACTTCGCTGCATCAGCACTGTCCCACTGCACACCGGCAGATGTGTGTTTAGTGCAGCTTGCTGGCGTGAATCAACCCTAAACTTTGTCCAAAAAACCTAAGCTGGAGTTCTACTTTAAAATGTCGTGATCAGTGCACAAAAGTTCTTGTTGTCTCATAAGTTTAATAAATTAGCATACTTTTACAACAAAAAATAAAAGCTATTTAGAATTCGGCCAGATCCCCCAGCATCTATAAGGCTGGGCACACACCTTACAACCATTGCAAGACTTTGTCTTGCGATGTTTGAAAGAGAATTAAAAAAACATATGATCTGCCTATCTTGGACAGGCAGATTGTACTTGCGATGATCGCAATGCCAAACGGGCAGTGTGCGCTTGCGCACACCGGCCCGTCCGGCTTTTATCTTACGAACATGCTACACACCCGATGAAAAACGTACGATTCTCGGCGGGTTTTCGAACATGTTCGTAAGATAAAAGTCGTGTGACCTTACAGTAGTAGAGGTCGCACGGCTTCCACACACCTTACGATAATTTCCAGCGATTATCGTACGATCGAGGGATTTCCAGCGATTATCGTACGATTATCGCAACGTGTGTGGGCACCTTAATGGGGAAGAGCAGTCCAAACCAGAAATATAGGAAGATTATGGTCCACAATCTGTCAAGGATGAGTGTGTACCAGTTTGTTGTATGAGAATCATATTAAGCGTACCTACCCCCAGAGTGTTCTTTGTCCACATTTTAGGCCTGAAAATTACTTTAACTCCCACAGGACTATATATTTCCAGGAAGCACAAACCCAGTAGAATAAAATGGTGGCAGTTGCAGCGTTTTATGTTGTATAATATTAGTATAATTCTTTTTTTAAGCCCAAAATTTCATTAAAAAATACACAAGTTATTTTTAGTGCACAACAATGTGAATGATGAGGTTGTGCCAAGTAAATAGATACCTAACATGTCAAGCTTAAAAATGTTGTGCGCCTGTGAAATGCCGTTAAAATTAGGGTACCCTACATTGTCCATATGCAACAATTTAAAAGCCTGTACAGGTCATCAGTTTAGAGTTAACTGGGAATATTGGCTCCAGAATGATTGTTTTACCTCAGGTACACGTAGCGCAATCATCATTTTCGTAAGTAGAAGCATGTGTGTTTGTGTTAGTATGCGCTCGTTTGTAGGGACGTGGGGGAGTAAACATTTTTTTTGCTGTTTTAGATGTATTTTATATAACTTTATATTTTTTTTACTTTTTTTTTTTACTTAAAGTGACATTAAACCCTCAGATTTTTTAACATAAACCAATACTGTAATGTGTGCCTTACTGTAATCCATGGTTGTTTCCCTTCTCTTAGCTGCTCTTCCTTTTAAATCTGTATCTCTTCTCATGCTTGGGGAGAACTTCCCTTTGCAGCAGACTGACTTGTCTCTGAAATGGATACATGGTGTCTGTGTGTAGGTTCACAACCGGAGCCAGCACTACAGGAAGAGGCACTCAGCTGCAAAGGGAAGTTCTCCCCAAGCATGAGAAGAGATACAGATTTAAAAGAAAGAGCAGCAAAGAGAAGGGAAACAACCATGGATTACAGTAAGGCACACATTACAGTATTGTTTTTTGTTAAAAAATCTGAAGGTTTAATGTCACTTTAACATAATTTATAGCACATTATAGCACATTGGAAATTACAGGTACTCTTTAGGTCATCAGCATTAGATATTAGACCGCTAGTGTTATCTTTCCATTTAAAGAAGGTCATGCTGAATCAGCTTCTTCCCCGACTTCTCTAGATGGGGAATAACAGCTGGGAAGCCCAATGTGATGCAATCGCTTCCGGCTTTATTCAGTGGGGAGGAGATAATTGAATGGCTGTTCACTGGTCTCTCTCCCCACTACCTGCCAACACCGTCAATGCCAACCCTGGGCCCGCAGGAGGGGCAGTGGAACTCAGGAAGCAAGGCGTGGTGTGTGTTGGGGGGTTCAAGGGGGGAGGGGGTGTTTACTGGCCCCTGGATGCGCTCTGGTGGCTTTTCAGCCACGAGAATCACTTCCAATATAGAGCCAACAGTCAGCTTTACACAGGCAAACAGACTCCCGACAGCTATAGCCACCGGGAGTCTGTTTACAGGGGCCCGCAGCCAGCGCTGTATGCCTTACAGGGAAAGGGTTAAAGGGAAACTACTGTACACTTTGTATGGTTTACTATAGCTTGTAGATGCTCCCTCTAGCGGTCAGCTGTGCATCAGGGAAGGTGATTAGCAGCCCTGTTTAAAGTGTATGTAAATCTAAACAATGAACTTCTCTTATTTGTTCCCTTTTGGTCTGCTACATATGTTAAAAGTTTTTTGTTATATCTGTTTGATAAGTGCAAAAAATGCCTGCTGATTTTGCCAGACACCTTGTGAGCTAATAACTTTGTGTGCTCTCCGTCTGTGTACAAGGAGGAGCCATTTTTTTAGTATTATTTATTTATTACAGGTAGTTACCGTATTTTGCGCTCCATAAGGCGCATCGGACCATAGGACGCAGGGAGGTCCGGTGCGCCTTATGGAGCTCTGAACAGACCAGAGCTTCTGTGACAGCTTCTGTGACAGAAGCTGCAGTTAGTGACCGCTGAGACAGGGGGTGCTGTGATGATCTTTGTAATGCATGAGAAATGAAGTAGGTAGGGCTGACACCACGTGCTTTGAAATTCAGAGCCAGAAATACACTCTGTTGTCATGTCAAAGATGAAGGTAGGAGTACACTATATTTCTAGCACATCAACAGTTGTTTTTCTGTACTCTAACCATGCTTGAAGGGATAAAACACAGGGAAATGTGCATGTTTTGCAGATATTTACAAAACATGTTTCTTTTAATTTTGCCTTGACAAAAGCTTTAATTTTGTTTAGCTGAGCTCAGATGATAATTAGAACGTCTGTCGTTTTTCAGTCCTAACCCATAGACAAAAACTGTGAAGCAACACTCAATCCAAATCCTCTGTGCCACACCACTAAACAGGGCACAAAACCTTCACATGTAATGAGCATGTACACATACTGCTTGTATATTTAAGATCTGTGTGCAAACACAAGGTTTTTAAAACATTAAATAGTATGAGTTTCAGTGTATCATGTGGCAGCTGTATTAGTTTTAACTTTTTATGCCCAGAACGTTTTCAGCAAGTACATAAAATAACCTGTTGATCTAAGATCTAAGCCTAATAGCAATACTAAGATATATTGCCTCATCTGTTTAATCTCTGCTGCCATAAAGGACTGTATTATTAGTCAGCCAAAAGGCTTGGAGGGAAAGGCATGAATATTTATATGTAAATGACTACACTTTGCCAAGTCTGGCAGAACATGGATGTAATATTTAGTTAATGTTGCCATCACTTCTTCTGCCATTGTGGAACATCACTGCTAAATGAGATCTGCAAACTTTGCTGCCCACTTCAGTTTTTTTTTTGCAAATGGCAGAATTGCCGCTCTTGACCTATTTTCTGCTATTAACTGCATTAGTGGTACTAATGTAAACCTGATTGATTTGAGGCCACATATGACACTCCTTATCCCTGCATGAGAGAGAGAGAGAGAGAGAGAGAGAGAGAGAGAGAGAGAGAGAGACCTAAATTGCCTTTCCTGCTCCCATACACTATCCCAAGCCAGACAGATTTGAAATTCTGCTGATTTTTGGGTATGGAGGAACACATAACACTCCCCCTGCCCTCCCAGTGCTAAGTGCCTGAGAGTCCAATCGCTAGGCCTGAGAACAGTGATATGGGGATTTTTTTGGGGTTGTTGCTATGAATACAAGTTGGCTTTAAAGCCCAACTATTTCACAGAAATAGATATTCGGACAGACGGACATTGTACTGACATTCTCCATTTTCTTAATCTTAATGCCACTTTCCTGTTATAGCAGTTGTTCCAGATGTCTATATATGACTGTCTAGTCCAGAAAGCACCTAGTGCACTCTGTAATCAGCACCTAGTAACAGAACTAGTCTGACATGTCTCCTCTATTCCTCTGCAATAGAAGGCAGCAATTTTATTGAGAGAAAAGGGTACTGTGAGGTATTCCCAGACCAAAATCAATAACAATGCATATCAAGTGGGGGGTACAGGACTGCAAAGCAATATTAAGGCATAAAATGTTAACTGGGTTTTAAAATGCAATGAGATTTGAGTCAGAGAGCATTGATTGATACTAATATCACTAGAGCCAGACTCTTCAGCTGAGACTTTGAAGATGTAAGAATTACTAGCATGGAACCCACAGTTCCAAAAATGCCAAGACCAGTAACAAGAAGCTTTGGAACTGGAGAGGGCGATACAAATACTATGGGGCTCTGTGGGTCTCTGTCAGAGCTATTCCTATCTAAATATTCTTAGTTGGCACGGGTGATCCTTATCACTTTGGGTATAGCATCGGGGGTCCCAGTGTGACGTCATCAGCTCTGGCCATATCACTTCTGTTGCTATCAGACTTTCCTAGGTTCAGACTGAATATGACCAAGGTAACATCCTATCTATATTGTCTTTGCTGCTGAAAACCCAGGTTATGTTTCTCTAAGTGTAACCCTGTTTCTTAGGTTCTTACTGAATATGACCAAGGTCCTGCCCTTTCTATACTGTTTTCATTGTGGTAAGCCTAGGTTCCACTATATTTCTCTAAGTGTAACTCCGTTTCTTAGGTACTTACTGAATATGACCAAGGTCCTGCCCTTTCTATACTGATAGGTTCCACTATATTTCTCTAAGTGTAACCCCGTTGAGTCCCCTTTAGGTTGTAAGCTCTCACAGGCACGGCCCACCTTACCATCTTGTCTTGACTTGTATTGTAACTGTAATGTCCTCCTTATATTGTAAAGCACTACACAAACTGTTGGCGCTATATAAATAGCTCCTCCAGCTCTAACATGTTTCACCAAACCTCTTATTTATAGAGATATGATCCATGAATAAGCTGTTTGGTGACACATGCTAGAGTTGGAGGAGCCTGTGTTTGTTTACAGCATGTTTTGACTATGGGAATAAACAGTATGCAGCTTGTGATACCAGTCGTTTGTGCTGCATTTGTTTCTGTAAGAACTAGCTATATCAGGCAGCTGAGTATGATTTTGAGTCGATCCCATGCCTCAGTAGTCTACGGATGATCTGAAAAAGGAAAATCCTGCAGGGTATCTGTTTGTAATTTGATCCTCTGAATGGGGAGTTAAATCCTCCTGCCCCCTCCCATGAGTTCCCTCCCCCTCTATTGTAGGCTGTGCGGGTTTAGCATTGGGCTTGCAGGGAAGGAATGAGTGAGTTCTGTCAGCAGCTGGCCGAGAACACAATATATCAATGGACAGAATATCTGAACCGAAGATGTCAATGTGGAGTGTATACAAACAGCATGGACAGTTTAGCAACTGAAACAACATAAGTGAATATGGAATATAACTTACTTAAACCTTTACACATGCTAAACTTGAATGGGACCAGTTAAAGAGTTTTCTGGGTCCCCTGTAGATTCATTAAACCGCCCACTCCTGTAAGATACATATTTTCATGCAATCACTCACAGCAGCTGGGCCACTTTCCAATTGTTTATACTTTTTTCTATGTCTGTCATATCAAGTCAAGGCAGCTCAAGCAGAGCAGTGTGGCTTTGTTGTTCACTGCCCACAGTCTAGCTTGCTGATCCTTATATTATCCCTCCAATACCAACAGCTAATCACTACTGCAGGCGATGAGTGACTTCCTAGCTTTAGAGTATCTTATACTCAGGAAGAGGGGTTGTTGGCTTTAAAGCCCCACTCTGGGCAAAATATGACCATATTTCATCACTCCCACCCCCCTCTATCCATCCCGTAGGGTTTTTACTTTTCCTTACCTCGTGAAGCAAGTTATATCCACCTAAGTTCTCTCTCCAGGTCCCGTGCTGGCACTGTGTCATGGCCTGCAGTGATCGAGTATGAACCACAACTGCGGAGGATTGGGTGGTAGTAGTTGAAGTGGTGTAATTCTCGAAGTATGGCACTCAGTACTGAACCCCAGGCATCACTCTTAATCTTAAGCGAAGAGTTTGGAGTTCATTACATCATCTGCCAAAGTAGATAGGGATCTTTTTAGAAGGTAGGCCGGGAGGGTATTACCGCATACCCCCAACCGGTTTGTTAAAGTAAAGACACCTCCTAGTAGTATATGCAGCCGTAAATAATGAGCATCAGAAGGCTAACTTAATTTCATATCCAAATATAGTATGCGTCCAGGGAACTCTCTGCAGTATGAAAGTTAATCAAAGGCACAAACGGGTAGTATATGCATCATGGGGTTGAATCCAACCTAGGGTTAACTGCGAGTCACAGTCAGGCAATTTATGCAGCCAGGGAATTATATCCAGTATGAAAGTAAATTAAAGTCACATGCAAGTAATAAAATGCATCCAGGGTATTATAGCCAGTATGAAAGTAAATTAAAGTCACATGCAGGTATTGAATGCATCCAGGGTATTATATCCAGCATGAGGGTATATTAAAGTCACAAGCAAGTATTGTAAGGTACTTATCCGGATCCTGGAAGGTTGCTGGATCTCCAGGCAGAGCTGCCGTGGCATGGGGTCCGGATCAGTGGGTCTCCCGGAAGCTGCAGGCTGGCAGAGTCCTTCCCTCAAGAGAGGAGTAGCTGTTAGAGGTAGCTGGGGGTTGCAGGCGTTCAGACTGCTATACAGGAACGCTGTGCATGTCCCCCAAGCCGGTTTTTAAGGTCTGAGGAAGTGCGGGTGGGCGGAGCCGCACGTTCCCCTCGGCACTTCCGCGTTCCAGCGTGGAACGCAGCTGCGCCGCACACCCGCGTCATTGAGCCGTCGCCGAGTGCGTTCAGAGCTGGAACGCATCGGCGATTGCGGCAGACGCCACTTAAAAATGCATTCATGTCACTCACCCAAATAAGGTGCATTACTCAGCTGTAGATCCTCAAATCGTCTCTGAATTGGTGCTGTCACTGTTCTTCCTTCTGGGGGTGGATGCTGTTGTTCCCCATGGTCCCTGTGTGTGTTGCAAAGTAGCCACCGCATCATGCACGCTCCTGGGATGGACTACAATCTCAATACAAATGAGTAAACTAAACATGAGATTGTAGTCCGTCACAGGAGCGGGCTTAGAGCGCTGACTACTTTACAACACACACAGGGACCATGGGGAACAAAAGTAGTCACCCTCCAGAAGGAAGGACAGTGTCAGCACCAATTCAGAGATGATTTGAGGATCTACAGCTGAGTGATACACAAATAAGATACATTGTTGTTAATAGTTAAGGTGCTTGAATATATTTTTAAGATTTAACTCCTGACTTTGGGGCCCTTTAAGCAGGGGACATTACTGGTGACATCAAAGCTGAGAACGGTTATATATAAAAAGAGTAAAGGTGTCATGATATTGACTAGATTACAGTACATGGGAATTATAAGAGGTCAACAGGCAACAAAACCTGCTAAAATGCTGTACACCCAAACCAGAAAACAGTTTTGGGTGGACTACCCCTTTAATTTGTGGAAGATAAGTAGATCATTTGGTTTTGTATGAAAATGCCTATGATTTAATATAAGCACTGTGAAGTCTTACTATAAGTCTCTCGCCTTATATGTCAATCTGTGGCTGCACCATCGAGGAACTAACTCTGCATAATCCCATACCCCTACACATTAAACACATGAAATGAAAAACTAATTAACAAGTAAACTATATATGAGAAAAAACACAGGCAGCTGGGGCAGATGCTCTTAGAGAACAAGAAGGAATATGGTTTATAAATAACTCCTAGATGTGTTTTTGTATATATTCATTTTTTTGATCAGGGCTGCTTTTTTTATTAATTTTTTTGTGTTCCTTGCCTTGATCTGCCTGAAATCGGCTGTATTCCACAGCTCCAAAACAATTGATATAATAGCAGTTGTGCTGATTAATTCAGTCCCATTCATTTCATTTCACACAATAACAGGTTTTTAGCAGCACTTCTGTTTTGCCCAAGATGAATGTTTAAAAGCAGGTAAATGCACTAAAGGGCAACTCATTGTGCAGGAATGACAGCAGATTAAGATGTACAGTTCTGTGTTAACCCACTACAGTGAGCAACACTATCAGGGATGTTTCACTAAGCTGCCGAAGGCAGCCGAGTGGTGAATAACCGAGCTGAAGTGAGCCGAACGCTGTTCGGCTATTTACTTCTGGCTTGTACGGCTGAAATCAGCCATACATCAGCTCTGTGCGGCTGCCTTCGGTCAGCCGAACATGCTCTGCATGTTCGGCTGAGCCGAAGTGGAGAAAGACTTTGGGGGTGATTTACTAACCTAAACACACGCACGCACCAGGTGCGTGTGATTTTCACACAGCAAAACGTATTTATCAACCAAAAAGTCTCTAAAAGCATATTTCCACTAATGCCATATATGGAAAAATCATGCACATGATGCATATATAATGCTGCTTCACAGTTTAGACAAAAATGGTTAGCTCATGCATTTACATTCCTGCATTCATCAACGCAAGCAACACAACATAGAGCTAATTTACACAACATGACCTTGCAATTCATGCAGGGCTTTGCACAACACACCTGCTGGGTGTGTACACACTACAAAGGTGTTTAGATTCCACCCATAGATCATGCTGGGAGGGAACACACTACAGAGGTGTATACATGTTTGTGGTGTGTTTATAAGGTTAGTAAATCAACCCCTTTGACTCAGCCGTTCCAACATCTAGATCGGCTGAGCCGGAGTTTCGGCAGCTCACTTGCTGCCGTTTGTCCCTATTCGCATAGGGGCTGAACGGCAGGGAGTAAATAGCCGAATGCCGGTGAGCGGCTTTCGGCTATTCTGCTCGGTACCTCCGTGGTACCGAGCAGAATAGAAAATCAGTGAAAAAAGTCGGGGGGAAAAAAAAGGTTGAAATTATAAAAAGTAAAAAAAATAGTAAAATTTTAAAAGAAATAGAGATATTTTAAAAAAGGAAAAAAAAACAATAATAAAAAAAGAAAAACAATTGGGCGGAGCTAGCAGTGGCAGCTAGCTCTGCCCACCTGTTTCCTATTGGTAGGCACCTGCTAAAGTCTTCTAGCAGGCCCCGGCCAATGAATAACAACTGGGCAGAGCTAGCCATGACATCACGGCCAGCTCTGCCTAGTTGTGATTGTTTAATGACAGTTCAGGTCATTTGTAGACGCTGATCTGTCATTACAACTGGGTGGAGCCAGCCGTGAGATCATGGGCGGCTCTGCCCAGCTGTCATTTGCGGGGCAAACGGCCGGCCTTCGGCAAGCCATTTGCCCAGCTTCGGGTGTCACTTTGGCTCAGGCGGCTAAAGGATCAGCCGAAGGATCCTTCGGCTCCTTCGTGAATAACCCCCTATGTATTTCTAATAGGGGGTGCAAATATACTAAAATAAATGCACTAAAGGGCAACTCATTGCATATATACTATATGGCAGCTGTTATTCCAACACTCTAATCAGAAAATGAAGCCAAGAAATGTATGCAGGGTATTTTAAACAGGCATAGTTGAAATGCATATGACAACCGTCCATGGGCCCCTAGGCAAGGTGGAAACTGCACAATTTGCACTGTCTCTCCCCTTCAGACAACAACTGCCTACAAGTTCATTCTCCTTGTGAAATGATAGGCAGGTGCCCAGCATTGACAAATTTCACTATTTCTCCTAGTTTGCTGCAT
>NW_017306455.1:600449-711416 GCF_000935625.1 Nanorana parkeri
CTTCTGTTAGTAATTTGGTGTTATGGGAATCAATTTTCACTTGACTGCAGGAGAACATCAAATGCAAGGAAATACATCTATCCATTATAAGTGGAACTCACAACCATACCCTGGGGCTCTACTTCTTTGTGGGACTATCCCATTTACTGAATGTCACACAGTGTACAAGTACAGGACATGTTTCAGGAAAATTGCCTTTCTCCTGTATATATTTAAAACCTAAAATATGCCCTAAAATGGCAGGCAGATCAATTACCCCAAGAAATTCAGTCAAGCAGCTAGCAAACGCAATTGCTTTTACAGCCACATGCATGCACTTAAAAGAGAACACAGTCAGTAGAACGTTATAGAAGGCAAACTAAATTTATCAGAAACTGAATTTAGCAGTCCAAGTGTATGAATCCTATACATATCACAATGTCTTTCTGAAATGAACCACCTTAAGGACTGCTCTGCCTTTAGACACCAACCAACAAATCTCTCAAGCATTGCACTTAGACTGTAGATGCTTGCTTATTGGGGTGACTGGCTGGACTGTCTTTCTATCTTTGTTTTTGAGTTGCTGAATAAGATTAAAAAAAGGAATTTGGTTCAGAAGGTGTGTGTGTTGGGGGAGGAGAGGGTCATTTAGGGGAGTCATTTAGAGCTATGCGAGCATACATACTAGGTATATCTCTAGATGGCTACCATGCCCCACACAGTGGCTAAGTCTCTTCAAGATTCTCCAAAGTGACCACTACATCTCAAAGACCCAAATATTTCTACACCTTAGGTCATACTCTAGAAAGGTTTTTTAACAATGACATATTGGGTCAGCTTTTAATAGAGGCCCAATATTCTCCTTTTAGATAGTGCAAACTAATATGTGTCACAGTGATGGCGCAGAAGCAGACATGCTGTCTAGTCTTATGTATGGCCATGTAGCCCCAAGCACGCCTGTTTAAATCTGCAATTGAAAACCTTACCACCAGCTGTATCAGTTCCATATTTTGGTAAACAAGAGGCGTTTTAATGCTTGCATGTTTGCTATATTGTCTAAAGAGTTTGCCTAACTACCCTGCTCCAAGTAGCCCCTGCTATGACCCCCCAACTGCCAGAAAGTAAATGTTTTACCCACATGAGGACAAAAACACAAATGAATGGCTTCCTGATAATATTATTGCAAATATCCTGAGGTCCTATAGCTTAACGTTTATGCCCAATGTCTGTCTTTATACCATTGCCAAGTGAAATCCTGAAAATGAACTGTCCTACAAACAGTTAACTTTGTATCATTTGATAATCAGCATTCTTCAAACTGAACTTGTTAGCAGGTCCTTTGCTGTTCAGGTTTGACCTTATGATATAGTTCTTGTGAAATTTTGTACAGAGAACCAGAAAGGGGTTATCCCAATAGCCTAGGGGAAAATTAATCCTGCTGAGAGCTTTGGTGTCTCCCTTGCTGGTTTCTTGCACACAGAGCTGTAACATAAAGTGGAATCCAGCTGGGTAGTGAGTGTTCACAGTCTGACAGCCAGACTTGGAGGCAGGTCGGGCTGTCACACTATGTATACTCATTTCCTGGATAGCTTTCTAACTAATTATGTTGTGTGGGGTAAAGTGCCCTAGAAGACACCTCAGCTTCAAGGCATAAAAATGGTCTCTTGGGCTAACCTGCTGACAGATTCACTTTTAGTTATTTTTTCATTTAATAAATGCAAAATAAAAACACATGTAACATAGATTATTTGTAAGGAGAGAGTTTGTATAGGTCTCTGCTAACTTGAGAAGAATTACATGGATGCATGGTAAAATTAAAGTGTGTGCCCAGCCAAATATTCATTCTTTGGATAGGGTAAGGAAAGGTTAGAATCCCTGTCACGTTTTTTGATTGCTACCTTGAGTTCTGTTAGAGATTTCCCTTCACTTTCAGTCTGGTAACATCAGTTTCATCAGACAGTAAGTGATAAAAGGCCTCCAACTTCAACATGGACAGAAATAAAAGCAATTTTTTTTTTTTAATAGGGTCGAGGAAGGCTGGGACCAGTGTAACCTTTTCATTGTTGCCTATGTCTCTGATGTAGATTTTCCTTCGATTCCTGTCTGGTAAAACCACTAGGGCAGAATGTGAGGAAAATCTTTCTAATGGAGCCCCAAATAACAGGACAGGAGCTTCTTTCCTTACCTACTATTATTGGCTTAATGTACACTTTAAAATAGATTATGATATTACCCACATCTATTCATGCATTTGGAGAGACAAACGAAAAAAAACTTCATTCATAAAATAGGTGATATTTGCATTGCTTAAAACCCCCATTGCATGTTTTCTGCGTGTGGGTTCCTAGGTCTATCCACCTTCCATTGCCAATATGTGGGGTTCCTAATTTATACATTGGATTTTCATTTATATGGCATTGTAAAGAAGGTAGCACAAGGAGTGAGACCTCAGAGCAAAGGAAGCAGAGCAAGGTGTTCTGATAAAGAGGTCTCACTGCTGGATTTCCTGAAATATATACAGTAAGACATCAGTGGGTGATTTAACTGATCAGCTTCCACCCGTACCTGAAATACCAGGGTAATGATGCTTCAACCAAAAATTATATTCTTAAAACTGGGGATACTGATACTGGGGATACTCCAGGTTCAGCAAGAAAATAGCACTTGCTTCCAGTCATGGTCCAATGCCCAGCAGTACAGATCAGCCTAGTTGGAACCTACCAATCAGCTGTTTTGTGGCAGTATAACAAAAATAACAGCTCTAATGCTGCTAGAAAGCTTTGAACTTCCCCGCCATTTTTTGGTTTAATAGCGCTGTAGCTTCAGAGTCCTGCTGTTTCAGTGGATTTCAGAGGCCAGGAATGTGTTACTTTGAAAAGGACCTAATGGCAGGCACAGGTGATTGGTGGGGTCCGAGCACGGGGATCCCTTAAATTTCTACTAAAAGTAAGGAACCCTTTCAAAATGATTCAGGATACAGTCAAGAGTTTGAAGTGTTTATCTTAACATTTTGTAAATTTAACATGAAATACCTTTATGGATCTTCTCCTGCACCTAGCAACAGCCTTCTTGTTTATATTTAGGATTTTTTTGTGGGTGAGGAAGTTCTGCAGAACAAATCATTATAATTAGTTCAGCTACAGGATTTATTCATTATGGTGTGAGAACGTTATTTTCAATCTAGACAATTAAAACAATTATCACAATTGATGACTAGACATTGCCAAGAAACTCTACAGGGATTGTTATATGTTAACAATGATCTTGTTGGGCCTACCATAATAATGTATGACCACAGCCACTTTGATTCTTTGGTTGTCGATGCAGCATATGACCAATGAATACACATTAACACAGATAAATATGACCATATTTAATGCAGTTATGTATTCATTCAATATGCTTAAAGCCCAGCTAAAGTGTTACAGAAAATTGCTACCATGATTTCCACATACGGTACAGTAACAGCTTTTCACTGTTTTGGCTTTCATACCTCAGATACCATTTCATACCACAGATACCATACTGCTACTTACAGGTGAAACTCGAATAATTAGAATATCGTGCAAAAGTAATTGCAGTAAGTGCTGCAAAAGGGGCCCAAACCAAGTAATGAGTACATATGCATGCTTGTACTTTTCAGAGGTCCGATATTGTTCTATGTACAATCCTTGTTTTATTGATTGCATGTAATAATCTACTTTTTTGAGGTTGTGGATTTGGGGTTCTTGGGGTTTTCATGAGCTGTAAGCCATAATCATCACAATTATGACAAATCACGGCTTGAATTATCTTGCTTTGCATGTAATGAGTCTATCTCATATATTAGTTTCACCTTTTAAGTTGCATTAGTGAAATAAATGAACTTTGCACAATATTCTAATTATTCGAGTTTCACCTGTATACTGTTCAGGCCTTAGCCAGTAACCTGCAGTTAAGCACCCCTGCTCTCTTGGTGAGAGCAGAGTTCTCGCTGCAGTGGACCAGCATGCCCCCCCTACCGAGTCAGAAAATTACCTCTGCAATCAGCAGAGAGTGTGATCTTTGCAATCAGCAGGGAGGTGAGGCATCTTCCAATGGGGACACTTGTTCCACTGACAACTGCTAAGGAATTTTCTCTTTTGAATGCTTGCAAAGCAGTGAAAACGCAGCTTGCATTTTCAGTGTGTGCATGGATTCTTTAACTTATGCTACCACACTGACTGTAGCCTAGCAATAATGTGATTCGTGTTGACGCTCCTGATTGGTGTACCTCACGTTTTGATTTCCATGCTGAAAAACTTCTACTTTTATGTGTACTATGTGAATAAACAAGATCATTGCAGTTTTACAACGTGGTTTTTGGGACTTTCAGGGGTGGAAACATGCTCCACCACATTTTCAAACAATTAATTCCCACACAGCTACCTCCTCATGTATCACTGGCCCTCCTTACCTTTTAGATTGTGAGCCCTCACGGGCAGGGCCTTCCTTACCATCTTGTCTTGAATTGTATTGTAATTGTAATGCGCTGCGCAAACTGGCGCTATATTAATCCTGTATAATAATGATAATATTATTAATAATGCTCCAATACCTGCCCGGTTTGCCGCTAGTGGAGACAAGCCCTAAAAGGGTATTTTTTTGTAGCTATAAAGATATTTGCGCTAATACTCTGTTGTGTCTGTGGGACAAGAAGTGAGGGAGACTCTCACAGAGATGGCAAAGCCTGCTGGAGGTTCTAAGCATTCCAAACTAAAATAAATGGGGCTATAGAAACACTTTAAATCTGTCTGAAATAGTATCTTAGTCTGTCTTTGTACTGGCTTTCTGTAATCTGTGTACAGAAGAATTCAAATTGGAACACTATCAGACAATCTGGCTTTATTACATTGCACAGTGCTGTCCCCGTCTTACAAACAGTGTTTGTTGCTTGTAGATTAGATCAGAGATGACCACGTCAATGAACCACAGTCCTTGACAAGGCAATGTATCATTGACCGCTGTGGAATAAAGTAGGTCAGCATCCTGTATAGCTCTGGTGGCCAACCTGTGGCCCTGGGGCACCATGCAGCCCTTTGGCGCTTATTGTGTGGCCCTTAGGGCCCCAGTAGATAGTTATCTGGTTTGGTGCTTACTCAAGCCAGTAAAAGAAAACATTTTGTTAGAGTGGCTTCTAGCAGGTATTGATTTGGTTTATTTCTTTCACACCATCAGATCTTTTCTCTATGCTACCCATCCCTTTTTTCATTTTATGTTAGAGAGGGAACTAGCAAATGTGACACAAGTAATTTTAAGAAGGGTTGTAGATAGCACAAATGTGGGAGCATTGTTTTCTAAAGGGGCTGTAATAGCCATGGTCTTTAGCAGTCTCATGCAATGTGTCTCCAATTTATGACTGGCTCCTGATGCATGTCCCCAACAACTCCTATAGTTATTTCACAGTCTTTGACCATCTCACATTGCATGTCTTTTCTCTTTCACAGCTTTCTGTAGCATTACATTCACTGAATATTTTGTGTGACTCTTTGGTGATGTTAGAGGCCACATTTGAGGCCTCCAGTACCAAGTAAGTGATCACTACTGCTGAATAGTGTCTACCAGTGGTATGTGGACTAAAATACTAGCTAAACAGCATTACTATATGGTAGGGCCCAATAGCGAAATCATTGTTAGGCCTGTTGACTTGAACCTCTTGCAGGGCTTTACAAACTAAATTATTTACCTTTATACTGCAGACTAGTGAATATTGAGTTACTACCCTCAATATAATCTTGTTAGCATAACCTATGGTGGAATTTATGTGTAGTCACGCTGTAGATTTTACAAATAGTTTTGTTCTACTTTTTTTGTGTTAACATTAAAGTTTTAGAAAAGGAAAGAAGATGTACAGCAACATAACGAAGATGCACATCATCTTTATGTTGGCCTAATTGTGGTTTAGTGGGAACTCTTGCCCTCATCTGGTGGGACTGCCCTCTCATTGCCAAATATTGGCAAGATATTCTCTGTTTTATCTCGTCTATAAGTGGCAATCTAATACCATATGATCTTTGGATTTGTTTATTCCATCTTACATCATCTTCAATAAGTTCCTATAAAAAATCTTTAATACCTTTTATGCTTAATGAAGCTGAAGCTTAAAGTATTGGCAATCTCCACAAGTCCCCTCCATAGTGGAATGGTTTGAGCAGTTGGATAGGATATGCCTATTGGAGGAACTTGTTTACATGAGTAATGATGACTAAAAAGAATTTGTATAAGGTCTGGGATAACGGACTTGAATTTAAGCATTCAGATGTATACAATTCTTATAGGTCAAGACATTCTTAAGTCTTTATTGGCAATGTCTGATAATTGTGGGTTAAAGATCAATTAAGCTGTTTTTGTCCTAAATTTTTTTGAAGGGTTTATATCCTTAGTAACGCAAATAGGTTTATACGTGTGGTTAACAAAGTGAGGTGCTGAGGTACAAAACCATTCTGAACCCGCCCAACGTTCAATGCATTGCGTTTTTGCCCAATATTTCCCTTCTGTGTCCCATGTTCTCTATGTCCCTATTTGTTTTCCTGATTTATACATTTTTTCTTCACACACATTGCACAAAAGTTTGTTTGGATAGGAAAATGTGAAAGAAGGGAAGAAAACAAGGATTATGCTCTAAACACTTGCCTTCCTGTAATGCCAATCTGCCAGTATTTTAAAGACTTGCAGGTTTCATAACTGTATTTTCACCTTGTTCTACTAATCACTTACTTATTAAAAATCCCAATGAATCCTTCTTATTATTATTCCTATGAATCCTTTTGTGCAATAAGCTTCTAAATTAAGAAATTATTTGAAATTCTGCAAATCAGGAGAGTTGGGGAGGCAGCCTGCATTTTGCTCATTCTGTGTAAATGATACTCTATTTTTAATGAGCACATATTTTGAGCAACTATTGTAATCATTAGGTGTAATCTACATAACTTTCACATTGTTACTATCATAGCTTCCGATGAAGACTACAAGTGGCCATTTAAATACATAATACACAGGCACGGTCCACTGTTGTCACCATCAGAAAACCCACACTGAGAAATACCATGCAGACATTACTGCAGTGCATGTAGACAGGCAGTGCCTGCAAAGAAGCCACAGGTAATCAACACCACTAAGCTGCAACAAAGGATGAAAAAGGTGTAAACAAGTATTTTATATAAAAAGAAAGAGTGATTGTTTATGATACACAGGGGTTGATTCAATAAGACTTCACAATATAATTCTGGTGTTATGGCTGTGTCTAGAACTGTTGCACCAAAAGCTTTCCAACAGCTCCAAAGATAAAACTAGGGATGCACCGATACCGATACTAGTATCGGTACTGGTTCTGATACCGATTATTTAGGCGAGTACTCGTACTCACCAAAATGCTCCGATGCCTAGCCTCATACCTAACCTCATCACTTGGTGATGAGGGAGCATGGAGCCTGCTTCCTGGCCAATCAGGAAGCCGGGCAGCATGTAAGGAATTGCCGCCTAGCTTCCTGATTGGTCAGGAAGCTGGCGCATTAGGAAGCCGGACAGCGAGTCATTACTCGCCACACGGCTTCCTGATTGGCCAGAAAGCCGGCTTTATGCTCCCTCAACACCTGGTTACGAGGGAGCATGGAGCCAGCTTCCCAGTCATGTTCCTGATTGGCCAGAAAGCCAGTTCCATGTTTTCTCGTCGCCTGGTGACGAGGGGGCATGGAGACGGCTTCCCTGCTAATCGTGAAGCCAGGTGGCAAGTCATTACACGCCACCTGGCTTCCTTAATGGGACTTTCGGTATCAGTATTCGGTATCGTCGAGTACAGAAAAAAATATCAGTACTCAATACTGAAAAAACAATATCGGTGCATCCCTAGATAAAACCGGTAAAACATTTTTTATTTTTATCTGTTTCCAAACAGTTAAAACAGTTTTTACAATTCCTGAAGAACCAGCTGAAATTCACATAATGCATGGCCTGCTTAAAGGTGCCCATACACTGCTCGATTCTCGTACAAGAATCGCGGGAAATCCGGCGACCGTACGAGAATCGAACAGTGTGAACGAAGACGTGCGACCGTTTCTACTGTACGGTCGCACGACTTTTGTCTAAGAAGCATGTTAGAAAACCAGCCGAGAATCGTACGATTTTCGGCTGGTTTGAACAGTGCTCGGGAGACAAATGCAGAACGGGCCGGTGTGTGCACGCGCACACTGCCCGTTCAGCATTGCGGTCATCGGAAGCCCGCCCCTTAGGGGGGCGGGCTTGTGATGATCGAGAGTGCGATCTGCCTGTCCAAGATGGGCAGATCGTACGTTTTTTTTAATCACTTTACAACCATCGCAAGACTAAGGTCTTGCGATGGTTGTACAGTGTATGGCCACCTTTAGGGAGCCCTGGATAGCAGTGGAAACCAAGCAGGAATTCTATTCCTGCCCTACTCCGAGCAAAACTAAGAAAAAAGTTTTAGTCTTGACACTCACTTAAACATAAAGTCTGCCTAAATCAAGGACAGGATTTTTGCAGCATCAACTGCTTTTTTTATAAAAATAAAATCATATATATATATATATATATATACAGTATATTCACACACAGTATATTCTATTATTATCACATAACTGTATTTCATAACATATTTATTACATTATTGCATAACTGTTAGTGCTTCTATGCACAATTAGGCTACATTTACACCTATGTTTAAGGTGCGATTAGGGATTACAAGCGGCAGCTGTCACCTGTTCAAGTTAATGATCCGGTGACAGCCACTACATCTGAATGCCGGCACACCGCATGTAATCTTATGTGATGCGATTACATGCGGTTAAGAATAATTGATCGTGTGTCCAAGGAGAGTGATTAACTTGAGTCAATAACTTGAATGGGTGACAGCTGCCACTTGTAAATGGCAGATTAGAGATCGCAAGTTCCTGATGCAGGAATGCCTAATCACACCTAAAATATATATAGGTGTGAATGGAGCATAAAAGGTGCCCATACACCTTGCGATTATCGTTCGATTTCCAAACAAAATTGGGTTTTCGTACGATAATCGGCCAGTTGATGGGAAGTGAACGATCAGAATTACTGTACAACTGGCCGAATTTCGTCTGTTGGGCAGGCTAGAAAACATTTTTTGAATCGTACTAAAATCGATAGATTAGAGGTATTCTCGTACGAACAAATTTGCAACATGAACACTGTACATGCACAAACAAAAATCCGTTCTGTCAATTGACAAAATTCGCCCCGTTAGTATTGCTTAAGAACGATAATCGAAATCTACGTTGCTCTGTGCATGATGGGCTATTTGAGCGGAAATTGAACGATGGTGCGATGACGGGAAAAAATAAATCGTACAATAATTGTAAGGTGTATGGCCAGCTTTACTCTATAACAGGGGTAGCCAAACTCCCTCCTGCCAGCTGTGATGAAACTACAAATCCCATTAGGCATTGCAAGATTTCGTGAGGTAGATGTATAATGGAATTCGTACTATCACCCCAGCTGGAGGGCGGATGTTTGGCTACCCCTGCTCAATAACCTTAATACAAACATCTTTAAACCGTGGTTTGTTTTGCAGAATTACAAACGTCAAATTACAGTTTAGCTTAGGATATACTGGGCATGCAGCGTTAATATCAGAGAGCTGGTCAGGATAACCAGAAGCTCTTAAGGCAATAAATCTATTCACAGATGGCCGAAAAAGAAGATCTATGACTAACAACAGCAGACCTCAAAGATTCTCCTGTGTGCCTGACAGTCAGCTCTAAAGTGGAGTCTTTAGGGAATCAGGATTAATGATACGGTACTGGAACTGTGGTATCTTTCAATTAACACTGGTTTTCTGCATTTGTTACCTAAACAACATCTCTAGTGGGGCCTCTGCCACCCCTGGCCCTATAACAGCTGCACAGGCTGCCATAGCTATAGTTAAGCCATCGGGTTTACATCTTAAATCAGAAAGTTGGATTCATTCACAAAACATTAGATTTCATGCTATAGTATATAAATAACGAAAAATCTGACACAAGCGTTAGTGCTACTACAGAGAATATGGAAGCTGCTTAACTATTTATCATGCAATACATGGACGGTGATGGTTCAATGCTGTGCTGGTTTTGCACCTGGGAGAGCTTTGCAAGTGTGTACAAGCTCAGGTGACAGATACTAATATAGCAGTGGCTGGAGTCCCACTGCAGTTTCAGTTGTCCATTTAATTATATCCAGTTGTGAAGGTAACAGATGGCTGGCCCCACGCATGCAGAGATCCCAGCAGGATCAAGGAGGACGCTTTACCCAGCATAGATGATAGCTGTTGTCAGCTGTATTTGTACATTAACCTCTCAGACACCTGCTAGACAAGCTTAACCCTTACACAGTCTTTCAGGACAATACAGTTTTCTTCTCTTACAGTTTTATAGTTTTAATATTTATTTCCTAAATTTGCATGGCTGGGATGGCTATTAAAATGATAGGGCTAAGTAGCATCATTATTATAGTTATCTGTTAGTGGCAACGTTAGCAGATACAGGGGAAACCACAGGAGACTGTATTGGGGACATAAGGAGCTGCAGATCTCGCCTAAGTCTCAGTTACTTGCATAAACATGGAAAAATGTATGGCGCTTGTGGTAAAGGGGTGATATTTCTTCCAGTGACTTTGATTAAATATTGTTTGGTGTTTTTCTTGGTGTGTTTCAAGTACCTAAGGGCACACTAAAGGTGCCCATACACCTGGCGATCCTGCGATCGCACGATAATCGGCAGATGTATGGAAGGCGTGCGACCGTTTCTACTGTACGGTCGCACGTCTTTTGTCTTACGAGCATGTTTGAAAATCGTATGATTTTCGGCGGGTTTGTGGCCTGCTCGTAAGACAAACGCAGCACGGGCCGGTGTGCGCAAGCGCACACTGCCCACTCAGCATTGCAGTCTTAGGAAGCCCTCCCCTCAGTGGGGCAGGCTTGCGATGATCGCAAGTACGATTTGCCTGTCCAAGATGGGCAGATCGTATGAGCTTTTAATTAGATTACAACCATCGCAAGACGAACATCTTGCGATGGTTGTAAAGTGTATGGCCAGCTTTACTTCCATAATTATGATGAGTATACAATTATGTTTCCTTAAAATCTAAGGTCACTACTCCAACTTATTTCCCTCATTTTTCGACCCGCTGTGAAGGCCACACTCACAGTAACATCATTATATGTAACTGCTCTGTACTAATCACCTGGTCTCCTCTTCTAACTTCCAAGTGGTGCTTGCATTCTCGGTTGTTAGCAGTGACACAGCTCTTCATACTAGCATTGTGCCAGCAGTGCGAGGTTCGGCAGTGCCAAACCTCTACAGGGACGGCGGCTCTGAGCCTATTTGTTGGCTCTTTATGCACCTTGTGGATGCTTCAGTAAAATGGGTACATGCAAATGGCACCAGGGCCAGAAACAACATCATTACTCCTCTTCTTAGCACATAAAAGAGAGTGGCTAAGAGGGGGTCAAACATGCACAACAGCCATAGTAGGTATTTGTATCTTATATTAATGTTTGCCTAAAAAAGTTCACTTTGGGGCAATATATCTTGTCCTGTTCTCTTTAATGCTTGGGCTGTTCTAAGGCATGTATAACTTTAGGTTGCATACCTAGACTTCGTTCCAAACTCTTAGTAAAAAACCCCAGTTTGAATGCAAGGTATTTGCAGTATCGTGCACAACAAGTTTCAAACAGGAATAGACAGCACTGTAAGCCAAGCTTTACTACATTGCACAATTCACAAGAAGCTGAATGAAAGCTCAGGGTTGACCTCATTAGTGTGTTAATGCTCCTTCACTTTTGATCTTCAAGGCTTGGGTGGACCGTGACTAAGCTTGTTGTTTAACTGTAGTAGGGAAAAGTAAGGTCACATCCTAGATGTGCTGTCTAGCAAGGATGTCCTGATTAGAAAACAGACTTAACAGTATTACAAATTCTTTGGCAGGTAATACAGGGTAACTTGCTTAATACAGCTGTGAACTGAGCTTTTTTCTACACTTTGACTTTAAATGGGTACTATTATATAAATAGGACTCTCATCAAATAATTAACAGTGTGTATAGCTGCATGGCGATTCATAATACTTTGGTGTCAAATTTCCACAAAAAATTATTGGATTATATTTTTATTAAAAAAAAACTTCAAGCCTACATGTTTAAATATATAAGAAGTAAGGATGCCTAAACACACCCTTTTTTTTAGCTCCTGGTACTTAAAAGTTCCACTTTTATTACATACGTTTGCAGCTCAGTACTTCAGGAAATGTTTCAAGACCCTTCCTCTAGGATAAAATGTTGTCAGTTACCATTATTATACAGGGGTATTCATCAAAGTTCTATAAGTCATTTTTATAGACATAAGTAGGTGTCGACCTCACTAGACGCAATGTGGCCTCTTAAAGATTATTTCCACTGAATTTGGCCCCTTGTTTCATTTGTGTTTGATAATACAGCCTGATTGGCACCTGGTTGGTGCAGAAATTTGAATCCCTTGTCTGCTGTCTCACATCGTGAGAATGAAACAAATTTCATATTGTAACACTAGCAGTATTAAAAATAGTATTTAAAAATACATACTTTATTTTTTAATACTTTATTTTTTAATGAGGGAGTAACGGATGTTCTATACCATTCTCAGAGCTGACATACCTGAGATCTAAAAACTCAAAAATGTGTCTGGTAACTTCTCTGCAGCTGAGCCAGCACAGTCACACTTCCCCCTACTTCTTTCTTCTTTCGCAGCCTACCAATGCCTGCAAGAATTGATCTATCATCTATCATCCTTAAAATTATTACATCTGCCTTCCAGGGGAGGCCTTCGCCGCCCCTCCACCCCCCCTTTTTTTTTGTGCGAGACTTACAACATAAAGCCAATGTAAACCCTAACTGAATGACATTTAAAGTGGAACTAAAGTCTCCTGAACTAAAAATATAATGACACCATTTGCTTGTTTTTTGTATTACTGATTAAGGTCCCAAAGATCTGTATTTTAGATCTTACTATCTTTTGTGGTATAGGTCGCTCTCCCCTTGATGTTCTGAGAGCCGGTGCCATGTTGTGGGTGCTTCTTTCCCCTATCCCTTCTTTTTCACTCCACTGAAGTCATCAGGAAATACTGCGCATGCGCAGATCAAAAGGACTCAAGCCTTGCTTTAAAATGATGCTTGGAGCAAGGCTTTTTCTGTGGTGCATATGCTTCAGTGACTAAGAAAAGAAGGTGGCCCAGAATTTCGGGTGAAATTCAAGCAATGTATGGTCAGCTTTAGTTTGCTAAATCACTGTGTATTCAACAAAATAGAAAAAAGGGGCTAGAACACACCAAATTGCTGGAGTCACTGGGGTTGATTTACTAACCTTATAAACACACCACGAACATGTATACACCTCTGTAGTGTGTTCCCTCCCAGCATGATCTATGGGTGGAATCTAAACACCTTTGTAGTGTGTACCCACCCAGCAAGTGTGTTGTGCAAAGCCAAGCATGAATTGCAAGGTGATGTTGTGTAAATTAGCTCTATGTTGTGTTGCTTGCGTTGATGAATGCAGGAATGTAAATGCTTGAGCTAACCATTTTTGTCTAAACTGTGAAGCAGTATTATATATGCATCATGTGCATGATCTTTCCATATATGGCATTAGTGGAAATATGCTTTTAGAGACTTTTTGGTTGATAAATACGTTTTGCTGTGTGAAAAACACACGCACCTGGTGCGTGCGTGTGTTTAGGTTAGTAAATCACCCCCACTGTGTCACTCACAGTCAATCAAAAATTGTATCAAAAATTGTATCAGAACCCTCTTTATGTGACTACAACAAGACAAAAAAAACTCAAAATTAGACACGGACTTTAAATACACCCAAAAAGGAAAACCTATTCTTTACAATCATAGCAAAAGTAACTTTATTAATCACAAACTAAAAATGGTTAAAAGTTTATCATAAAATATGTTAACCAGCTGGAACAGTACCGAGAACATTGCGGGAGGTAAGACAGAGAAAACGCTTCCTCCTAACAGGAGTACACACTATTTCCTCAAAAAGTTCCTCTAGGAACCTTGAGAGACAGTGCAGAGGCACATTCACCTGACTGGAGCTCAAGGACACTCAGGAGTTAAATCTTAATAATATATTCAAGCACCTTAACTATTAACAAACATGTGGCTTATTTCTGTAGATCCTCAAATCATCTCTGAATTCTTTCACAAAGATTGTATTTGGTTTTTGTCAGTTTTTCATATAAAAGATTACAAAAAGAACAGAAGTGGGGCATGCAAGCCCTGCAATAAGGCACTTAAATGGAAAACAAACAGCTACAGCATCGCGCAGAGCCCTGCAGGCCGTAGAACAGGAGCAGTGTGGCAAGTGCCAGAATGCAATTCGGGAGTTAGAAGGAGCTATTGCAGTTCAGGTTCAGTGGGTAAGGCCCAAATTAACATGGAATGGGGCAACACGGGGGAGGGCTTATCAGTTCCGATGCCTGGGTATCGTGGGGTCGAGGCCAATGAGTTCTACAGCCCTCTACCCCCAAACATCCGGGGCCAATAGGATGGGGGTCAAGCAGCACAAATCAGCTTAGGGATAATAACAGGGGAAGCAAAGAAAGAGGATACGAAGATGGGGAAGGAGGGGAGGACCGGGTATGGGACAGAACAGAGGGGGAGTAAGACAGGGGAGGATGGTACACTGGGAAAGGGGTTCAGGGGGAGTTGGGAAGTACAGAGCCTCTAAATGGATAGAAGGTGTGGGTCGAAGGAAGGTGGTTTAGAGTAGTCAATCCAAGGTTGCCAGATCAGTAGGAAGCGATCATGTGTGTCGGACAGGACTGCCGTCAGTTTCTCGTTCACCAAAATATCGTCCAGGCTGTTTTTAACTTCCCCAAAGCTCAGGGTTGGAGTTTTCCATGCTCTGGCGATTGACATTTTGGTGGCGACAAAAATGTGGGACACAAGGTGCTTCTGGTAACGCGTCAGCTGTGGAATTGGTTGGAGTAACAATGCCTCGCACGGATCTTTTGTCAAGATGAGTTGGAAGAGGGAATTGAGTAACTCGTAGACACGATTCTAGAGGTGTGCCGCCTGGTGGCATGTCCACCAAATGTGGATCATGGTACCCGATGCGCCACAGCCCCGGAAGCAGTGTGGGGAGTAGGAGGGGATATATTTCGCCAGACGGGCAGGCGTGTAATACCAACGGTACATCACTTTGTAGGAATTCTCGAGTGCGAGTACATTGCGGGAGCAACGTGCTATTGCTGACCAGGTATGCTGCCAGTCCTCAAGTGATAGGGTTCTGCCCAATTCCTCATGCCACTGACGCTGATAGGGAGCAAGGGTGGTAGAAGTGGAGGATAGTAGAGAGGAGTAGATCAGAGAGATGACACCTGGGGCGTGTGGGTCTGAGTTACAGCAATGTTCGAATAGGGTCATTCTCGAGGGAGCTGAGGTGTTTTTCAGGAGCGAATTAATGAAATGGCTTATTTGGGTATAGCGGAACCATTCCCGGAGTGGAATGGATCTATTGGTGCGGAGTTGCTGGAACGATTTCACACCGGAGAGCGAGATGAGGGAGTGTACAGTGGTCAGGTCGTTACGGGACCACCATGCGAACGAGTGAGGATCGGTGGCGCCAGGTGGGAATAATGGAGCGTTGAGCCAGGGCAGTAGAGGGAGGTGAGGTGACATCAGGTTGCCGGAGTACCGAACTCCGTCCCAAATCTTTAGGGAGTGTCTAAGAATCGGGCTGAGATTAGTGGTCAGTTTGGGAGAGCCACAGCAGGGACGTGAGGGGCTGGGGGTGACAGTCCACCAAGTCGAGACACGCCCATAGTGGGAGTTCGGTCGCTGAATGTAATAGAGCTAAGGGAGCAATGGTGGCTGCCGTATAATATGCTAGAAGATTAGGGACTGCAAGACCTCCACTGAGTTTGGGGCGATATAATAGTTTTTGGTTAATGCGGGGACGGGAGTTGCCCCAAATGAATGCGAGTATCCGTCGTTGGAGAATACGAAAAATATGGCCAGTAATGGGGATCGGCAGGGTCCGGAACACGTAAAGTAGCTTGGGCAGGAAGGTAATCTTTACTGCATGGATCCTCCCTATCCAGGAGATGGGAAATCTCTGCTAGGAGGTCAGCAAATTAGTGAGGGATTTCAGGAGGGGGGGAATGTTAGCTGCGTACAGGGTGTCATAGGTCGGCGTCAGGCGGATGCCCAGGTATTTAAGGGAGGGGACCCAGGTGAACGGGAAGGAGAGCTTGAGTGCAGCTAGCATTGCAGGCGTCAAGGAGACATCAAGGGCTTGGGATTTGGATTGGTTGACCTGCAAGTCTGAGATGAGTGCAAAGTCCGAGAGTGCTTTAAGGAGGTTTGGGAGGGAAAGGAGGGGGTTAGTCAGTGACAGGAGGACATCATCAGCGAAGAGAGATATTTTGTGGTGTGAGCCCGCCACCTCAAGACCCTGAATATCGGGATTGGATCTAATGTATTCAGCCAAGGGTTCGAGGGCTAGAGCAAAAAGGACAGGTGACAGGGGGCAACCTTGGCGAGTGCCGCGCGCTATCGGGAAAAGGGACGATTCGAAGCCACAGTACTTAAGCTTGGCCTGGGGTGAGGCATATAGGGCGGCGACCCAGGATATAGAGTGGGAGCCAAAGCCCCAATGACGGAGGACTTCAAAGAGATACGGCCAAGAGAGCATGTCGAAGGCCTTGGAAATGTCCAAGGACAGCAACATAATTTCTCTGGAGCTTAATTTGGCTAAGTGCATCAGGTGAAGGGCCCGCCGGACCCCGTCCCCGGCCTGTCAGGGACCCCAGAAATTGGTTAAGACGGGAAGTGAGAATTTTGGAAAGGATCTTGACGTCTACGTTTATTAAGGAAATGGGGCGGTAGTTGGCCCAGGAGTGGGGATCTCTATCTGGCTTGGGTATCATGACAACGTTCGCTGTGAGCATGTGGGGGGACATGACGGTAGCGAATATTCATGGACTTCAGGCACATCAGGTATGGCTTCAAGGCACGACGTTTCGCCAACGTAACGGGGGATAGGTCCGAGTAGACCTGCAGATCATAGCCCTGAAAGGAGAGGGGGGCTTTGTCACGGGACGCCTGTAGAACTCTTTCCTTGGAGCGGAAGTAGTGGAACTTGAGGACCACATCCCTGGGAGGGCCATCGGGCCTCGGCCTAGCTAGTGCGCGATGCACGCGATCCAACTCCATGCGGCCCACAGGGAGGTCCGGTGCCAGTTCCTGGAAGAAGGCCATCATGGAACCGGGCAGGTCTGTAACAGACTCTGGGAGGCCACGGATGCGGACATTACAGCGGCGGGCCCTATTTTCAGAGTCCTCCTGTTTGTCCTTGAGCTGTTCGAGTTCGTCTCGAAGGGCCGCCAGCTCCCTTTCATGGTCGTCCAAGACTAAGGTGGCATCATCAATTCTGTGCTCGATGGCAGTGGTCCTGCGGCCTACATCTCTAATCTTGCGGAGTAGATCACTCGATAACTTGCGAGAGGCAGCAGAGATTTCTTCCTGGACAATGCCGCGGAAACGGGAGAGCATCTGCGAGTCGCCTTCTGGATCCTGGGAGCGGAGAGCAAGCGGAGTGCGGGGCCATGGATCTGCATTCGACACCGGGTCATCCACCACTGAGTGCCGGCTGTCCTCGTCCGAGGTTGAGAGTGGAGCGGGCACCATCTTGGAAGGCCGCCTCGCGGTCTCCACAGCGTGCTCCGATTTGCGGGTCTGCGGAGCTTTTTCCGTCTTCCCCATCAGGCGAACAGGTGTAGGGGGTCTATGTTGAACTCCGGTTAGGCAGGGGTGAGCTGCTGGTGCCGCTGGAAAGACGATGGCAGAGGGAGTTTGCCCAGGTGGCACGGAGGAGATCTAAAACGTGGCCATCTTAGATCCCTGCGCGTATGCGCCCATCATCTCTGAATTCTTGCTGACACCGCCCTTCCTTCTGGAGGGTGGCTACTTTTGTTCCCCATGGTCCCTGCATGTGTTATAAAGCAGCCACCACTCCAAGCTCACTCCTGTGATGGACTACAATCTCATGTTTAGTTTACTAATTTGTATTGAAATTGTAGTCCATCAAGGGAACGAGCTTGGAGCAGTGGCTACTTTACAACACACACAGGGACCATGCAGAACAAAAGTAGCCACCCTCCAGAAGGAAGGACAGTGTCAGCACCAATTCAGAGATGATTTGGGGACCTACAGCCGAGCGATACACAAATGAACTACATTTTTATTGATAGTTAGGGTACTTGAATACATTTTTAAGAATAACTCATAAGTTTATTGTCACTTTAAATGATACTGTTGCATTATATTGTCACATGTCTGGCATTTCTCAATGAAGTTACAAATAGGTACACTTTAAATTGGAAACGTACTTGGCATTTGGAAAATGAAGTCATGCAAGGCCAATCTGACCTGATTGTGAAGTTAGCATATTTTACTGTCACCTTTTAAATGGCTAGTCAGGTAGCTGTGGCTGTGTGTTTCTATGTATCCACAATACATTTCATAGTTATTTTCTCCTGTTTGCTGGAACGGTCTCCGTATATATTATCAATTTCTAGCCATTATTCATACTCGGGATGCTGCACATACATCTCAGCGAATTATTTTCCAGATTTAGTTTCTGTAACAGTAGTAGATGTAGCTGTAGCAGTGACCTGCTGCAAGCCCACAAGCCATATCTCAGAATTATTACCATTTCAAACACGTTTCCATCTTTTCTCCGGTGTCACCTGTTCTCTGACATTACTGAACTCGGTACAGTATGGTTAGATTCATCTGTATTTTATTTAGAAATCTTTTCTGTACCAGAGTACCTTTTCTTTGCCATAACAGCATCTATTAGCGTAAAATGGAAACAAATGTAATCATATTATGAAAATGGAAAAAAAAGAAGATGGATCTGTAACCACTAAGTAGAAATGAAAGGTCTCTAGTTTCATCATCAAGGCCTCAGCTACTTGAGTTTTCAGAGAGCTATGGAAGCAAAATGCTCTGGGCTGTTTCTGTGAGTCGGGGGGGTGTGAGAGGAACACTGCATAATAGGGAGCGCTCATGTCATTATGTCATTATATGATGGCCAAAACTCTCAAAGTCAGAGTAAAAAAAAAAAAGGAACACAAAGTTAAAGTAGAATAGAAGGGAATAAAAGTAGTATAACAAGTAAAATAAACATAGTTACTTAAACATTGGGCCAAGTACCCACATATACTCTTTAATGTTATTGAATGATATCAGTTTTCTTTTCTTTTTTTTTTTTCCTGTGCCATCGTTGTGTGTTTATTCAATAAAGAATTTAAAAAAAGAAAAGAATGAATACCAATGAGATCAGAGACAGTAGTTACATCAATGTTAAAGGTACCAGCTAGGGAACTTCAAGGAGGTCCTTCTGGTTATTAAATTTAATTTGGTCAAGATGACTAGAGATGGGCTCGATGTTCAAGTTGAACTTGAGTTCGACTCAAACATCGGTAGTTCGTGTGTTTGGCGCACCCACAAACTATTATGGCGTGCCCCCCGCTAGGCACTGTGCCTTGTGAGCCCTGATTGGCTAAAGACTTTGCCCAATCAGGGCCCAGTACTCTGTAAGAGCCGTGATTGGGCAAAGTCATGATGACGCCGTGTGTATCAAACTTGTAGAAGATGAAGCATTAATCCTTGTGCTTATTTATTGATGTGAAATGTCACAAACATGATATAGCCAACATTTCGTGACACGCAGGGTCCCTTCATCAGGGCAGCATCTTGTGAGAATTTAACATAAATTTTATGTAGTAACACTAGCAGTATTAAAAATATATTTTTAGATTTTGTAATTAGTAGACTAAACAATGTTCTTTATCATTCTCAGAGCTAAGATTTAAGAACTTATTGAATTTTAGCTACTGTAGCTTCTCGTCCAAAAGCAGAGGTAGTCCCCCCTTCTTTTTCAGCCTACTAATGCCTGCCAGAATTGGCCTATCACCCTATCAAATATAATACATCTCCTTTCCAGGGGCGGCTACCATCTGCGTCACAGGACAATAGTGATTGGACACTAGACCCGAGCACTGTGGGAGCTAGACTGTAGCACATAGGGGGCAGTCACATGCTCCTCTATACCCAGAACCACACATATATTTCTTTCTTTTTACATTTGCTGCCTTTGTTTCTTTGGTAGTCCCTCCCTTCTCCCTCCGTCTCCTGAGACTGCAAGGAGGGGAGGGGGGAAAGGTGTGAGACAGTGATCGTCACCACGGCATTCTCCAGGCTCAGGTAATGTAGGCGTGCCGGGGTGACGAGCAATGGCTGGAGCAGTGAGGACAATAAGGCTTACTTAAACATCTTAGACTACCACAAATATATATATATATAAAAAAATAACATGGTTTCTGTAGGTCTTACATAAATTTCTTATGTTAAATTTGCCGGTCATGTCAAGCTAAAATATTTCTCACACATTTGGAATGCTTTTTGCAAGCTTAGTTCATTAACAACATGTGTGAAAATGTTCACAGAGATTTTTTTTAAACATGTTAAGTGGCCCATGTGAAGTCTGGGGATAGTATTTCAAGATGATTGATCTTAGTGATTTAGGGCATCGGGGTCATACTAAGGACAAGTCTCAACTGTGCTTTGTTATTGAAGCAGCAAGCCACCATTTCCTTCTAGCACCCTACAACATGCAGCAAAAATAATGCGGAACAATTGTAGAAGCTGTTACTAAACAGCTCAATATGTAAACAATGTCTGAATGCACTTGAAATGGCACAATAGCTGGGGCTGACAAACACACACAGGTGTCTTGGATATTATAAGTCCATCAGCAAGAAATATGATAAAGTAGAAGTGCTCTATTATTTCTGCATTCCTCGTATGGATGGATTGTGTGTTGCCACATTTATACACATTATAAAAATGCCACATAGATGTGACCAAGGCCACCTCTTATTTCAACATCCTTACGCATTTTTCACCTCTGAAGCATGCAAAAGCAGCTTGGTGGCCATCCAGTTAGCACTCTTGTCCTGAAGCTTCAGGTTTGGATTCTACCCCAAATACTACTTGCATGGAGTTTATACAGTATGTCTGAGTAGGTTTCCTCCAGGCGCTCTAGTGTCCTTCCATGGTCCACTAACTAAACTAGCCTTTCTCAGCCATGGCCAGCCTTAACACCTATGCTGGGGAAAGAGGAGAGTTGTGTGCAGAGCTAGCAACTTGGCCCCATCAATAGCAACATGCATAAGAAACTGATGCCAGATCTACCCTGAAGCACAAGATAGATCTCAGCAGTTGTAGCAAGCACTAAACATTGGGGAACTTCTTATTTAATTATATAAATTATAATATAAATGATAGTATGAAAGGGAATAGCAGCCAATAAACCATATACAATATTTGTACCTTACCACTCATGTTATCTCAGTTAAAGTGACAACAAAACCAGAAGTTAAAGGAGAACTATGAGGTGAGTGCTTTTCACTCACCTCATAGTTCTAGCCGACCTGTGACAATGAGACTGTCACAGCTCGGCTCAGTAGATCGGGAAGTGAGCGAACACATACCGGCGTTCGCTCCCTTCTCGATCCTGTCACAGCTCTCTGCAGGGATTCCCCCGCTCCACGCTCCGATCCTCCAGCGCTGACTGGCGGAACGGACAGGGGAGGGTACAGCTGGCTCTGCCTCTAGATAGGCAGAGCCAGCTGTCACTCACGCAGCTGGGCGGATCCAGACATTATTGTCGGTATCCGCTTCAGCGTCTCAGTATACCGCGAGCTGTAGCTCGCGGTATACTGAGCTTACGGTGACGGGAGCCACCGCTCCAAGCTTGCTCCCTTAATGGACTACAATCTCATGTTTAGTTTACTAATTTGTATTGAAATGATAGTCATGGGAGCGAGTTTGGTGCTGAATTGTTGCCTATCATAAGGAGGACAAATAAGCTTGGAGTGGTGACTACTTTACAACACACACAGGGACCATGAAGAACAAAAGTAGCCCCCCTCCAGAAGGAAGGACAATGCTAGCATCAATTCAGAGATGATTTGAGAATCTCCAGCCAAGTGATACACAAATAAGATACATGTTTGTTAATAGTTGAGGTACTTGAATGTATTTTTAGGATTTAGCTCTTGAGTTTACTGTTCCTTAAACTGTGTGTTACGGCAGTGCACAGTGTCAATTTAAACTCAATCCACACAGAGGCACATATTGTTGCTTCCTGGACTGACTATGGATGCACTGGATTTCATAAAACTCAGATTAAGGGAAATTAAATATAGACTTTCTGAATTAAAGTGAACCTGTAGCTATGCAAGTGGGCAGAAAAAATACCACTAGCTTGTGCCCAGAGTGCCACACAAATTGCCTATGCAACACTGATTTTCCCAGAGGTATTTACATAAGTATAGGCACAACCCCACACATGTGACTATGTTCTGGTGAGGTTGCTCAGGCACCTAGCATTGCAGGATGGTGAGGTGTCTAAGTCCCACAATCAGAAAATGATTGCTAGCTGTGAACACATGGTGAGATGGAGACTAAAACTAGCCTGATGTGCAGCCACCATATGGTATAGTAATTGTTGAAATCCAGACTTAATTCAGCTGTCTACCGTGGAACTGCAAATTTAAATAAAGAGGGGGGGGGGGGGGTAAAAGAGCTGATTTTTTCTTCATTAAACAGCCAGAAGAATGAATGTGAAACAATCTAAATAGTATATTTTGAAAATGCTGAATCTCTTTAATATGCATTTTTAATTTGGGATGTCTGAATTATTCTTATTTTCTCATTTTATATTATTTGTTCTTTCTTTGGGAGTTGACAGGTTATTAAACTAGTCTGCCTGGCCCCTCCAAGTTCCCTGAAATTGAACATTTAGGACATGATGCTGATTGGCTGTAGGCATGGAGCCAAATGTTCATTTGGTAAAATCAGTTTAGGCAAGGAGAGGTGTTCCCGTTTTTAAGGTAAAATTTAATTTTTGGCTTATAAAAAATGTAAGTGTGCTGAAGGTGCAGCATGATAATTAAGCATGCACAGCATGCTAATTAAATTATGACATCATGAGATAGGACAGTATTTCAGCAGACAGAGATAAATTACTGGCGTACTTTACTCGTGTCTGTAATTCTAAAAAAAAGGCTGTGTGGTTTCAATTTGAGGTTGTACAAAAGGCTTATTTAGCCTAACTTGGCAGCCAAGATAAAAAATATACTGCACAGCAAAATGTAAATGTCAAACATACTAGTATTTGTATAGGTTTGGGTCATTTTATTGTACTTTTCTTTTACATAAACTCTTACAATTCATATCTGTGAGTTTTATAAGTAGTTATTTTACCCTAGGTAACTTTTATTTTTTTTGGTGGTCTTTAGGCCAGGCGATTGTAACCTTTTTTTAAGCTGAACTCGAGGCAAACAGCTAAAATGCACAAATGAAGTAGATATAGTGAACTGTTTTACTTGTACGGGATTTGTATTTTTGTCCATCCATTCATAAGATATGCAAAGCCCTTTCACACAGCATAGCCAGGTGGATGATACCACAATGTACTCCTGTAACCCAAAAGAGAACTTTATCCAAAAAAAAGGTTTGGCTATAGTTCTCTTTTAAAATATAGACTGTTAACATCTGTTCCTATAAGAAAAAAAAAGCCATTGAACCCATCAGAGGAACCCCTTATGGTACAGTAACCCTGGTTGAGACCGTGTTTTAGGAGCATTGCATCTGGACAGAAGAGGTTTATGTTTACAGATGTATGTTTCCATGTCAACGCACATCTAAAACGATGTCTAAAGTGACTAGGTAGTGTCATTGCTGCATATAGCATATCACTTTTCTAGTGTAATTCTTCTCAGGACAGTAAAAGGCATGTTCCAATGGTTGCTTTCACTGCATTAAAAGTGCACGGGACAGAATCATGAATAAATTGTTAAACATACCTTATGAAAGCTGATTTCAGTCTATAACAGCTGTCTAAAAAAGCTGAAAACAAGACTTTCACAAAAGCAGAAAGATAAATCCTAGGTGACCTGAGACACTCTACAGTCACTGTACATTACTATATATTACATATACTGTGAGGGATTAAACCAATCCAGATTAGAAAAATGCAATTGTGTAATGACAATACATAAAATCATATTCATAAGAGGGAGAGAAATATTTCAGCTTTGCCGTGCTGAAATACAGCACCCCTCATAGAGTTTTGTATTAGGCAAAGATGTAAACATGTCTATACTGGTATATGAGGATATTTTCTACATCACCCAAAATATAAGCTCCTTGTGCACAATCCAATATGAATTGTAAGACTGTCTATCCAGGCAGCATTGATGTAGCCTGATGTACATTTCTTCGGTACATATAGACTGTAATAGGTGACCTATACCAATATTTAAATACAGACCCTATTTCAAAATTCAGCACAAATGAAATATGAAAACTACCTTCCCAGTCTGTGGACCACCTCAGTGGAGTTGCCGGGGAGTGTGTGAGCAAATATGTGGACTGCAGTACTTGTCACATACTCCCCACCACCTCCGCTGTCCCATAATCACCTGTTTCTACTTTAGCTGTCCATTTCCTGGACACTGATTTTGTTCTCTTTTCCTCCTTTGTAAAACCCCCGTGTGAAGAACTTGGCTCTTATGCTGCTACTTTATAATTAGTTTTGTGAATGAGTGGTTAAATTCATAATGGGGACTACTTCCCCTCTCCTGGCATCTATCTGTATAGCTATGACCATATACAGGTATTTTAATGATTTTGTTGCTTATCATGGAAAGTTCAGTAACCATTTGAGTCCAAAGACAAACTGTTCTACTGGTTGTAATACCCTACCACTTCTCTCCTTCACAAATTTACCCTGTTCGGCAGTCAGGAACTTCAGTCTTCGCATTCTTTGCAGAGAAATGACTATCGCTGGTATTTGACATTTCTGCGTGTGACTAATGCCAAGTTTCCTCTTGCATGCTGTGGGTGTTATTGGTGTCCAGTAGTAATTGCATAGTGGTGGACGAGTGGAACCGGTGCAGTAGGGGATGCAGCATCAAAATTGTGCACCTTTTTGCCAACCTCACCCTGATCTAAAGTAAGCCACCCTCCCCAAGTGCATACTTACCTCCTTTCCATGGCCACATTCTCCCTTAATGTTAGTGTATTCTACCAATATCATAAACCCCAAGGACTTAATCCCAGGTGGCTTCACCATTTGAATTAAAAACTTGTGGTTTCCAGTTGAACAGTTTTTAATGTTTACAATGCAAATAAATATATAAAACAATATTAACTTACAAGATATACTTTCTTTGAAACTGTTTAGGTCCAGGTGTAAGTAAAGTATTACATTTTTAATTTGTTAGGAAATACAGTCTAATTCTTAGTCTTTACTTACAGGTCGCAAGTTTCTGATTGCCAATGCCCAGATGGACAACTGTGCTATCATCTACTGTAACGATGGGTTCTGTGATATGTTTGGCTATTCCCGGGTGGAAGTCATGCAGAGACCTTGTACCTGTGATTTCCTGACAGGCCCTGAAACCACGCACAACAGCATTGTGCAGCTCACGCAAGCGCTGCTAGGATCTGAAGAGCGCAAGCTGGAGATTCTCTACTACAGGAAGGAGGGTAAGATGCCTATATTCTAAATGTTTTCAACATAAATGCTGCATCTTGTTTTTCATTTCCTTTTAATATGCACTCTATATAACTTCCTTAATGATCCACTTTTAGGTGTAGAAATGTGTATGAATAACTGTACTATTTACCTACTAACTTTATTTCTATCAAACCAAACTTTCATCTATCCTTCAGAATATCCCATTGGTTATTTTTAAATGCTATTATAAAGCTGAAATAGAACTGGAAAGGTGATCAATCATGGGCTTTACATTATCATGTTCTACGTGATCAAGGAGTATGGAAAAGGTGTGTTCATTGTTTAAATATTTAGTGCTTAAAGGAGTCTTTCTTCTTCTCAGAAGGTTGGAAGGGATGACAGCACATTAGGCACATTGTATTTCTAATTCTTAGCTGTCAGAATCTGAAGAAGAAAGCTGACATTTTTACTTCTAGGATGCATGCTAGGACTTCAGGTATTTTGCTTTGTGACAGAATCCTGTCAAAAACATGAATACTGAATGTAATGTATACATGGAATCAGCATGGTGCAAGGGATACAAATCCCACTGACACTCACACGTACTTGATAAAACCAGTGACCTATTTCATGCCCTGCTAATATGAACACAGGTATTGCATGTTGTATTATTGTTCATAAAATGTATTTCCCTATCAGTCACAGCACTGTGGTACTGCTAGCTTATCCCTGGGGGATGCAAGCAATGGCTGGATGCTTTTTCTGGTATCGTCATATAAGAACATCAGAAAGAACATTATAGCAATGGGGATGGCCTGTTAATGCAGCCCAAGGGAATCTTCTGTGTGTGCCTGGATATGGGATATATATTAATGCAGAAGCAGAAAGCCCCACAGGAGATATGCTTACTATTTAGGGCAGTCAAAGAAAAAGTCACATTAATTGTTCCTGCTAAATTAGGAACAAGTATAAAAGAAGGGGGAGCAAAGACAGAAAAGAAGGATGTTGCTTTTACATAGCAGTGTTGAATGTCATCTTCCCAGAGGTAACAGAATTTCTTCTTGTGATTTTTACTGGCCATGAAAATAAACTAAAGTATTATCCCATACTGCGCCCTAGTAGATTTTCTCTGGCAATGTAAGACGTGTTACTCCTATGTGTCTGCACCCTCTTCACATTTATCTTCATGATAACATGTGATATTTTAAGGCTGTAGCATGTCATGCCAAGGTCGTGTCTGCTTTTAACACAACTCCCGGGAGGCAAGGATTTCAGAATGCAATAGAGGACTGGCTATAATGGCTGGTAATGCAGTGTGCACATCTCTGCAAGGTGTGAAGCTCCTGGCTGATAATGGTGATGAGTGGATTTATAGGTAATCTTACAAGGAAATTCATGTTTTAGTCATCGCTATGGATGAACCATGTAGTGTATTTTGTGCATGTCTATAAAGCTATAGATCATTGTTTAGGCTTAAAAGGTAATACAAAATTCAGTGAACTTTATCCCTGATAGAATGAACCTTTGTAAATTACAATTTCCTTAAGAAAAACCTAAAATGACTGCCAATGCTAACCACTGGTCTTTTGGTCTCTGGCTATCAGGCTGTCAAACTTGCTTTAAGACTTCCTGAAATACCGACTCGGGAAAGCATGCAGATCAGAAAAGTCAGGAAGAAGTTTGAAGTCCTTGTCTACATCTTTGTTCTCAGTCAGGGACCCAGAGGTATTGGCACCAGAGGGTCAGCATAATAGCCAGACACCTTACATTTTTAAAAGTGGAGGTCAACTATAACAGCCTGCAGATTTGCCTCAAGACAATTGTCCTTTTAAAATCAATTACAGAAAAAATAAATTTAACATAAAATTCCATTCTATTTGTAATTACCTGTATTATTGCTTTATATTGTACTAGAGCGTATAAGGCTGAAGTGATTTACTCCTTCAGTCTCCTCCTGTCTTCTTCTAGGAATGACTTAAAGTGATTGAACGTTCAAGGTAAAGCAACAGGTTACATTTAATGCCAGCCCTACCTGCTGCACATACTTGCCCAATTTTCACTCCCCCATCATTCAATTGGCAGGGGGAATGAGGAGAGGAAGCCCTGTGTAGGCTCCATGTCAGAACTTGGCACCTACACAGGCTGAAGATACTCTTTGTGCTCCCATGCAACAACACTGGGTGGCCAACCATCAATTATCTGTGCTCCCACATGGGAAGATGGGGACTGAGTCATGCCCTCCAACTAAACAGGAAGTACTTGGTATTTTTCTTCACTTCTGGGAGATGAATGTGGCAAGTCTTCTCACAAAAAATACACACATGCACACAGGTGACAGTCTGATTAAAGGTTGCTCAGGCTTGAACACTGCGTTGAGGGATAAGGAAAGGGGTGTCCTGCAGTTGCCAGTATCTGCCTTACGCTGCCTGTTATGCAGCAATGTGTCCATCTAAATAGATTTCTTAATGATACAGGTTTAAATCAAAACCTTACCTAGATGGCATTTAGTTTGCTAAAGCACTGTGTAAAAATGTTTTTTTTTCTTAAATGTTCTTTTCCTCATTTGTTGCATCACAGTGCTGCTGATCTCCTCCAGTCTTTTTTAGCCACTTTCTGTCTACATGTACTCCTTTATCGGCTGCAAATCATGACAGGCTTCCTGAGATTGAGAATGGTGGACAATGCATTTATGATGTGTATTCCGGCATAGCTGCTTGTAGACTCTAGATGGGTGCATGTGATGGGGTAACAATACAACAGCACAATTGACAGTGAGTTGTCACTCTTCCCCACCTCACGCTCGCCGCTGCCAGACCCGCTCGCCCGCATCCACGCTCTTCACGCCGCACCTCCTCATGGGCTGTGTGCGCGTGCAAGCACCGGCCCATTCGGCATTTGTCTCCCGAGCACCGTTCAAACCAGCCGAAAATCGTACAGTAGAAACGGTCGCACGTCTTCGTTCACACTGCTCGATTCTTGTACGATCGCGGAATTTCCCGCGATTCTCGTACGAGAATAGAGCAGTGTATGGGCACCTTAAGCCTGCACTTCCCACACATGGTGCTCTATAATGTATTGCTGGGATTTGTATTCCTCTATAGCTGATGGTACATTGTGCTGAATATTCATTTAATAAATGCTGCACATTAAAATGATTGATGGCAACTTCAAAATTGAGCTAATGCGTTAACATTATGAACTGGTTTAATTGCATGAACTCTGTTGGTTGAAATGTAATAATGGGCTTGCAGTGGGAGTGCCTGCTCTTTAACCCTTTCGCTGCCAAGCCCTCCGTAACATTTTTCAAATCAGCTGGCCAAGCCATTTTTGAATTTTCTGCAATTTTTTCCTATTGAAATGAACATGAATGCAGGGTACTAGGTCGACTTGAACGAGCTGGGGTATGCCAACGTGGTGGTGTTTATTAGTAGTACAAGAAACAGACAAGAGGTGAGACGGTGGAATGGAGTCTGCATAGCTGGAATGAATAGTTAACTTGTCCTCTTTATAATAGGCAACCATTCAGCACCAAGCTCGCTCTTGTGAAAGACTATAATTTCAATTAATCCAGTAATGGTACTTCCCAGACCCCACCCTAGGCGACCTGAGTCCACACCTCCTACTTAGTGAGTTTAGCAATTGTTTACAATATTTCTATTGTGATGGAGTGTGTTTATGAAGGACTCGGGTATATATAATATGAAAAAATATATTTATTTGATTTTAGATTCTTGTTGGTTTAAAAGATTCATGCAGTTCAATAAAATATTATTTACAACTTCTCTTGTGTTGATGTTCATGTGCAATTCACAAATACATGTATCTAATTCTAAGACTATTGCTAATTGGTATATTTGCAAAACCGTATTTCCCGGGGACTCATCAAATAGTAATATACCTGTATTAGAAAGCATTAATTATGTGTATATCCTTATCCACATGAATGAGTGATGTGGAGCACTTCCCGTTCATTCATAACTGGGGACTCAATAAGCATACTATGTCCTCAGTTAGGACCGGCATCCAGCAGGGAGGAGAGAAGCTAGGGATGCACTGAATTTTCGTTTGCATTTTCGACCATTATGGTATTATCGTCATTTTGTCCAAAGTACCATTTATGGCCGATATATTTCAGTGGCCACAATTTCAGCGCATCCCTAATTTCAATACAAATTAGTAAATTAAACATGAGATTATAGTCCAATAAGGGAGTGAGCTTGCCAATGTGGCTACTTTACAACACGCACAAGGACCATGGGGAAAAAAGTAGCCACCCTCCAGAAGGAAGGACAGTGTCAGCACCAATTCAGAGATGATTAGAGGATCTACTTAAATGCATTTTTAAGAATATAACTACTGAGGTTAGTGTTTCTTTAACTGTTTGGCTGAAAACTGCACTTTGAATATACTTCTACAATAAATAGGTTCTTAGGTATTAAGCTTACCTGAAAAATGACCCCTTCCAGTGTTTAACACATTAAAATAATAATTTTTTTGTTTGCTAAGAAAAATACAACAGACTCCCTGTTGGCCTTTCAATTCACATATAATAGCTTGAGTGCATGGCCATAATAGCACAGATACTGGAAATTCTAAGCAGCCTATTTCTTCTTGGCTTTTCTCCAGTGTATGACATTACTGTACTTTTGAAGATCTGTTCTTCAGAACAAAACATAATATACAGTTTTAAAGGTTTCCATGCCTAATGTACAATTTCCTCAGTTGTAACATCATGTGCTCTGCATTCATTAGGCCAATGGCAGTAATCTATCAAAAGGGATAGCAGAAAAAGCATTAGCAAAATTGAACCCAAGTGCCTTTTTTGGCTAAGTAATTGTTTCAATAAGAGAAGTACAGCTTTTACTGGGTTTTTTTGTGGCTACCAATTAAAAATCAGAAATGTGCACATGATAGTAATATATTGGGTGGCTGGCAATTTTCCATTTTTCATTGGTAAGCAGTTGCCTATTTCTTAGTACTAATGATTGGGGATGCACTGATATATCGCCCGCCGAAACATAACGGCTGAAAATGGCACTTTTGGCAAAATGCCGAAAGTGCAATTTTTTGCTGATTTAGCGGTGCATCTCTGCTTTCCCTCTTTCCCGCTGGGCGCTCCTCTGAGAGCGCCATGAGCGGCCCACGTCTCTCCTCCCCGCACAGCTCAGCCTCCTGTGACAGATAAGGAGAATGGTGTGGGCAGAGACAGCCAGCACTGTCACAGGAGGCCGGCCGGCAGTGCGGGGGAGGAGTCAGCTGTCAGATCCAGCTCTTCTCCCCTTGCTCAGCCTCCTGTGACAGCATGTCACGAAGGAGCGTGTCAGTGATCGCTGGGTGTTTGTAAATAATTGAGGACAGAGTATGTTTACTATATCCTCAATTATGAAAGAATGGGAAGTGATCTACATCTCCTCCTGTTCCTTCATGATTGTGGTTATAGTGAACATACTCTGTTCTCATGTTATGAATGAACAGGAACACTCAGTACAGTGGTTTCCTGTTCAAGTATAACAGGGGATGCAGAAAAAGAGATTGAGGGCTCTGTGTCCTCAATCTCTTTTTCTATTTTAAAAGGGAAATATCAGGGGTCTGTTTAGACCCCCAATATTTCTACGAAACACCTAAAAGTAAAGTAAAAAGAAAAAATATTTAATAAAAATGATTAAAGAAATAAAAATAACACAAAAAAAAGAAAAAGTTTAAAAAATAAAAATAAAATATTGAAGAAAAAAACATTGAAAAAGTTAGAAAAAAAACATTTTCAGTTTCGGCCTGACATTTTGTTTCTTTTTGGTTTTGTTTTTAAAATTTTCATTTTGGTGCACCTCTACTAATGGTGCAGGAGAGTTTATTGAAGACTGGACAGCAGCAATCCCTAGCAAGGTTGAAGAAGAGTCATTACATTGAAATATCTTATTTGTTAATCAGTTTAAAGAGCAAGTTTTTTAAAATAAAGACATGAGGCCTGACTTTCAGCTGAAAGTCTGCCATACCATTTCAGAATATCCCTCCTGCATGATACAGGGGAGGAGTGTGGATGCTGTGCAGTAAGATAATGTGTGTAGCATTGGAAACTTTACTAGGGAGGATTAGAGTGATCTGAAAGATGATTGAAATAAAAAAGAACGATGGAGGAGATACATGTTACAAAGGAATGTCTCCTACCATCTATAGTGTTTGTAATAAGGTAATAATGATGACATACACACAGGCTGAAACTACATATACAGCATATTCTCATATTTCTGTGAATAGCACTTTTTTTGGTTCCATTTTAAATTGGAATGAAAAAGTAAATGTTAGAATAATTGTAGATGACATTAATAAGTATTTCAGTACATTTAAAACATTCTGCAGGCTCACCTAATGTTGTAAGGTGGCCCCAGATGCATCCAGATCCATGATCACATGCTGCCTTTATCTTCAAAGTGCCAGAGTATCCATAAAACCGAGGAACTCAATAATGCAAACATTGACCAAAACCCCTGTGGCTAAGCTTTGGCAATGTCTCCTTGAGTTCCCAAGTCTTGTTATTGTCCACCCAATGTGAGGGGGATAGAAGTTTATACGATAGAAGAAATGGGCATCCCAGATGCTCTGAAAATCAAGCCAACGAGTAAGCAGGCACCTAGAGGCCTACTCTGTGGATTTGGGATCATTGTACAAGGTAGGATGAGCTCGTAGTTTCACTTAAAATATTTTCAAAATGATGAACATCTATGTCTTTCAATAAGGAGATATCACCCAAGCCCTCATTTTGGCAAACAAATCTTCCCTAGTGTTTAAGAACTACACTACTAGATTTTTTTGTGCCTGAGGACCATATTGGCTTAGTGAGATACATTTACCCAAGATACTTTTACTGAAAAAAAAAGGCAAAATGTGTTTCAATGTATAATTTGTGCAGTTACCTGTAACTCAGCTTAAGATCCTCAAATCATCTCTGAATTAGTGCTGACACGGTCCTTCCTTCTGGAGGGTGGATACTTTTGCTCCCCATGGTCCCTGTGTGTGTTGTAAAGTGGCCACCGCTCCAAGCTCACTCCTCTGATAGACTACTTAGTTTACTAATTTGTATTGAGATTGTAGTCCATCACAGGAGTGAGCTTGGGGAACAAAAGGAACAAAAGTAGCCACCCTCCAAAAGGAAGGACAGTGCCAGCACCAAATCAGAAATTATTTGAGGCTCTACAGCTGAGTGATACACAAATAAGATACATTTTTGTTAATAGTTAACAAAGTTACTTGAATGCATTTTTAAGGTTTAACTCCTGAGTTTAGTGTTTCTAACTGCACATTGCATCAATGCACAGGTCTTAATAGAGCCTTAATTAATGACATCTGCAATTTATACAATTCAGCCCTGACCATCTGATATTATCTGACACTGCAAAGATATTTAAACAGAGTTCAGGCATCTGTCAGGAGGTTGAGGTGCAATAAGTATTAACTGCAAGGTCAAAACAACCCTCTTCAGACTAAGACAGACATAATGTCCAGGGTACAGTGACCGAACAAAGAACTGTCTGTCCAGGAAAAGAAAAGATTTTGGATGGGCAGAAGTCATTATAACTGCTTGAAAAGTGAATTTAGGAGAAGGATACAGGAAAGGGCACTGGAGAGATTTACTAGAGGAATACATTTTACATTTAGCCAAAGAGGAACTTTACCGATATCTTTAAAATAACACACCTTAAGAAATGTTTAGTACCTTCAATTATGACACTTACTGCAGGCACAAAGTTGAATATCAGATTTAAATTACCTCACACCCTCCTTGTTAAAGGAGAACTATGAGGTGAGTGCTTTTCACTCACCTCATAGTTCTAGCCGACCTGTGACAACGAGACTGTCACAGGTCGGCTCAGTAGATCGGGAAGTGAGCGAACACATACCGGCGTTCGCTCACCTCTTGATCCTATCACAGCCCTCTGCCGAGACAGGAGAGGGGCTGGATTCCCCCCTCCCCGCTCCGATCCACCAGCGCTGACTGGCAGATTGGACTTGGGAGGGGCGGGTACAGCTGGCTCTGCCTCTAGATAGGCAGAGCCAGCTGTCACTCACGCAGCTGGGTGGATCCAGACATAGTTGTCGGGATCCGCTTCAGCTGCGGCGTCTCAGTATCTCACGGTATACTGTGGCGTCTCAGTATACCGCGAGCTGTAGCTCGCGGTATACTGAGCTTAGGGTGACGGGAGGACGCTAGTTTATGTCATCCCGTTACCCTAAGGAGAACTATGGGGAAAAGTCTTAACCCCATAGTTCTCCTTTAAGTATAATTGCTCAAAATAAGGGAAATAAATGGGGGTTGATTGCATAAATATATCACACTTTGTTTAGAAATAGTAGAGCGAAAGTAGAATTTAGAGGTTGGAGGAGGAGGCAGTAAGACATAGGGCACATAACAAAGGAGGAGTGGGAGCAGACAATAGAGATAGTCCCAGATTGCTCTTTCCCCTACACACAGATTAACACGACTAATTATATTACATCGGGTGTACTGCACACCAAAACAGCTGCATTATTGGGGATGTAGACAAAATCCCTCATGTAATAGGAGTGGGCACCCAGATGGCACGTTGATGCACTTATTGTGGCACTGCCCCAAACTTCACAGATACAAAGGAAAAAGTAGTTTAATAGTGAAAGAAAGTAATAGATAGAATTTACTCTGTAAACTTAGCATTGAATCGCCGAATCCTTTTTAGAATTGTCGATCACTAGATTATTTTTTATTGCCAGAAAGTTGATAGCACAGAAATGGGTTTCACCCAAACCGCCAACACTTAAACAATGGGAGAATATGGTTAACCTGCTTTTACAAAGAGAGCCCAGAGGGGTTAAAGAAGAATTCCAGAAAATATGGAATAAAGGGTTAAAAGTATAACCTCTTCGATCTTTGATAAACTATACGTATATGTAATAGTATATTGCATTATAAGACTTGGTATAGGGAATATATGTAATGCACGAGAGGGAATGAAGGAAATTTAATTGTTTGAATATCACGTTATATTAGATAACATTTTTTTTTTTTAACAAAGAATTTATTGAGTTTTTATCATAGCAACAAAGACAAAAACAATACAACAGTACAGGAAGGGCAATGCCCAAATTCATAGGTGTATACAAAACAGAGGTCCTTATTCTCGCACTGGGATGTGAATATGGGGCTTCAATAGCAGAGCCCAAAAAATCTGTAATACCAAATTTCAACAACACGGCCCGAAGATATTCCCAATGCACCCTATCGAAAGCCTTCTCTGCATCCAAAGAGAGAAGCAGAGAAGGTTTCTTAGAGTGTTCTGAAAATTGCAATAGATCAACCATACGTCTGGTGCCGTCTGGCGCTTGCCGCCCGTAGACAAAGCCTACTTGGTCAGAGTGGATTAGATCAGGGAGAACCTGAGAAGGAGCCATTTTGATTGATCCCCGTTCAGACCGTGGATAGAAGTCTGTCAGCTTCTTAGGTCCCTTAGCCTTGTCTTTGCTTTTTATCATGGCTGGAGCAGGTGCAGTACCTAGGGGAGTGAATCCGACGGGTGATTTGCTGTTTTACATGCTGTAAGTTGCTAATCTGAGAGGTCCTGTGATGCAGCACTCAGATCAGGCAGCCATACTCGATCGCGGCCAGACCACGCCCCCCTAGATAACATTTTTTGATGGCAAAATTTAAGTTAGTATAATTTGCTTACTCCTTTTTTTGTGTTGTTTTTTTGTTGGAAATGATTGGTATTGTTTGGGTGATTAAAGATATTTATGTATAAGATAGACTTGGTAAAATTATAATAAAGATTATTTGGGATTTAAAAAAAAGAAATGTTTAGTAATGACAATCTACAAACACATACTTCTAGATATTTGCAGGATTTGTATTTTTTGCATATCTTATTTCTCTTTTCTTACCCAGTCTTCTGACAGTGGCCATGTTAACTAAGGGCAGGGTTACTAGCTCTCCCTTTACTTCCTGGAACTCTGGCACATGTGACTAGGACATGTGACCATGCACATCATCTCAGGGGAGGAAAATGCCTTTCTCTGAGATCTCATGAGATTACAGATTATATTTCCCAGCAAACCTCTGCTGTTGTAACCTCCCCAGGATAAAAAGCTTTGGCACATTACATTATTTGTTTGTCATAATTTGTTACTATTTGTAAGTAAATGAAAAACAAGTTTGTTTAACTAATGAATGTAAGATGGTTTTAAATCTGCATGCTGATGTGATCAGCTGGTCCCTAAACACTGGCCCTGATATCCTGAGCATTGGCCCTCACATCCTGTTTTAGGCTCCTTTTACCTGCAGGGGCCATGGAGCCACCCTTGTGTGTGCTAGTAAGCTGTGTGTGTCTCCACATATACACAGGCACAGCAAGGAAATCAATTCCCCTTCCTCCCTTCTTTAACTTAGTAGATGGACAGCTACTGGAGATTGCCCTGTTCCCTGGGATCTTGCACTGGACAGGATGTTCAGGGAAGCCGAGAAGAGAAACTTGGAGCTGTTTGGAAGCATGATGACTGTAAGTGCTCTGGCAAAAGTTTAAAGAAAGTCTTCGCTGGCAAATGTATATTTGTTTGATCTTGATTCATTATTGAAAGAAAATTGTAGAGTTATACACTACTTTAATGAAGTTGTACTTCTTTAGTAAATGAGCCCCAATGAAACCTAGTTACCGTAACTTAAGGTGGCCATACACTGTGCGAATTTCGACTTGTTCTTAGGGAACTGGACAAAATTTGTACAGTGCTGTTGGGACACTTTCAGCCGGCATCCTTTCATAAGCTGATCAAAGGAGCTGGTCAGAAAATCTTTGTACGGACAGAGGCGGCAGGCAATGAGCTGCCGACTCTGTTCGGGTAGTCTGACAGCAGTTGGCGGCCACTGTCCGAATGCAAAACAAACAGCAGGGATTCCTCGATCAGCACGCTTGTAGCCTTGATGGGGGAATCTTCTCTATTTTTTTCGTTCAGCCAACAGGTTGAACGAAAAAAATAGAGCAGTGTATGGCCAGCTTTATACTAGTAGAATACATTTGAATAGTCCATTTGCAACACCATAACAATAGTTCCAGAAGAACTGTATATATCATTTGGAGAAATGTAATATGTGAAAGAAGTTTTGCTATAAATCCAGAAATTCTGCTACATTTATTCATATTTCATTGCTTACTTCTCTTTCACAGGAAATAATACCCTGTATTTTTATGATTGTTTCTCTGCCTACCAGAAAACCATTAATCATATCTTGTGGCTTTATATTATGTCCTAAATGCATTATTTTGCACTTGCTTGGGTGGAACTTCAATTTGACATTCTTGTAAATTGCTTTAATTCTCACTAATGTTCCCTCATCATGCTTAGATATTCTGGAGGTTAAAGTAATGGGTCAGCTATAAAGCAACCCATTGTGATCTCTGAGATATAAGGAACACATATTTCCATTTCTAAGTGTTTCATTTGTACACAACAAGGCGATTTATTGTCTCTTTCTCTTTTCCTTTTTTCTCTTTGAGCTTATTTACACAAGAGTGGTTTTCCTGGGGATGTTGGAAGAAGAAAAAAAAAATGTTTTCTTTTTGGTTAATTTTCATGCATTTTTGTGAACCTACGTAACACATAAACACACAGAAACATTTTCAAAGCCCACCTGAGCACTAGTAAAGTAAATCCTTTGACATACTATGGACATGTAAGTGTTTACAAAATTTTAACAAGTAGTATCTAAGCTTTTAAAACAATCCACCACTGACCTCTGTAGCTGTGGGCACTGTGGGGCAATTCATCCTCAAAGTTCACAGAAGAAGCACTAAAGATAGTTGTTTTCTCTACAGCTCAGCCCCCCTCCCAGCTTAGCTCCCCCTCCTAGTTAAGCTCTCCAGAATCCACTAAGGGCTAAAATATTAGTTCTAAATTGACGAAAAAAGTGACACAGGGCTTTAAATTTTAGTCTTTCTTTGCAACTCAGCCTTCTCCCCCGACTAGCATTGAATAAACACCATTTCAGCCTTCGAATCGTTAAAGTAAACGCAGCATAGGAGCTCTGTAAAGGCAAAACTAAGCTTCTTAGAAACCAGAGAGAGACAACTTCACTGCTTGCCTGGTGAACTTTGAGGATGTAATGCTCCACACTGCCTGCAGGTACAGTGGTCAAAAAGAGTTTGTTCATACTGTATGTGAATATAAATAGCAGGGTGTCCATACCCTGGCCACAGTTCGCTTTAAACTACTTATCACCGCAGGCACTTTGATTTAACTTAAGAAATAAGTAAATGACAGCTGCAGCTGTGAATAGTGTATGCTCTGTCTATGGGCAGGACTATGTTCAGGCAGTGGTGCCAATTTGGCTGCCTCTACCTAAACATCACCCTTTGACAGAGTCCATTGTCTGAATAAGGAGAATGTATTTTATAGTAAATATGGCTATTAAGTGTATTTATTAAAACAGGAAATAAAAATGAATGGTTTGCTGAATCTGATGCCCAAGACCCCTGTCCAATTATTTCCCTCTCATCCTGGTCAATCACAAAATGAATCCCTGTGCCATTTGCTTTGTGATTGGCCAGGAAGAGAGGGTGGAGATGCGATGACCACACTGACCTACAGCTGAAGTGGACATGGAAGTTCAGTGGCAGCTGTTCTTTAATCCGCAGTTATATTGAAGATTTATGGCAAGCAGAAAGAGGGGGTAAGCAGCTGCAAATCTCCTCCGAACCCCTCTCCGGGTATATGGAGTGAGCTGACGCTCAGCAAGTAGAACGTGGTGGTATCAACCCCCGCGGGAGGGAGCTGCAGAACATTGGCATGCTGGGACCTGTAGTCCTAGGAGGAAATGTCAGTGCCCCAGCAGTTAGTGGGCCCGGGCCATCTTGTTCCTTTCCAGGCCTCATAACCGCTGAGGTGCTGACATTTGCTTCTTGTGACTACAGCTCCCAGGATGCAGCAGGCCAATGCACTGCATCTCCCTCCCGCATTGGTTAATATTCACCAGGGCCCAGTCACACATGTGAGCGCTGCAACCGTTCTAGTTGCGCCAGTGTTAGCCATTGCTTAGCATCCAGAAAATTGCCTCTATCTGACCTGTCCATCGCTGCTGCCAGAACCCCACTGCAGGCTGCTGTCTCCACACATAGCAGGGCTACCTTCCCCATCATCGGCTGGAGACACAAATAGGGGAAAATCATGATCAGAGAGAAAGAGATCAGAGAGAAGCCTGTTTGCTGTCTCACCTTCACTGATGACACAGTTGCAAGTATAGTCCCTTGATTGGAGAGCCCAGCACTTTATTCTGCAACTCAACTGCACTTTTAGTACACCCGGCACACCCTGAGCACACGCCTATGAGTACACTAATAGAACTGAGAACTGTACAGAAAAATCAATTACTTTACAGGTAGGAATTGACTATTAAAACATGTGTCTACTGCTAGGTATAGGGAAATTATATGCTAAAGGTACATATTTTTACTAATTGCTATAATTGCAATAAACAGAATCCTTGTTAGACATCTAAACTTTAGATTGTAAGTATAGCGCCACTTTAAAGAGAAATAAGCCATGAGATGATTCTGTAACAAGGAGATCAACTGGTATGTACTGAAAAGGCCTTCATTGTTTATTAAAAATCAGATCCACCAAGTATGTCAGTACAAAAGGTCTGCTCTCAGATCATTAATAGATTAAGCCACAACTAAAATAATGTATACAGCCCTTTTTGTATAAGATCATACCTAACCAAAGTAGTATACAAAGTTAGCAGAGCTAGTTTGCAGTGGTTATGATGGATAATGTATCTACTACTGAATAAAATTCATTTTAGATATAAATAATTTTAAAGTAGAAGTAAACCTACAGACATAGCCACTAAATGTCAACAAAACAAATGATTGTAGGGTTTTGTATGTTTAAACGCACAAACAAGGCACCCTACAGCTGTCGTCTAAAAACAAATTATATTAATAAAACAAAAGTAGAGCTTTTTTTCTAAAGCTGTAAGAAAACCAAAAAAGATAGCTGAAATGAAGCAAACAAATAATAGATATTATGAAGGAGCAGATAAGTGCAGGTTAAAAAAGAGGTGGGTAACAGTGAGATGATTGTAATCTTCCAAACAACATTCAGGATGCTATTTCTCAACTTTTCTTTACATATATTTAGGAAAAACAAGTGCAAATATGTAAATTAGCATAAATGGCAGTGATGATATACAATGAGCAAGCTTGTGTGACAGACGTGTTGGCTTAAGATGGATCATTTGTTTGCAATTATTTGAGCAACGGCAATATTTTGAGCATTGGATTTCTGGTGCAGGAAACCGTTGATGTGATACAAAGGGTATCATCTGACCAACTGAATCTTAGTCCTTGTTATAAAAACCTTTTGGCCTAAGATTAAAGTGGATCTAAACTCACCCAGTAAAATCTCATATAAGCTTTAAAAGAGAAGTATAGCCAAACCTTTTTTTTGGCTTTAGTTCTCTTCAGGGTCATAGGAGTACACATACTAATGTCCTCCTGTGACTCAAAGTCAGCATAAAGAGGGCTACTGCCCGCTACAGGCTAACAGCACAGAGTCAAACTGCGCCTGGGAAAGAGCCCAACAAAATTGACTGCTTGACAGCTGGTCATGCCTGTCTAGAGCCAGGTGTGCTCACCCCCTCCCTGTCTGTCTCCCCAATGAGCACTGGAGGAACAGAGAGGGGAGGAGGAATCCCTGTGCGGAGCGGTTAATGACAGTCATTGCTGTCTGTAGCTCGAGAACTGAGCGATCACAAACCGCAGATTGCTCAATTCCCGAGCTATAGAACTGGCATGTGACAGCAGCAGTGTCACATGCTGGCTCCAACTGTTAGGAAGAGTACATTTTACTCTCCCAATACTACTCCTTTAACATAAGGAGAATACTTCCCCTTTAACATGGTCATGTATTTTTAAGAGTTGTGTTCAATCCTTTTAAATTTGCAGCTTTCAATAATACCTGGTGATCCTGTCATAAAGGTTCTTATACAGGCACTATCTGAAATTGGTGACATGCTATTAACTGCTTGTGTTGTGCTTATGTGTTGTCACTCTATCACATTTGCCTTTGATTTAGACTAAATGTAGGCAATGAGCACTGCAAAGGAATAGTCTACCGATGTCAATATTAGATAGGCAACCCAGTGAGGGTTAGATTTACTTTCACTTGAGAGTTACTGATTAAGTTTAGGATAGCGGTATATTATTCAGCTTGCATTACTTTACACCAGCAATGCATGGGCCCAGAACTAACATGTCAAAATGTTTACATCTAAGAATAACATACCAGACTGTGTCCACATTAAATCACTGCCTGATTGACAGCTGCCTCTGCCTCTCTAGCTTTGCCCGCCCCCTCCTCCGCTGGAGGAACAGGGAGCGGAGGGGAATCCCTGTGGGGAGAGGTGACTGACAGTCACTGCTCTCTGCGGGGAGAAGATTGGGAACTGAGCGATCGGCGGTATGTTATCGCTCAGTTCCCGATCAATAGAGCCGACGTGTGACAGCTTCAGTGTCACACATCGGCTCTAATTATTTCAGTAATTCACTCACCCCCTGATTCTCCTTTAAAATAACATATAAAAACCGTATGTGAAGTTGCATGAGTGATTTATAAAGAAAAAGACTATTGCTGCTAAGTGACATCTCCCAGGCTGGCTTTGTTCCCTTTGTAAAATATTGCATTGGGTCCCCTTCCACACCAGACCCTTAGGCAGTGTGTTTTCCAAAAGTCCATCATGTTGGAGTTAAATATTATACATGTTTTTATTTTTAAAGCAACTAATCTGATTAGTTGCTGTAAGTAGTTATTAGCTAATTAGTTTTGCTCATATTTGTAAATCAGACCCAGTGTGTTGTACGAACTCCAGAATATCTGGATTTCAATTTTTTTTATCAGCATAGAGCCTGTGTACATTTGCAAACCATTAGCATATGATAATTGCCTTTAGTGCAGGAGATAATACAGTTCCAGAATTCTTACCTTTTTCTACTGTCCCAGAATCTGTCAGATAACTAATGCATGCAGAGGCCTCCCCCCGTTATCTGCCTTTGTATTCTCATATTCATTGAGGCAAAGAAAAGCTTGCTTAGCTGGCAAACTCTTAAAGTGAAGATGCAAAAGCCCTCTTTGCTATCTATATAATTTAACAACCTTCGTCTGTGTTCTAACTCCTTTTCTGCCACCAAGCTTTCTATGCTTGAAAGGGAAAAATGGTTGAATGTCTATTTTTGTTTATGGAGAAGAGAAATGTTTCCTTTTATACTGTACCTCTGCTTCTTTTGTGAACTGGTAATTGCCACACCAGGGCTGCCTCGGGGGTAAAGACAGTGAGACATCAGACTAAAACTACAAGCTGAACGAACAAAGAATCTTAATACAGCTGGCACAAGCGTAGGTCAAGTTTTTGAGTTTGCAGTCTGCAGGTATTCAAGCTGCACATTCTGTTTTGGAATTAGGCCCCCTATTGTGTTGAAAAGGTTCTGTGCTATATAGGAAATCCAGATTTGTGCAAGTCACGTCTACCCAAAACGTGTGGACAAAATTACTTTGGTTGGAAACCTTTGAAAACAGTTTTAAGTCGCCAGTCAGGCATAAGATTTACATACGCTGCCCTAAACCTATATGAGTAGATTAAAACTAATCTTGAATTTAACAGATGATTGTATTATAATGGATGAATAAATATGGTTGATGTAAAATTGGACAAATATGACAGTCTAACAATTTACACGCTGAATAAAAAGGTGAATAATAATCAGGTCCAGGAGCTGTGCTGCAGGGTTTGCACAGAATGAGAATGAGGTCCACATTTAGAAAAAAAAAATGTCCGATGCACCAAGTATTGAAATACATATTTATTTTATAATGTTCTCACTGATAAAAGCAAATAAAACAACCAAATGATGACAAAAAGTATAAAAAGCCAAAGTTATAATAATGTGGTAGGGAAGGGTTAATAGCATAAACCAGAAGCTGGCATCAAACCAGTTATCATGTAAGTCTCTAGCCTTACGAAGTGGAGCTCAAATGCTCCAATGCCTAGCTCGATACCTGAGCTTGCCGTATCAGGAAGCCAGGCAACGAGTCATTACACAGCGCCTGTCTTCCTGATTGGCCAGAAAGCCAGCTCCACGCTTCCTCACTTGGTGACGAGGGAGCATGGAGACGGCTTCACTGCTAATCAGGAAGCCAGGTGGCGAGTCATTACACGCCGCCTGGCTTCCTTTATAGGACTTCTGGTATCGGTATTTGGCATCGACGAGTACCAGAAAAAAAAATATCAGTACTTGTACTCGATACCGAAAAACCGGTATTGGTGCATCCCTAGATTAAACTATCCACCAAAAATCTACCAAAAACTGAAGTATCAATTTTGGGTTGACTGATCGTTTAAGTGACACCTGAAAGTGTGTGTCATGCTACAGATACATCACCTGACATAGCTCTTTAAAGTTTCACTAAACTCAGGAGTTAAATCCTAAAAATGCATTGAAGTACCCTAACTATTAACAAAAATGTATCTTATTTGTGTATCACTCGGCTGTAGATCCTCAAAGCATCTCTAAATTCATGCTGACCCTGTCCTTCCTTTGAAAAGAAGAGTTTTAATACCTGTTCTGACACTCATGCCACCTATCTTGCATTCTTAAAGTGACACTAAACCCAGGATTTAAACCTTAAAAATGCATTCAAGTACCTTAAAAATGTAACTTATTTGTGTACCACTCAGCTGTAGATCTACAAATCATCTCTGAATTGGTGCACTTTTAAGGTTTAACTGTGATTTTAAGAAAGCACGATAGGTGGCACGAGTGGCAGAACAGGTTTTAAAACTCTTCTTTTAAAAGGAGTATTTGGAAAAAAATGTTTAGGTGGTGACAGAGTCGCTTTACACCTGGTAAGGATGTCCAGCAATATTATGCTCAGATGGACAGTTCAAGAACTGTTCACACATAAATCCTGTGCAGCAGTGAACACCTCTCAGGCTGCCAAAGAAATAGTGTTTTCACAGGGATCCCAACAACTAATGACACACTTTCAACCATTCTGAAGATTGCCAGAACACATCAGCTGCCACTGGCATCAATGATGATAGCTGCACAGACCAGGCATTTCCACATCTATTTTCTTGCTACACTCGTACCACAGGCAATCATGTTCTGGACTGTGAAGTATGACTCTCTATTAAGCATATCCATAGCATTTTTATTAGTTTTTTATGTAATGGAAAGTCATAGCAAGTAGGTGGTTGAGATGTTGAGAGATATCCAGTGCAGCCCCTCTACTTTCTGGTAATATAAATGCATTGGTACTGATGACTGGTTGCAGGATGATACTTTTATTAAGAACCATGTTATAATAATATAAGTCCTTTAAATAATTGAATGCACTGGCAATTTGTAATCACTGCACATACAGTATATGGATGCAATGGAGGGAATCAGGTATCATTGCTGGGCTTAATGAAACAGATCAGGGCAAAATGTTCATTTTTTTTAATTTTATTTTTTGCAAAATGGCACCCAGACCATGTATTATATCAATACATTAGGTGTTGTTCATACTTTAAGCTGGCTACACAAAATAAGATTGAATTGGTCAGTTTAATAATACTTATCAATAGCTATGTCATAGGAAGTTCCATCTTCAACTTAATAGGATGAACCTCCTGTGTCAAAGTTGTTGACAAGAAAAATTAGATCTAACGGTTTTCAGTGGGTGGTCATCTTTATGGCCTTTTTGTGCATTTTATAGAGAAAACATTGTATACGTTTTATAGTTTTTTTTTATTATAATGATTTGTTGTTTCATTTTCAATCTTAAGGTAAAATGTTATTTTATGTGGACAGGGCAGTATAACTTATAGCTAGTCTGAAAATGAAAATGTTCACAGGAACTCGGGGTATTTTGGGTCACATGTTTATGAGACAACGGCTTGAAATTGTGATGGCGATGCCATGAAAAGAGGGAAGCCAAAAAAATTGTAGGCTGAAGGTCAGTTAGCAAAAGGACCGGAATCATCTAAAGTTCTAAGATGTGTCGAAATTAAATACAGCCAATTGTACCTACTTCTCTCAATAGAGAAAGTGACATGTAAGATGTGAATCCAGTACCAGACACCCTGACGAAATGTCTAACCCCTCTTTTATTGTTGACTGGCAGTATTGTTTTGTTAGTTCAGATGTTTCCAGCTATAACATTCTAAGGTGTAGTGGTCACCGAGGCAAAGGAAGGCAATTTCTAGCAGCTGAAAATAAACTGTTGACATCATTCCCACATTTACAATGTATTTTGGACTTTGAATTTTGTTAGGTAAATTAGGTCCCTAGACTTAAATGTGTTGTATATACAGTATATGAATCATAGCACTAATAGTCTCCTTGTCTGTATCAACTATTTTACAACTATGAAACTGCCAAACCAGCTGCTGAAAAGTACCCCCACAACAACACAATACAACTTCCAAGCTGCAGGGATTGTAGTCCACATACATGATTGTTATGTGGATCATTAAGCCCTAATTAAGGGGTTGTTTTGGACCCTCATACGCACTGGCTACTCTACCTGAATGTTCCCCTATCCCTAATGGAATAAAGTTGATGTGGACTATTTTAATTGGTGTAGTGCTTCAGTCCTCACATCTACTGGAAAATATATTCTTGGCATCCTTCCCACATTTTATACACATATTTTGGATTTTGAATTTCATTAGGTAAAATAGGTCCATAAACTGAAAAGTGTTGTAAATATGAGAATCAAAGCACTAGGAGCCTCCTTGTCTCTATCAACTATGAACTTTCCCTTCTAACGCCTGTGGGCAGGGGCAAACTTCATGCACTTCCTTTAAATATATGTAGGAGCAATTGAGCTTTTTAAACCAGCCACAAAGCAGCTGAGTAAAAGGGTGGAGTTTGGCAGGAAGCGGTGGGGTTTTGGACTACTAATTCTCATTAAAGAAAACATATTGCAAAAGGATTAGAGGAGCTTTGATTGCTGACATCCTTACAAAAATACTACATGCTTGTCTGCCCTTGGCCTTAATATATCCTGAGTCACTGACTAGACCAAGAATGCAGCAAGTGAACTCTGAATTGCCCCCCTGTTTCATTAACATGGGTTTGTTTTCACTACAACAGTAATAATCTAGTGGGAAATAATTGATAAATTCTGTACACGATTCACATAAGCAGATTAATAAGCAAAAGCCTCATTATAGTTTAAATGATCTCACTTAAAACTTCCCTTTAACTTATTTTACAAGAAAAAACCCATGGATGCATTTTATTCCCCATACTTAATGAGGCTGCAGCTCTGTGATCTATAGAAAGAATGGAACCGCAAGGGGAATCCGTAATGAAGAATTCAGAAGTAAGAGAAGACAATAGGCTTTGTACAGGTGCTATTATCCCAGTTAGCAGAGTGTTATTTTATATAGGTCATGAAACATATATTATTTTAACTCTTTAAATCATCCCGGGCATTTTAATTATGCAGTTGGATATAAGCATCTGTTCATAAAAATGTTCTATGTAAATTAAACAGCTTTAGCCACAGTAATAAGTGTCATTTAAACAAACAACCCTGGGCAACAAGTAGGATCAGGTAGTGTCTAATGATATCCACTGCAACTGTGCTAAGGTCAGATAATCAGTTCAATTAACCCTTTCTATAGTCCTCTCAACCAGATTCATCTGCATAGAAAAGGCTATAGTGGACTCAAAAAAGGGGGCAATGCTAAAAACCAGGGCGAACTTGGTTTGCATCTTCAAAGGCTCAGAGGCCACTTGCAATAAGCGGGTAGGAGCACTACAGGAATTTAGCTAGCTAAAAAAAAAATATCAACATAAACTTCTAACTGAGAGCTTTGATCGAGACTCCTACACCTCACTATTGGTCATTGAGGCCATACATTAAAGGAATAATAGTGAAATGCGCAAAGTAGGAAGGGGTGGATTAGATTTGTTTTGGAGATAAAGTTGCTATTTGTATAGGTAGTGCTTTTTTTTGCAGGTTTGGATATAGGGCCACCGAAAAGATTAGTATACCAGCTAACTATAGAGTTTTAGGTAGCTAGCCAGATAAAAATAGTGACTTCAGCTGAAAGTCATATCTCTGGCCCACCTTCCTTCTGCCGTCCACACCTCACTATTGAGGGACCAATACTAAGATGCAGGAGGTAGAAGTGGAGGTTGGAGTGCTAAAGCTGCTATTTGAATAATTGTAGTGTACTTATCCTTTCAGGCCTTCCTTCCCATGGTGATCTTTAGCACTGGGTGGCTACTCAGTGTTTTTTTTAAAAAATTCTGGACCAACCTGTGCGCTCCCCACACATGTCACCGAGTCCTTCATCTCATTGAAAAGCCTGTCAGTATTTGCATAAAGGGGTGCACTAGTCAACTGGGTAAACATAAAAAATTGTGTGTCACAGAGAGGCTAAAAAGTGAAAATAAGTGGAGCCTCTATGGTTAAGGGATGTATATGCTATTAGGGAGGTTGCACAGCACAAAATAATTGTACAAATATCAACATTCTTCCAAAACTACAATGAAAACCTGTTAGGCCTGGCAGTAAAGGATTATATTAAACATAGATTCTAGGTACATTAAAGCCCAAATTTATTTCAGTTTTGATTACAGTGGAAGATTTGTTTTGTGCCACCTGGGGAAGAAAAGGTGTAACTGAAACCTGACAGAGATTCTAACCTTTCCCCACTCTACGGAAAGAAACTGGATTTTTGTACTCGCTGTATAATTTGTTTCTTGGAGTTCACAGGAGACACAGGATTTAGAGACAATAAAATACAGGGGGATTTAAACACTAGCAAACAAAAAAACAGTGACCAGTCTGGTATAACCCCTTCCTCTCCCACTATGCCTTTGTAACTAAATAGTGCCAAGAACAAGATCATAAACACAAAAGGGGTGGGACTTGTGTCACTACAAGGTTTTCACAGTGAATACAAAACTCCAATTTTCATAAGGGAACCAGAGACTATTAAGATGTCCAAAAGCAGTCCAACTCAGGTGGGCAACATAGCAACTTTCCCAACTATAAACACACTATGGACTTCCTGCAGCTTAAAGAGCTGTCTAACGGACATTAAACCCAAACCTAGAGAACCGAAGACTAGGTGACAGCCTTGCAAATCTGGGAAACAGTTGCCTGATGCAGAAAAGCCTAAGAAGCACTTACAGATCTAGTAAAGTGCACCTTGACAGGAAAGGGCCCTTGATACAATAAGCTTGAATGAAGATTTGCCTGAGCCATCGTGAAATGGTGGAACTAGAAGTTTGTTTCCCTTTACGGGGACCATCAGGGATTATAAAGAAAGAGTCAGCCTTACTAATGGAGGCAGTGGCTATTGGGCAGACACAGCTGGAGTTACATCCAGACAATGATAGGAAATCTCTTTCTGATGTACTGGGTCTGACCAGAAGCACAATGTCCTGGTTAAGGTGAAAGGCTGAAACCACTTTGGGAAGGAAGGAGGCTTTAGGTCTTAATACCACCAGATCAGGTAATTATGCCCTCTGTGCAGACATTCTGTATTTGGGGCTGTGCGCTTGTACCCATTGTATTTCGGATCTGACAAGTTACACCACAGTACAGAGAGGACTGGAAAGCACCACCGGCAGAGCCCAGTGCCTGCAGGTCACATTCAAGGCAAGCCCTAAAATTATCAAGTTCAGTGGGATCCTGATATGGCCTCCAAAGCTATTACTGAGGATACACTAATCCAGATAGCTGCATACACGTAGATGAAGTCTTGTTTTAAGGAAACAAATTACCTTAAACAAAAAGAAAACATGGCTAGTAAAACAATAGAACCATAGAATAGGAGGATGGACATCTTTTCTCAGAAGAGAAAAGATGTCCATCCTCCTAGGACACCACCAAAACAATGAGGCATGCCAGAATTGGGAGGAGTTATACCAGACTTTTCTTTGTCTGCCAGTGTCCAAATCCTCCTATAGGTGGAAGGTTAGCCCATTTGTCTCTGAATGCTGTGTCCCTCAGTGAATGAGAGAGAAACAGGTTTTAGTAATGTCTCTGTCCTTATCTTTTGCTCCACTGACACCCCATAGAGAAAGCTCTCCAATGAGAACACAGGGCAATAAAAAAAACCTGACAGAGGTCCCAATCTTAACTTATGCTGTCTAGGAAAAAAATGTTTGGCTGAAATTCTGCTTTTGGTAAAATTTGTAACCAAGCCAGTCGCAATATTTCTGTATAGTATAAGCAGTTTGCAGACTAATTCACTCATTTCTCTTTAATGATTTAAAGTCAGATGGATACAAAGCCGTAGCATGCTACTCCACACAGTGAAAGCATTTAAGCTCTGGAAGACTAGAAGTAAGACTTTTTAAATGAGCCTACCTTTCAACATTAGCTATGCGAGATAAATTAAGCAGTATGAATTACAATAAAAATGTACCAAACAGCCATTTGTCACAGGAGGGGAAACAAAACAGTACTTCATGCTGCTATTCTGGGATTCTAGACCAGCTCCTGTTTTGTAATTGCAATTTGAAGGGTAATACAGGGAGATAAGAAAGTAGCGGATTCTCATGCATTTTATCAGAAGGCAAGGCTGTGATGGAAAGGTATTGTGACAGGGAGTTCATTTCAGTTGCAGAAACTGCAAGCACAGCAGCCAGGAAGTATACTGTCACATTGGAGGGATATGCGAGTTAGAGAAGTGGGTACTGAGAAATAGCGCAGAGGTATAGGAAGGTTGTGAGAAGAATGAGTGAAACAGACAGCTACATATGAATAAAGCAGAATACAGAACAATACAGGCACAATGTCACCCAGTGGAATTGAACAACTTTTCAAGACATAGTGCAAGTGACAAAAATGTACTTAAAATGTATAAAACAAAAATGTCAGATTGCTTTCCAAGCTATTAAATGCAAACATGACCGTTATTTGTTGCTGTTAGAAAATATTTTAGGGCCAGTTCACACTAGCCGCAGAGTTTTACCGTGCCGCTAGTGTCCGCTGAATTGGCAGTTGTGCTTTGCGGTGCCCTGCGTTTTTACAGCGCAAGGAACTGTTTACTTTTTCCTTTTTAAACTTTATTTTGAGTGTACAAACTGTATACTCCATTCAGGTCCCCCCACAGAAGCGCGGTGTACTGTGTTGCGGTTTAGGTGACCTGCATTGCTATCAACTGTGCTGCGTAAAAATATCTGCATTTTTCACACAACGCACCACAGATCACACCTGCATTGCAGTTTTAATCGGGCACACAGATAACAGTTGTTTTCTGTATGCCCTTACAGAGAGCTGCATTTTACTACTGCCGAAAAACACAGCTCATCAAGTGATTTGTTGAATAGTCTACAAACACTGTGGAAGACATATTTGACTTTTTGAGGAGGCGTAGGTATGAAAGGGGTGCAAGAATGCAAGGACAGAGGTACCTGAATTTTACTTAAGTCAAGTGCTAATGGCTTTCTATAAAGGTAACATGCACCATGGGGTGGGCGGGATGATCTGCAGTGAGTTCAGATGGGATCCTGGGTAGAGGGCAATAAACTGGAACAGCATTTATGGTTTGAAAGACATGAAGCAGGCATCTAAATTAAGCTATCACCTAAAACAGCTATCACCTATAAGCAGTCTTAAATAATAATTAGAATAGTACATACAATTAATACAATGGCATTAGAGATAGTTGGGTTGCAGAAGTAATGATTGTAAGTATTCGGCATGATGAGCTAGCTGATCATATTAAATATTCCATTCACCTTGATTATAAGTTGCTGAGGTGTGTTAGCTAAGCTGGCTTCAGAGATGATAATGGGTGGGGAGTGATGGTCTGCAGTAAGGTCAGATGGGATCCTGGTTTGCTAAATAGTGTATCTTGAGTGTAAGTTGCTGAGGTGTATTAGTTAAGCTGGCTTCAGAGATGTTCACAACATAAAGCTAATCATTCTGCCGTCCAAAAGGACTGAAGGGCTAAATACTCTTTTTGTGATAACATGGGAAGTCTGGACTCATTGAACATATATAACAAAAGGCTTTCAATTGTATATTTAACAGTTCAAAAGGGGCCAATAAGAGAAGTTGATTGTATTGGTTTACACACACTTTAAAGCCAGTAGAAGGTAGACATGTGCACCAGCAAAAAATTTGTTTTGTTTTGATTCGGATTTTGCTTTATTTAGTTTTTCGGAATTTCGGGTCTGAAAGTCAATTCGTTTCGGAATTCGGATTCGGACGAAATTCGTTAGCGGTAATCTGTATGAAATTTCGTTTCGTTTTTATATATTTCGTTTCGTTCGTTGCAGCAAAGTGACATTTAAGAAAAAAAAAACATTTTTTGTTCTTAAATGTCACTTAGATGCAACGAAATTTCGTCCAAAGAACGAAAGTTCGTCCAAAAGACGAATTGGAAATTCGGATTCGCTTGCATTTGTTATATCTGTAATTAGGAATTCGGATACATCCGAATTTCCGAAATTTCGTCCGAATTTCGATTCGGAACAAAACAAATTGCACATGTCTACTAGAAGGTGTTGTGCTTCCCTAAAGAGTTATCTCTGCTTTAGAACAAGTCGATAATTGGATAGTTCAGTTCCATGAGAGTGACACCTTCTTTATGACTTAAAGCATGGGTAGGCAACCGCAGCACTCCAGCTGTGGTGGAACTACAAGTCCCATGAGGCATTGCAACCGCCATGACTCCCAGAGGCAGACACATGGTGGGATTTGTAGTTTCTTCACAGCTGGAGTGTCCAGGGTTGCCTACTCCTGGCTTATAGGATGAAACTAAAATAATGCAATTAATTCTAACCCTTGGAATCTTCAACACATAAAAGTATCCAACTAGTGATTTAACCCACCAGTTGCGAAACAAAACCGAATTATTCATTTTTAGTAGAGATGGCCTTAAAAAAGGTTGGACGCTTTCGTAAGAAATAAAATATGATGAGTTTTCTTTATGAAACCCAAAATGGTGTCAATACTCAGTGGATTTATTAGATTAACATCAAAGGTTAGGGATATTTTTTTGTCCTCAAGAACTCCATAGACTGGCAATGTAACATATCCCATGATTTAAGAGGCAATATTTGGATATTAGAGGTGTACGGTGCTGAATACAAAGCAACTGTCTAGGCATTGGACACAGATGTCTGTCCTTTGTTCTCTTCACATTCACCCTGTAACATTCCTGTATCCCGATATCAAATCAGTCATCGCGTCTGTCTGCTAGTTACTAAACTGGGTAGATAAAGAGTAAGGGTATCAGTGTGAAATGCTTTATCTCTGAGGTCTACATCACTGCTAGCAACTTGTGTGTTGTGATGTGAGCCACAGGGCTGTGCCCAGCGACCTCGCATTGTGGCTCACGGTTGCTATTTCAGTGACATCTGTTATGTCACACACACTAGATAATTCCATGTTCATAACGATTACTGTAACATGGTAACATGCAGACAGATGGGAATTAAACGTGACAGAGAAAGTAATGAGATATGTTGGTGGATTTTCCTCCTTGGAGTCACAGGAGGTGGTGTCTCTCTCCCACCCCATGCAATAAGATACTCATAGTAAACAATACCATTCTTCTGTAAAACTTTATTTATTACTGTATACACTCAGTATAAATGTATTCACTCTTTCTTATTAATACATGTGCACCATTCCTGAAGAAATGGCCAAGCGAGCTACAAAATGGATTGAACTTTTTGCTTTGAAGATGATCATTATGATTTAAAGACATTTCTCAACCTATACTCTATTGAATTCAGACACAGCCAGTCATTTAGCAATTTCAGGAGGCAGCAATGACAGCTCCCATATTTCTCTCATGACAGGTGTACTTTAAGCTTTCCCTTTGTGGATAGAATAGAAGGTGTGATCTTCACCTTGCTAATAGAGCCAGTTTTGATCAGTGATATGTGTCTGTGCCTAACCAAGCACCATGCACACCACATTGCAGTGCAACATGGATGCAAATAAATGTGCCATTGGGCATGCAGTCTTCGATTTTTTCTTCTTAAGATAGCTGTCACGTCTCTTCATTTCCCAGCTGACTTTTCCTTGTTCCCTCATCTATCTCTCCCTCTCTCCCCTGAATAAACACTTGTGGATGACCTTTTAGACTGCTCTCAGTGTCCAGCATAATCTCCTGTCCTCCGCTTGTCTGTTATATAACACGGGTAAAGATTCAGTTACTGTGAATCCCAAGGATTAAATCTGCTGGGAGCTGCCATGCAGGATGGGGAAGGGACCGGGTGGAGTACATGAATGGATTTAATTGCCCAGTAATATATATATACCAACAAAAGAGAGCAATTGTTTTCCATGTTCTGTGCTGCTGAAAGAGTTACCTGCTGCCGTCAATGCAGATTCTACCATGTCTCTACAGCGCTCCCTGCCTGAGCTCATTAATATGCACAGCAGTCAATAGGCAGTGAACGCTGTGAATCAGAATTATTTTAACTCATTTAGATTTCCCTCAAGTACTGTTCATATGTTAATCAGAGCTGCTAAAAAGTGTTTGCTTATGGTAGAAAGTAGAGCATAACCTATTCTATGGAAGAGCCAGTAGGACACCCTTGTATTTAAAAAAAAAACTACTGTGCTTCTAATATTCTGCATTGATGTATATTTTTAATGCTGATTGATGTGGTAAAACGTGTTTTTTTTTGACAGAAAACAATCAATGCAGTGTAATTAGCAATGATAATTTGCAGAATGTAGTAACTGATCGCAACCAATCGATTGCACCATCAAAGAAATGTAAAACGATATATAACTGCTGCAGGTTGCTGATTTTCCACACTGCTGATTGCCTCATTGAATAGAAATAACGCTTGTACCATGTTGACTTCAAACAATGCAGAGGTGACAAAACTAGCATTGCGCAATACAGTCTGTAAAGAAGTATAACATTAATTAATGGAGAACTCCAATATTTTTTTTACATCCATCCCAGTATAAAACTGGCCATCTCTAATAAAACATCAAGAATCTGCTTGCAATGCTTTCAGCAACCATAAATCTATTCCTACTTATGCTTTAAAAGTTATAAACTAGAAAATGGATTTGTTGCTTATATGTAAGAGGTAACTTTATGATTTGTGAGTCATATCTGCTTTTAAACAATGAATGAGTAGGAAATAGACACTGTTCTGCTTCTGAATCTTTCAATCTTTTAACAGAAAAAAATCCTGACTAAGGCCAGGCAACAACAAGGTGGATGCTTTTACTGTACTGAAAAACTTGAAAACCCTCTCCTGTGCCTGAGAAAAACCCCAAGTTTCCGCCATTCCATTATGCAATGGGAGCACCTCAGCAATTAATAATTACACCCTTATTGCATAGAGAGATAACAGTGAGCAGGGCTTTAATCTGGCAGAGCTTGTCTTCAACAACATGCCTTCCCATAGAGGGTACACTGAATAAAACAAATACATGCTGTATATAGATAGATTCTTTACATTTAGTCAATCTATGAAAACTAGGGGATAGCAACAATTGTGGTATTACAAACAGCAACCAATTTATGTTATCAGTATTTATTTCTAACTAGCAGTTAGAATGTCACCACAGGAGGCAATGGCTCCAGCACTATTGCATTTTTCAGTGATATGAACCTGCCACAATGTCAGTATTGCACAACTGATGCTTTGATCGTTCCTCACACCACCTATGTGCCAAGTTACACATTCATGATGTTCTGTTTCAAATCTGTATTGTGTCATGCGGTTGCTCAATCGTAGTTTGTCTTATCAGAGCACTTGTCCACAGTTAGAATTGTGCAGAATAGGGATAACAGACTGGCTAGACACTATGGGAGCTCATTGTAACTTAGTTGTTAAAATATCATTCAACCCAAAAGCAATATTTCAGTTATAGGTAAAGTATAGTCCATTGAGTTACCTGGATTCTTATATCTCTTGGGTCTTCTTGCCTAAGTTCCGAGATCAGTGCCGACTTACATTGGAGATGTGGGTACCTTCTCCCAACTTTGGGCCTTCCGTTTCATCCTTGAACATTTATGTTCAAGTAATCACTAAACAGAGCTCGCAGTAGAAGGATCAAACCAGTTGAGTGCAGTCCAATGTAACATACAAAACTACTCAAAGATATTACTGATGGTTTGTTTTGTGAAATCCTAACTTTGGACAGGGAAAATTACTTTTTTTTATATTTAAAAATATTAGATCCATCTGAGGTAAGAAAATTGTAAATACAACTGAATCTCTGGGAAAGCGACCATTAAAATAAAGTGGGTTGTCTAATGGAGAAAATAATCGATAGTAACTTATAGTACCAATTGAAGTTAGATAAAAACACCCATTTAGATAACGACACAGAGCAGCAGCCGATGACAGGAGGTGGGTGATGCCATCTACGGGAATCGGCAGGTCAGTCCGGGGGGGGGATGTGCAGCTTTGCCCTAGGCAAGGCAGCATCACCGCCCTCCGCGAATCTGCAGCTCCAGGCAAACGCCTTGTTTGCCTCGCGGCAGATACGCCCCTGCCAACACCATTACAGCACTCAGGTCCAGATATTGCTGCTCATGCAGCATGCTCAGAATTTTTGGGAGGTTGAAGAGAGTTTCACATATGCACCATACCCAGGGGCTCTGGATGAAGACTGCAGTGACAGGGTAGCACAGGGAAAGTATGGAGAAAAGAGAACAAACCTTTCATCACCCATGTGCCATGTCATTAGTTAGGTCGGAGAGAAGATTGCAAGAAATGGGTCCTGACACTGCAAAACTCAAACACCAATAAGAAGATCTTCCATCAGTTTTTATTCTTGGTGTACGATCTACTGGTGTTTCTCCACCATTACAAACTATGGCTCCTCTGTGTACCATATGCATACCCAAATACAATGCTCACTGATAAGGTTTTAGCTTGGCATACAGTTTGTTCTATCAGACCCCATTTTACAAGAGAGAATATTATAAGTTCTTGAAAAAAAGACTTTCCATTGTAGGGTTAAATAGTTCTACCAAATACTCTTCCCTTTTTTATTTTTAAATCATTAACAGTTTTGCCTCTGGGAAGGAAACCTGCTCCTGATTTAGCCAGGGAAAGGACAGCTCATAAATGGGAATATGAAAAATGCATGGGTTATATTATCATTATGGTATCCCAAAGCAGCACATAGAATCCAAAAACTGTAATATTTCAATTTAATTTTCTATGGAATGCAGAGAAAGACTAAATCCAAAGGTATTTAAGGGATATTTTCACATGATCCAGTCTTGTTGTCTCTAAGTCGATATTTTGCCAAGTGGGCCTAGGCAGTACTCTCATCTCAACTTGATTGGAATAGGTTCTATACTTCGATCAGCCTTAACATTATGAGCACTGAGAGGTGAAAGTAAATAACGTTGATTATCTCATTACACTTGGGTGGGATATTTTAGGGAGCAAGTGAACATTTAATGTGTTGGAAACCGAAAAAATGGACAAGCGTAAGGATTTGAGTGACTTTAACAAGGACCAAATTATGATGGCTAGATGTCTGGGTCAGAGCAATTCCAAAACTGCAGCTCTTGTGGGAAGTTCCTGGTCTGCAGTGCTCAGGACCTACCAAAAGTGGTCCAAAGAAGGAAAACCAGTGAACCAGCGACAGGGTCATGGGTGGCCAAAGCCCATTGATGCACGTGGAGAGCGAAGGCGGGCCGTTTAGTCCGATCCAATAGAAGAGGTGCTGCAGCTTAAATTGCTGAAAAAGCTAATACTGGTGCTGATAAAAAGGTGTCTGAACACACAGTGTATCTCAGTTTGTTGCATATAGGGCTGCGTAGCCCCATTGACCGGTCAGGGTGCCCATGCTGACCAGTGTCCACCGCCAAAAGCACCTAAAATGGGCACATGAGCATCAAAACTTACCCACGGAGCAATGGAACAAGGTGGCTTGGTCTGATTTCAGTTCAATCGAGAATCTGTGGGATGTTCTGGAAAAACAAGACCAATCCATGGAGGCCCCACCTTGCAACTTATAGGACTTAAAGGGTCTGATACTTACAGCTTGGTGCCAGATACTGCAGCATAACTTCAGAGGTCTTGTGGAGTCCATGCTTCAATGTGTCAGGGCTGTTTTTGGTAGCAAAAAGGGGGACCTAATCAATATTAGGCAGGTAGTCATAATGTTATGGCTGATTGATATCAGGTGGAAAGTAATCTTCTTAAATGACCTCAAATAAATATATAGGGGGCGGATACTTTATAATTAATCTAAGTTAGTGTATGTATAATGATCTACTACAACCAGCCAGAAGTTTCTTTAAAGTTTATGTAAACCCTTACAATGAACGTCTCTTATTTTCTCCCTCCTGGTCTATTAAAGATACAACTTAAAACAGATCTTCATCCTAAAAATAAAGTTTGTGCACTGTAACTCTCCCACTCACCTTTTACTAAGCTTTTTTTTAAACCTTTTTTATGTGGCCCTGGCCCCTTTTACCATTCGCAGCGAGAATTATGTTTCATTCTCCTCCTGCAACCTCCTGGGATACCGACATCACAAATCGCAAAAGCATGGATGTGCTGCATGCACATAAATAGATCCAGTGCAGTTCTCACACATGTCCACACAGGGACCTGGTGCCGGGTCTATTTACATACTGTTCTACGGATTGAGGATAGTAATGCCTTCTGGGATATGTGACATCAGATATCCCAGGAGGCATTGCTATCCTTCATTCATAGAACAGTATGTAAATAGACCTGGCTACAGATCTGGCACTGCATCATCATGTTTTACAAGGGGAGTTAAACAGTTATAATTGTAATACTAAAGCCCTAAAGATGTATTGTCTGTCCCCATCTCCATGCACACGCAGAGATACAATGCAGACAGAGGGGTTCGGCAAGGAAGAAGAAGGGATGGATTCCTCCAGGATCAGTTCGATGCTCCAGCACCATCATACCAATCACAGTGTCTGGGTCATAGAACAGATTGCAACCATGAGGAAGAAGATAAGTATATCCGAGTGTTCCATGTTTAAAAGAAAGAAAAAACATTAGAACCTCTGTCAGGTTTTTAGTGCTGTCTCCTTTGGATAGTAAGACAATGTTGAGTGTATGCCAAGAAGTAATAATTCCAGGAGTATGGTAGGCAGTAAGGGGATGTTGAGTTCTACCAATAAGTAATATCACTAAAAGAGTAGGGTAAGCAATAAAATGGTTGCTGGGTTATACCAAGAAGTAATATTTCCAGCAGTTTGGTGAAGAGTAAGGGGATGTTGGGTTATATCAAGAGGTAATAGTTCCAGGAGTATAGTAGGCAGTATAGTTATGTTGGGTTATACCAAGAAGTAATATTTCCGGCAGTATGGTGGGAAGCAAGGTGATGTTGGGTTATACTAAGAAGTAATATTTCCAGGAGTCTGGTGGGATGTAAGCGTATGTAAGAAGAAATATTTCCAGGAGTTAGTTTGGTGAGAAGTAAAGGAATGTTGGCTGTATACCAAGGAATAACATCTCCAGGAGTAGTGTGGGCAGTGAGGGGTAAGAGTAGAGGGGATGTTGGCAATAGAGGGAAATTATGTCTTCAGCAGTATGATTGGCAGTAAAATGATGTTATGTATTTAGATAGAAGTAATATCTCTAGTAGTATCATGCCAGGAAAGGTGATATATTGGGTGTTATACAGTAGCTCAGAGCTAAATAATTTGCTGTGTGTAGACAGAAATATTATGTAGGAAGTATTTTACAACAGAGAAAAACAGACTTTGCTGGCTGCTTGGGGGATTATTGAGGAGGTTATACAGGTGAGCAGCTTGTTCCGGATACAGTTATGTTTATGGTTTTCGTTTTTGCCACAAGAGCTGAGTCCAGCAGTGTGGGTATAAAGCCTCCGCTTACTCTTGGGAACTCATTATAGGATTTTAAGCCTCAGGACGTCACCAAATACTCTCAATTAAAAAGGTTCTTTAGATTTGGGTTTATTAACCCTTCCAGTGTCAGCACCTTTCTGACTCCCAATCCTGGATAGAGTGTATTAAAACATTACGCCGCTTTAGAGAACTGTGTGTACATCTGTTTGAATTCCATGTTAAGAAAGAATAGCTCTTTTTCATGTCTTTAGTGAACTCCTTAGACGCGTGGCATATTTAACCATACCAGCTATAAAAAGGGGGCTTGATTGCTTGCCGTTTGGCAGGTTAAGAGTTAAAGCTGGTGCACGTCAAGAATTCCCCCACCCCCAGGTTTAACTCTGCCACACTGACGAGAGTCTGTGTTCTGCTAAATCCTACCTTCCTTTTAATCTCAGCCCCATCTGTTTTGGTTTAATATGAAAAATTAATCAGATGAAGAGGTAGAGAGAGTGAAAGACCTTGCCATCATCATGACCAGACTGGCCAGGAGGTGGGCCTTGGTTCACAAGTGGCATTCCACTGTGGTGCTGTATGACCCCATCGCTCCATGCGGCACCAGAAGGCACAGGTTACTGCCACAAATAACCAACAAATACCATCTTACCCATCAACACTAAACAAGGAAGAGTCAAGTAGTAAATGTAACCAAGGGAAATATGAAGCTGTAATAACCACTGCTGGTTATATACTTAAACAAGCTGACGTATTCAATAAGGACAACAGTGTGCAAAGTGCAGTAACAAATTAAGTGGCATAACTTAAAGGGTTATTAAACCCTCGCATGTTTTTGCATATATCTACTGCTAGCAGTAGATATGTGTAAAAAAATTTTTAAAAACATTTTAAAAAGAGATTAAACTTACCTGTGTCTTCGCTGCACGCTCCCGTGCGAACATCTGAAGAGTCCCGGGCGGCCGCAAAAGATCTTGGGGCAGGTACATGCGCAGTTCAGATGTTCGGCCGGGAGACGAGGAGAGACACAAGGTAAGTCTATGGAGGAGTGTGCACCCGCACAGACAACATGGGACATCAGAGAAGAGGAGGACAGAGGAGTTAGCGCTGGATCAGAGACCTGCACCAGCACTGGAGGGACAGCTGAAAAGGACAGTAAAGAAGAAGATGATCGAATTAAGAGACATAATGTAAGGTAAGTCCCTACAGCAGGATTGGGAAGAGGGGAAAAAAAGTTTGACTTTAATGTCACTTTAAATAGTAAAAAAAAATAATAATAAGCAAAATAATTTAGTGCACCTCTTACCCTACAACTTCAAACATAAAGGCAGTGCTACTACTAAGATATGTGCCATTCTGCAACACCTAACACCGCAGGATACTAATGGATTTTTAAAAGTTGGCTGAATATTTAACACTCACTTATTCAATAGCCAATAGCTATTGCTACACGGGCTAATCATTATGCAGAAAGACAGCTATGCCACCTATGGGCGACTAGAGGTATACCTTTGGACCAGCCTCATCCTTCTGCTCTAATTAGATAAAAAGCAAAATACAATTGGTTCAAATGAATGTACGGTTTGACAGTTTATATAGTATTACAATTAATCAGGCCGCTGTGTAATTTTAGTTTTCAAAACATATTGTTCCTGGAAAGGGGGGAATTAGCATATTCTTGTTTTCTGCTGTCATTTGACCGAAATTCATGCTTTATGAGAGCTTTTAAAGCAGTACAATGTACTTGTATTTGTAGGCTTCAGACATATTGCAAACTGTAATAGACTATCTGCCTGCATTGGCATCAGAATGGTTTACGATCCAAGGCAGGGTCAAGGACTCCTAGCAGGTTGCAAAAATTTAATTTAAAGCCTCTAAGCTAACATAGAGCTTTTTACTTAGGGCTCTGGCAGGTGAACAGTGAGGCTGGGAGTGTGAGGTAGGTAAGTATCAGCAGTGGAGGTAGGCAATTGAGAGAACTTGTTACTTTACCCTGAATGGGCAAAATGATGGGCTCACTTTAAAATACCCTGACATTTAAGCCCATTTTTTCAGCTGCCTGGAGCCTTGTACAACAAAGCGGCTGGTAGAGACTCAACAATAAGTATACAAGACCGATAAGCATCCTAAAAGACAATCATTTTACACATGAGCACTTCACAGTGCTGCTTTTCCTTTCACTGAAAGATCTCCCCCCTCTTCAACTAGATCTCTCCTGTGGGGGAGATCTAGTTTGATCTGGGCTCAGAGGAAGTGGGTTGAATGATGCTGGCCATCAGACGAAGACCATCTAACAACAGAAATGAAAGTTATAAAAGTCCCCAGTGTATATGACATACACTGGGGACTTTTATAACTTTTATAACAAATATAGCTTTGGTATTTTGGTATCATAAGCAATGCCAAATTAGTAGGCACATACTGTGTATAATTTATAACATTTGTCCTGATCCCAACTTCAGCCACACATTTTTATTTTGTATCCAATGGTTACAGCCTTTGTTAGGTGTTTATTGTATCTGTAATCCTAGTGGGGAAATTTCCTCTCACTTCCTGTCGGGACAGAAAGTGATGAAAAAGCTCTCTAATAGGGCGTAATGAAAAGTTAGAAATTCTGACAATGTTTTAATTGCCATCTGTGCCTTTTCGTCTACATGATAACCACACCCCTCTTGACACCAGTGACACTTGGTGTCACTTGTGTCACAGGAAGTGAGGGAAAATCTCTCTAATAAGGTGACAAACAAATAATAAAAATACAAAATAAATTTTAAAACCTTGCCACTCTATCTAACATTTTAGAATGAAAAAATGTGTCTGCAGTTAGGCTTTAGGCTTACACAATTGTCATGCCGTACATGGTATAACATTTCTTTATTCGTGCCCTGTAAAAAGGTTGATATGTTCTTGATCAATATTGCTTTTCATAAAACTAAATGTTAACAATATAGCAGAATTCTACTCTTTTGACTTTTAGCAGTCACACTGGTAACAACAAGCCAGTGCTGTGTCATCTGATTTTGTAAGACGAACACGTCAGGGATTCAGAAGTGTGAAATCACCTCTCAGAAGCAGAGATGGGAGGTGATGCTGGTCCCCCTCTCTCCCTTAGGAGCTTGTTATGTGAATATTGGCTGGCTCTGGTCCTCTCATTACATTCATTAAAGCAACTTTTGACTTTATCGTGTGTTTTGGTGAGGACAGAAAGGTCCTTACATTGATATAGAAGTAGACAGTAGCTGAGTTTCTCTAGTTAGAGGTCCTTTACAAATGTGAAATTACAATTTGTGATGTAAAGGTGCCTGCCCCCAGAGGCACACTGAGAACACATGGGGCCCCCGAGCAATACAAAATTATGGGGCCCCCTTGTGCTCCACCCAGATACAAGCCCCACCCATCCACAAGCCTCACCCGCTTGAGCATTCTTGTGTTACAGAAATTATTTCTCCCATTATTTTCAAAATAGCAAAACGATTCACTAAAAGGTGAACTGCAGGGGAATAGGTAGGAGAGTTTAAAAATCTAGTTCAATATCGGTGATTTGGAAAGTGAGCTAAATGACAGAACACACATAAGACCTCAGATCAGCACCAATGCACGGCAGAGCGCAGACCAGAACCAATGCACGGCAGACCTCAGACGTGCGTCTAACGCATAAAAATTTGCAAAACACGCAAAAGGCATTTTCATGAGTACTTGTTCGTTAGAATGCCGCAATAATAAAAACCGATACCGGGTCTTTACATTTTTTCATAGATTTGGCTCTTTACAGCGCCGGCCACACCTCTCCCCTCCTAAGACTCCAGCACTGACACAAAGCCCTGGGACCCACCAGGGGGGGAGGAGGAGGCTGCACCCTGACAGTGGAACCATGCAGCCCCTTCTGGGGAAGGTATAATACGGGGGGGCAGAGATCGAGGGGGAGGGCAGAGATGGGGGCTCCCCCGGGTACATCCTGCATTGCTCTGGGTACAGCAGTTCTGCTCTTGCACTGCTACATTGTATCATGTCCTGAGATCTGCAGATCATTCCTCTTCATCCCAGCCACGTTACCATGTTATCTGACTAGAGAGAATTCCTCCTCATCCCAGCCCTCATACCATGTTATCTGACAGCAGAGCATTCCAGCCATGGTACCATGTTATCTGACTGATTTGTAGTCCTCTATAGCTGACAGTTTTATTCTGCATTGCTGTATAATGTATTGCTAGGGTTTATAGCAATCTATAGCTGGTGGTAGTCTGCTTTACTGTATAATGTATTGCTGGGATCTGTAGTCCTCTATAGCTGGTGGTATTCTGCATTGCTGTATAATGTATTGCTAGGGTTTATAGTCATCTATAGCTGGTGGTATTCTGCATTACTGTATAATGTATTGCTGGAATCTGTAGTCCTCTATAGCTGGTGGTATTCTGCATTGCTGTATAATGTAATGCTGAGGATTGCAATCTACAGCTTGGAGTAAGTGGCAGAACTGTCAAGGTCGCAGAGGTTGCAGCTGCAACTGAGCCCTGGCACTCCTCCACTGTCCTAAAATTATTAGTCTGTACTGTTTTTGAAAAACTGTGTCATGACACTAAAAAAAGATATCGGTAATTGGTATCGGTTAGTACTTGAGGAAAATTATCGGTACTCGAACTTAGCCTGGAAAAAATGGTATTCTTGCATCCCTAGGACTTAGTGGGGGGAAGTCTTTCTAATGGTTTCAATGCTTCACTAATCTATTAAAAGCTAAAGAAAAGTTTTGGCTGGACATAACACTTTAACCTCTAAACTATGACTTTAACTGTTGACCCTGACAACACCTAACCCATAAGCTATCGCCTTAAGCCCCTACCCATCCAATAACTTATGACTATTTAATAGTGAATATTTACTGTACTAGGGATCCTCTTCAACCACTTTCCATGAAATCCATGTTTCCTCCCCTTTTCTTTCACCCAATTAAATTGTTTATGTAAATACTTTTTCTAATGCCCTGCTTCCCTTTACTTCTGAATTCTGGCCTAGTCTAGAATGATGTATCAAATGTTGCCTGCAGCCTCATAGGATACTTATGTCAGGCATCCCAGGAAGCTGCGGGGCAATCAACCACATGTGCATGCGACGATACGCTCAGGGGCATTGGCTGTAGGAACCAGAAAGCTAAGACGCTTCTAAGTTCCACTTGAGGCAATGCACAGGCACTTCTGACCTGCATTTTAGCTCCTTCCAAGCTGCCTCAAGCTGCTTTTGCATTTGAAAAAGAGTTCTAACCTGAACATAAATTCATGTACACAGGCCTGAAGTATACCACACTGAACATTTTCTTGGCAGTGCCAGGATCTTGTAGTGCTGAAGCTCTGGTGCTTAACCAAAATCATTTTTGTTGTGGAGTGGGGGGTGTAATTATCATTTTTCTTTTATTCATTGGAACATTATTGCAGAATTATTGAAGAATACACAATAAGCATACACACATTAAAATACTGAGTCCAACAGGAAATGTCTAAGGACCTTGCAGACTAAACTCATACAGACATAAATGATTGAAGAGGAAGGCCAAACCATACTGTATAAACTTTTCAAACTATAAACAAAATGTAGACTGTACCTTAAGCCAGGAGAAGTCCTGCCATAGAGCTGGTATATATCTGTGTTAAGATATTTATCTGTCTCTGATTCTGTAAATGAATCATGGACATAGAGGTAATGAATATGCAGAAGGATGAAGATATTTAATCAATATGTGAGTCAGAAACAGTAAGAGTAACAGTAACAGATGGACAGGTATAAATACAGTGAGGGGAATTTCTCAAAACTGGAGGGGAATAGGTAGGAAAGTTTAAAAATCTAGTCCAACATCGGTGATTTGGAAAGTGAGCTAAATGACAGAACGCACATAAGACCTCAGACCAGCACCAATGCACGGTGCAAGAACGGTCATTTTGGCTGAATTCTCACAGCAGCTAGTTATTTCTTAAAGAACAAATGCACATGCAGTTTTGCTGGATGATAAGCTATACAGACTTTTCATAAATAGACCATATATTATTGCTCAAAGGGGATCTGTCACTTGTGGCAATCTGATTTCAGACCCTCTATATACTACAAAATTCAAAGTTTAGTTTTTCTAAATAGCCTCCTACTTAATGTGGCCCCCCTCCAACCCCAGGCTCCATAGCAGCCACGTGAGATGCTATGGCTATTCTTACACCTTTGTTCCCGTGGAATTAATCGGTACTGATTCTGTGTGCACTTATTTGATCTAGTATATAATTGGTATTTTCTAGGCTCGTCATTAGGGAGCCTGGGCAATGCCCTCAGGCAATTCTTGCCTCTTTCAGACTATTAATTACATCAGCATTGCTCAAACAGACAGGGCTGAAAGTGAATGTTTGAGCTGCGTAATTATTGATGTGGTATGGAGCAAAATTACAATGTTCTTTTCCAAAGAATACACAGTGTATGTTTATTGCTAATTTCGTACATTCTAATTGGTTGATTTTAGGTGAGAACTGTTAGTATCACAGTATTATGCTCAGGGATATGAAGGCCATTTATAAATATTGGCACAACAAACACAGAACATGCTCTGCAATCATTACTGTCTGCAGTGAAAGGACTCAGGATTTGTTTGTTAATAAATAAAATGATATCACATAGCACAGATGTAGCCCATGACATACATTACAAGAAGCACTAGTCACCTAGACATTGTGAAGATAGCCATCTTGTTGACAGTACCAATACTGGTACTGATAAGACTGATAAGACTTCATTTTATCAATCACCAGGAACTGGTGCTAAAAGGTATCCACAGTCATAACGAGCTTGTGGCCTTGATGCAATTTTCATTTTAGAGATAAACCAAGCCAACAGTTTACAGTTTGGTTTTGTTTTTTTTTTATAATGTGTGCAGCTATTACAACAGTGACATACAGGCTTGTTTTTCAGCAACATATCACAATATGTTCCTGATAAGTTTGGTTAGATTTCCAGTGCTGGATGTTGTATCTCCTTTATGGATTCTATGGGTGCGTATCAGCTTACACCTAGTCAAAATATAACAGTATTCTTCATCAAATGTAGTGTAATCTCTATCAAAACTGAGTGGGGAGGGGGTTCAAAGTTCCACCTGTTCCATACGTCCCAACTGTCCCTCATTTCAAGGGACTGTCCCTGAATATAAATATTCACCCCTGGAGTTCAGCTTTAAGCTAGCCATGGATGTAAAATGGTGGTCAGATATGCAGGCATGGTTCAACTACTGAACAATCATTTATTCAGTCAATTGTGACATGAACATTTTAATTTCTGTCATATGAATGTTTAATCAATGGAAGGAAGATAACATATGTCCCTGGCCCTCTGAAGAAGCAAACAAAACAAAAAAGATTCCCCCAAAAAGCTCAGTTGTTGGTATCTGCTGGCAACTATAGATATAACCTGTGTCACCTGAACGTGCTAAAATTAACTGGATTGGCAACTCTCAATGCCTGTATGACAGCCCTCCTAGCCCTTGCCTGCATTCTTTGTGCTTTAGGCCCCAGCTGCCTGAAGGACTTATAGTCCACCAAGGGGAAGCAAGTCCTTTTCACTTGCATCAGCTACTGTTTGGCAGACTCCATAATGAGTGGGTGTGCTGCCTGATGGTTTAATGAAGCCTTCAGGATGTGTAAGGAATCTCAGTTCCTTCAAACTGAGGTGGTAACAGACGGCACTCCGGCAGGTTGTAAACACCAGTCTGCATGTAGCCTGGAAGGCTCGGAGTATGCTTGTGAAATTCCACATTTCAGTTTACTGCTTGCATATAACAAATTGCATCTGTTAGACCATACAACATTTCAAGGCCAAACATTTTTTTCCAGTTGGCATGCAAGTATGTCTTCATAGCTATTAAGTGTTTTTAAAATTTTAAATTGAAATCTTTTGAGTATCTTATTCTGATACTTACAATGCAGCTACATATTATTCCATAGGTTCTGTAATGCCATCTTTAGTACACCATGCCCACCTTTTTGCAGGCTTGGATTTGGGCTCATTAATTAAAAGGCAGCTATAGAAATGTGGTCATTGAGACAGCCATCTGCACAAGATGAATGCAAGGATGCAAATTTTTCATGGATGATTGAAGTTTACTTTAACATGTCCTGCATTGTATATATTTATTTTGTGCATGCTTACACTCTGTTATAAACCCTACCTATCCCCCACAGGTACCTGTATGCGCTGCTTGGTCGATGTTGTGCCAGTGAAGAACGAGGAGGGAGACGTCATTATGTTTATACTAAACTTTGAAGATCTGGCACTGCTTCTGGCAAGAAAGGCCAACAAAACACTACATCAGAGGTTGACACGAGCTGCCTTCAATTCAGGTGGGTGATTGCAGCATGTCCTGCAGGTTTTATACTTTTAATCTAGCTGGAACAGAAAATCTAGCTACACTTACCATAACTTTGCTCAAGAAAGTCATGAGTTATCACACATCAATATGGGTGTTGCGTTTTCACTGTGTTAAAGAGAACACAGTGCAGAAAAACTGGCATCACTCAGATACCACCACCATCGCCACCGGCAATAGAAGTTTGGTCCTTATCCTAGCTCTTATTGCCCAGCATACCCAGACAATGCTCATTCCAGTATCCTCTGAAATTATGTGTTTGCGCTGGGCCAAGGCATACAGAATAAAGGCCACCTTGGGTGTTTGTCCTCAGATTAAGATGGAGACATGTTACCGTATTTGCTACTGCTGGGCCTGGTCAACACCGCTGGTTTTCTATTGCTCCAACTGCTATAAAAAAATGACCATTCGCTTATAAGTAGAGAGTATACACACTCTACAGTCATGTTTTTACATCTAAACCATTCAGAAAGGTTGTCACATGGACACAATACCCAAAGCAGTCCCAACACAACAGACTTTTACACTATAGAGCTTTAGCATTCATTGTCAGGTTTATGTGCATGCCTGAGCTCCTCTGTTATAAAAATTGGCCTCGATCAGGGAGATTTCTGTTCAATACATTTTTAATGATAGGCAATATTTGATGAATATACCTAAAGCAGAACTACAACCTCCTATCCCTTACAGCCAAGGAATGTGCCATCTTAGCCACTATTTGGATTGCAGTTGCCATGGCTCAACACATGTGATCAGCTAGGACAGCAGACATTTGAGGGCTTAAAAGTTCAGTTGAGAGCTAAAATAAGAACACTGGCAACCTTGACAGTTGGCATGCTATAAAAAAAAACTGTTTTGGGAGACATTAAATTGGTGGGTAAAGTTCCTCTTTAACCTGTGGCATCAGTAAGTCTCTCCAGTCTTCTATCAGGCCATCTTATTTTATATCAAGATGTCACTACTGGTGCATAAACCTGCGTTCATATGATATAGTTTAGGGGGAGGTATAGAACTGCCATTCCACTAACACAACATAGGAATGCAAGTTTATGCAGGTGTCCTAACTGATGCCATTATAAATGTATACTTAGTAAAAACAAAACTGCCCTTCCCACAACAATTACATTCTTCCAATTTGACGGTGTTCAAAAGATTACATTTTTTTTTTTGCTGTGGGCAATGCAATCAGTTGATATAGAACACATATGATAAATAATATTGTAATCTGTCTGTCGGGGCATTAGGTTTTGAATATCTACCACCTGGATATTCGTGCATTCGGAGATGATGGTTCAGTGTTTTGTTGCCAACTATAGCTCTTTCTGTTCCTTTTCAGACAGGATCACTGAAGTAGGCCGGATATAAGTTTTGTTTTGATGGAAAAAAAAAAATAAGTGTCTTCTTGTATTATTGTGTGATTGCTATAAAAAGCCTATGGCCAACAGCTAGCTATAAAGCACTAACACAGTGACATCTTCAGGCTATAAAATAGAGTACAATACTTTACAGGACTGACTGGCATTTAATTTGAAAATATTGGTCTGGTGTACCTATTTTAAGGGCCATTTAGACTCATCTATAACAAAGGGCTGCTGGAAAATAGTGGCATTGCTCATATTAATTGACCAGCATTGTTGTAGGTTGCACTGATAAAATAAGAATTACAAATACAAAAATCCTATTTTCTTTATTGTCCATTGGGGACACAGGAATATAGTACATAATAGATGTGTGGGACATCCAAATACAATCCATGAGGACCTCTGGAAAAACAGGTCTCCAGCTCGGGGAATTCTGTAGTTCCAGCTAGATGAAACTTGGACTTAAGCAAGGAATCTAACTGAACATCAGCGAAATCCTTAAATGTAAAGACATTATTCACCAGGGTGAGAAAATGGCCAATAAGGTGAAGGACTGGAAATTCTCCAGACGGTAGAAACCTATTATCTAGGAAATATATCCAGGGGAAAGTACTACCCCAAATGATTGGGAGGAAGTCATAATCGCATAGGAGGTTCCTAATCTTCACACAGGGCGTTTTCCAAAAAGGGACATACATAGAAGGTCTTTTTCGGCATAATTAACCATAGAAGAGTCTATATGGGGATCTGCAGACGGACCTTCGATAGGCATGGCTGAGCCTATGGTGTCAGTTAGATTAGACCTAATCTTGAGCCTGTCAGATTAATTAATGATCCGATTAAAAACAGATCTCAGAGGAGAAAGCTGTAATAGAATTAATGATAGAACTCTCAGGCATTCTTAAAGGAGTCCTAAAGTCACAGCATATACTACCTTGTTATAACATCGGCATGTAATAGGAATACATACTTTAGTTGTTTTTGATAATGCAATCAAAGCTCACTTTAAAAAAATCCCTGTTATATAGCAAGTGCTGCCTTCCATCTGACCATCACTTTCAACAACTTCATAGATTCCAAGTATGCTTTACGTCTCCTACCTGTTACTTGATGTGATGCAGTCTCAATTTATAAAGACTACATATGCCTTCATGCATTGCTTCCAGAAAGCAATGATAATGTTACATTGTGGGAAGTTCAGGCGTTGAGTTGTAGTTCAGATGACAGGCTTAGCTAGAAGGTGACCCAAGGAAGTGCATATTCATAGGGCTGAGTGAAATTGTGTCACTGCACTGGGGAAGTACATCCTATCCCATCTTCAATAAAAAGTTTACAAACTTCTAGATTGAGCTGCTATTAGGGGTGGAAGAAAATCTAAGGACATTCAGTAGAGAAATGCATGTCAATTTTTTGTTTTTGACCATAGAGGGAATAAAGCAAACCTGCTGCACTATCCTACGTTGCTGATGCATTTGTACCTGTACTCTCAATAGGAAAAAGCAAGCTATTAAGTTACATTATTGTGACCTGATTTTGTGACAATATTTTCTTTTACTCAGAGAGGTCGAAAATGAAGCCAGGCTTCCTAAACTCCGCCAATGAGTCCGACCTCATGAGATACAGGACCATCAGCCAGATACCTCAGTTTACCCTCAACTTCGTGGAGTTCAACTTAGAAAAGCATCGATCAGCTTCAACCACGGAGATTGAGATTGTGGCTCCTAGTAACGCCTTTGAGAGAACACAGAATGTCACAGAGAAGGTGACCCAGGTAAGTGTTTCCCCGCACTGATTTTTACTTTTAACCCCTTCATGACTGAGGCCCTTTTTTCCATTTTTGCACCCATGTTATATTCCACATTTTAGGCCTGAAAATGACGTAAAACCCCCCAACATTATATATTTTCTGAATGCCAAATTATTTTTAGCAAAACATAAAACTACGACCAGATCTCACTGGAAGAGGTGACTTGTGCAGTGACCTCTTTTTCAAAGAAGGTGAACCACTCCTCTGAATTATTCTTTTGTATGCATGCGGCTCTGAGAAAAATAATAAACCAGAAGTCAATAAGTGCAGCGCAGTATGTACACTAGTACTGTTGTAGAATGCGTTTGATGTATTTTATATTGGAGGTATACATTACTGATTAAAAAGCAACACTGACTTCAACATGCTGGGAGCATCGCCAATATAGAGACACCTATAACAAATTAAGATAGCAGTATAGATTTATATTTTGGAAACTGTGAAGAATTATGAGGTACAAGGTAGGAATGGGTGGCCCTAGAAACCTAGCTAAATTCTTCTGGGTGCCATTGCAAAATGTGAACCAGGTTGCCCTGACATCTCTAACTTGTAATTAACCTCCAGCATACAAACAAATATCCCAGACATTATCATAAATGTGTTCACATGAAAGCATCTTGTTGGTAATACATTATTTTGATCCCATTAGTGCAGTAAGCAGGGTAAGATTGGGTTTTCCGGCGCCCTGGCCCAATAGTGGAATATAGAAGTATGGAAAATGAACTACTTAGAAGTCCATTTTATACTTTTTGCAAAGCTTTATTGATTTTTTTAAACGGCGTGATTACAAGCATTAGAAATGCAAGTATATAACAGTACAAAAACATTAGCAGACGGAACTTACAAAGGAAATAAATAAACCAAAAAAACACCCAATTACAGTGAAATAACGTTAACTACTTCAGGACCAGCATGTTATAATGCTATTTCCTTTACTATATAAAGGGAAAAAAATGATACTTTAAAAAAAAAAAAACAGTTTCTGTTTCCTTCTGTTATAAAACATCAAGCAAAAATGCCAGAACTTTACAAAACGTACGGAAATGACCCCTTTTTGGGAAAACAGACACCCCAAGGTGATCACTTTTTTTGTTAAAAGAAGAAACATGAGTATTGGGGGGTTAAAACATAGAGCTTAGTAATGATGCACTAGATATATTAAATGTACAGGTCATACACAATGGTAGGAAGAGGTGAAGGGATTAAAGAAGAACTCTGGGGAAAATTATTATTATAGTGCTCGTTGTGGTCTAGGGAGGAAAATAAAAGTTATACTCACCTGATCCTCAGAGGCTGTTTGCTGTTTCACTGGTCCCTGGAGTCTCTCCCCCTCCGCTGCAGCGGTCACAGGTCTTGTAAGTCATCGTGTTCTATACACTGTGTATAGGACGTGAGGATGCCAAGAGACATTTCATTGCTGCAGCGATAGCATAGGAGCAAACAGGCTGGGGTCAGGGCTGGCTGGTTCAGGGGATCAGGTAAGTGAATTAAGTGAACTTGTGCCTTTACATGGAAAAAAAACACAGGTTCAACATCATTTTAAGGTTATGCTGTAGTAAAGCAAAAATAATTTGTGAGGAATAAAAAAAGATAACAACATTTTAGACAAAAATTAGAAACTTAGTCTTGGTTTTATTGTGGTCTGTGTCCAGCTGGGGAGGCTCACCATCTCTATTTGTTTTCGTGACCACTGTCATAGAAACAGAAAGTGAGGGGAATTCCAAAATGTTATGGTTGTCACCACAATAGGATGAGAGGGGAAGTTTTCCATTTGGAAGACCTGTTTTCGTGGGAACTGCCTAAAAGGATACTATTCCTCACTTTGGAAAGTTTTCCATTCATTCCCCATTGTGTCTCCAGGAGACAAAGTGAGGGGAAGGCTCAGCACACAGACAGCAAAGGAAACCTGGCAGGGGTTCTATCGCTTCCCTATTCTATCCATAACTTAAAGGTTTTGCAGAAGATATTATACACTTATTCATTGCTTGGTACTTACATGATGGAATGTGATCTATGTAGTCTCTAAAGCACTGTATGGGGTTGATTTACTAAAGGCAAATAGGCTATCCACTTTTCAAAAGAATTTTCACATAGATTTTTTCTTTTCCCTTAGCTTATTGAATGTGGTGAAAATTCACTTTGCAGAGAATACCCAATCATGTGCTAGGAAAATTAAAAAAACAACAGCATTCATGCTTGCACAATGGAAGTCAGCAGAGCTTCACCTCATTCACTAAACTAAAGGAAAATTCACTTGCAAGGTGAATTTGACTTTGGTAAATGTCCTTTCTATATTAATTCTGAAAATAGAATAATAAAGTAAAACATTAAGGGCTCATACACTCCTACGGCCGAACATCTGTGGTCTGGAAGCCTGTACAGAGCAACGACAGGCTGACATGAGCCGCGGCTATCTGCCCCTGTATGCATGTATCCGCACAACCAGCGGTTACCTGTGGTTAGGAACAAATGTCTGACAGTGGATGCAGACAGATTGCGTCCAAGATCGGATATGTGTCCCTAACTCAGGGCTGGAGCCAATGCTCCATAACATTTACAGCTGGCACCCAACTTTTAAGGATTTCTTTAGTGGTTGTCAATGTAGCTGGCTCCTAAAAAAATCCTCTTGGTTCTTGGATAGGACAGATTGGCTCCTGATTTCAATATTGATTTGTCCACCCCTGCCCTAACTGCTGGATGTGTGGATACTTGCAAACAGCAGTGGACAGCCGCATCTCTTGCTTGTCATTGCTTTGTACAGGCTTCCCAGCCACAGATGTTCATATACACCTTTAATTCCAACAGTAGAAATCCACTGATTCTTGCTGCAGGAATCCTCTATCCAGCCCTAATCACGTGTGCCAACGAGCCTTTACTTGTTACTTGAAACGCTAATATTTTCCTAACCCTTTACATTCTTTACATGGCACTAACCCACACATAAATGTGTTGCTGAGCAAGTGTTGAATGTGTCACTCTAATATGACACCATCTCCATCTAGTGTTTACTCCAGGTCACTACCAGATGAATACACAAAATGCAATTGTAGGGACGGAATTAAAGAAAAACTCCAGGAAAATTTGTATAAGTCCTTGCAGTGGGGCTACCCCCGCACTGCAAAGATTAACTGCTTGTTATACTCACCCAATGCCTTGAGCTGGCCTGTTCATTGACCAATCCTTCCAGTCTCTCCTCCTCCACTGCAGCCGTCTAAAGTCCTGTAAATCATTGTGTTCTATACACACTGTATACACAGCTGAGGAAGATTCCAATGCTGCAGAGGAGGAGGAGACAGATTGGAGGGAACCATGTGACAGCTGACCGGTTCGGAGCTTTGGGTGAATATAAGTTTACTTTTGAACCTAGACAAAAACGAGCACTTAACCCCAGCGTTATGGGGGTAGCCCCACTGCAAGGATTAAGATAGCTACATATGTTACAGTACATATGTTAGCTATGTTTTATTTATTTATTTTTAAATCAGAAATCAGCTTTATTGTGTAAATGCAAAATACATTGAAACACAGAGGCGTACAACAATTGTATCACAGATGTTATAGCATGAATGGGCTGCCCGTTGCAAAAGGGCAGCCATCGTAGGGCTGGTGCAACCCTGTCTGGTACAACAAAAAGTATGAACAATAAGTGACATCGTATATAACCAACATTTCTCAGAGTCAAGCACATCGTGCCACTCCGGTACGTGTTTATAAACAAATATAAGAACAACTGCTAGGAGTCGATCATGCGTGTAGTGATCCGTGTTCCCCCTCACGTCAATTAACGAGATAGAACATTGTGCAGGTATAGCAGCACAGAGAAGGACAACGGAAGGGGCGGGGGGGGAGGGGATTGAAAAAGCAAAGAGGGTCGAGAGAAGTTATGTTTTATTTTTTAAATTATTACTGTTATTATTCGGCACCTTTTCCCTGAGCATTTTAAAGAATTCATATTGAGCTTATATCAGTAAAAACAAAACAAAAATAAAAAAAAGTGACATCCTCCTAATCACAGACTGTGGGGAATTATTTTGAAGTGTATAGTTAAAGATACAAAGTAGCATTTTTTTCTCTATCAGCAAATTATTATACAGGATTTATACAGCGCCAACAGTTTGTGCAGCACTTTACAATATAGGAAAGACATTACAATCACAATACAAATCAAGACAAGATGGTAAGGAGGGCCCTGCTCGTGAGGGCTTACAATCTAAAAGGGAGGGTCAAGTGATAAATGAGGAGGGAGCTCCTTGTTATATCCCAGCATAGCAACTCTGTTAGAGTATGCAAATAAAAGACCAAAAAGTACATAAACATGTGAAAAAAAACTTGAAATCCTGCAGGTGTACACCTAGGTCTACACATGTACAGATCAGTCACCCAAGCTTGGATAACCCCTTTAAGAAAGCAGATAAGCTGAAAATTTAAAGAAAATAGACCAAAAGAGTAGTTTGGGAAATATCACAAAGCATAATTTAAAGTAGTATTAAAGACTTGTTTTTTTTTTTTTTACATATGTCTACTGCTAGCAAGCAGTAGATATATGCAAAAACATTTAAAAGAAGAAACAAGTTGTCAAACAGCTAAAAACGTACCTGTGTCTGCGCCGCTTGCTCCTGGCTGTAGAATCCAGCTTCCCAAACGGCCATGCAGGGGGAAGTGTGTGCAGGTGCATGCGCAGTCGATATCACCGGAGGTGAGAGGAGGGGAGACACAGTGTAAGTGAATGCACGCAACCGGGAGCATACACGCCAGACAGACTCCATGGGACACAGAGGACATAGGAATCTGCGCCTGAGCAAAGAGCGGCACCAGCGTTGGAGGGACTGTTGGAAATGAGTGGAAAGAAGAAGATGTTTGCATCAAGAGGCATCACATAAAGTAAGCCTGCATTGGCAGCAAAAGAAATGTTTGGCCTTTAATGTCACTTTAAATACAGCGACAAGTTCTAGAGGCAATACTGCCGTCTCTTGAATGCCTGTATTTTTTTTAAGGTGGGATTTTCTATTGAAACCCCATGCCAAGTGTATGGTAGAACTGTTGTGGCATTAGTGATGTATCCTGCATCCTGGAAGCGTTGCATCCAGGGAAGGTTACATCAGCAGAACATTGCTTGGAAATCTCCTCTGTAATCTCACGAGATCTCAGGGAAAGAAATTTTCTCCCCTGAGATGATGTGCATGGTCACATGTCCTAGTCTTATATCCAGAGTTCCAGGGCGTAAAGGGAGATGTAGTAATCTGCCCTAAGTAAAAATGGCCACTGTGAGAAGAATGGGGTGGAAAAGAAAAATAAGGTATGCAAAGAATAAAAAGTATCTGATTGCAGATTGTCATTACTAAACATTTCTAAAGGTGTATATGTTGTCATTTCAAAGATATGGGTAAAGTTCCTTATTTTAACTGCCTGTTTTTACCGCTCCTTTGCCCCCCATGTGAAGTCAGTCTAACAGGCTGCTGTTTAGGCCTCTTTAATTGCATGCTTTTTGTGTTTTAGTATGTTGGTATTAGCAGTCAAAGGGTTACCATGGTGTGCTATGGGGCCATGCTCAGGTAACCCATAAAAAGCATTGGTTATTTGTACCCTCTTTTAAAATACCTGGGATAGGAAGGGGGTCGCCTCTGTAATCCTACACAAACAGGTCCCAAACAAACAGCGTTTAGTCTCCCTAGAAATCCTCTTTGGGGCATATATTCCTTTTATAAAATAATGGAACAATCACTGCTTCCTTTTTATTTATTTCTTCTGACTTCCTAGTTTATCCACTCTAGTTTTGCATAAGGTTACATCTGCATTGGGGAAACACAAAGGATCTCCATGGACACTTCCTATCAGCTTTCAAACTCTAGTTTATGAACAAGCCTTGCTGTTCCACTTTCTGGTTTACTGCTAAGTGTAGCATTTTGATGAAGCCTTAAGATAAAAATTGTGTGTTTAAACAATGCTCCATCGCCGCAGTAAAACAACTTTATAAGCTTTAGTGTCCCTTTAAGGAATTGGCACCCATGTCCCTAATGGCCTTTCAGGCAGCGCTCCAACCATCAAGGGGAGCTCTAGGTGCTGATCTCATGGGGTTGAGTAAACCTCTTCAAACCAATTCTGGAGTTTGTCAGGTTTCATCTTACATAGACACACACACACACACACAAACCAAAACTGCAACGCAATAAATCAAGCCCATCCTTTTCACTGTCTTTTTTAATCCTTAAAATGCTATTCTACCGCTGATGAATTCCTAACCCTTTCATGGCTGCGGGTATTTTGTGCATTTGTCATTCTGATTAAGGCTTTAGTTTTTTTCATGTGGCTAGAGTGCAGGGGCACCGTACAACAATCCCCTTGACATTAGAGGCAGACACAGACAATTCCTTTTGCGATAAAGCAGTATTTATGCAGTATTGCTTTCTCGGATGACCTCTGCCTAATGACAGTGATCACCAGCTAGCAGTTGATTCAGCTCCTTTTTCACTGTGCAGTAACTATGAGGCTCAATTCACTTATCTACAAAACATGAGTTTTTTGCCATAATGGTCATTATATTCAGCAATTTACTATAATAAATTACAATTGTTATAGATTAGTAAATTGACCTTCATTAATGTTAGTAACAGCCTGCTTACAGCGAGTGTACAATGCACATTCATGTGTACATTACCACGTACACTCCTTTCACTGCACTTTCACATGTGAGTGTGGTAGTTATGCAGTAGATTAGATCTACATCCTGCTGCCTTATACTCAACCCCATTTCTATGTAGGTCTACAATCATTGCATCCTAAGGACCCATTCAGACCTGTCCGCTCTGGTGCATTTAGTTAACGCACGTGTGTTAACCCAGGATATATTGCATATTGACATGTGTTTCATTAAGGCAGCCCATTTATTTTGAATGAGCTTCTACTGTACCAGAGCAGAGAGAAAAATGTACCTGCAAGGCACAACAACACAGAGTAATATGGTACCATGCCTTTCAGCGTTTGGGGTACTCTGCAGCATAGGTGGGTTATGGAGGTTCACTGGGGTGCCATTAAAGAAGAAAATGGCACTGCAACACAACAGCATGCAAAAGGTGCATTATTGTGCAGCCTAAGGGTTTAACCTTTTTACTGCCGCTGCCATAAGTATTATGGCACGGCAGTATTGGGATGTAAAGAAACTTGCTGATACTGTAGCAGTCGTGAGTCAGTTTACTTTCTACAGAACCAGCACCATGTTTTTATATAGAAGTAATATGGCCAGCTGTAAATCCACCTGATTACTTCTATAGCTCAGAAACTGTGCACCCTCTCTACATGTGTCCCTGTTCAACTATGCCATCTGTGAGCAGAGGGGAGAAAAGCAACATCCGTTTCTCGATCTCCCATGTTATCAATGAAAGTATTACAACTTATTCCTCAACCACTTGGTTTAAAGTGACACTGAACTTAGCATTTAAATCTTAAAAATGCATTCAGGTATCCTAACTATTAACAAAAATTTTGTTTATCACTTGACTGGAAATTCCCAAATCATCTCTGAATTGGTGCTGACACTGTCCTTCCTTCTGGAGGGTGGCTACTTTTATTTCCTGTGGTCCCTGTGTGTGTTGTAAAGTAGTCACCACTCCAAGCTCACTCCCCTGATGGACTACAATCTCAATACAAATGAGTAAACTAAACATGAGATTGTAGTCCATCAGGGGAGTGAGCTTGGAGCGGTGACTACTTTACATCACACAGGGACCACAGGCAACAAAAGTAGCCACCCTCCAGAAGGAAGGACAGTGTTAGCACCAATTCAGAGATGATTTGAGGATCTACAGCTGAGTGATACACAAATAACATACATTTTTGTTAATAGTTAAAGTGATATAAAAGTCAAAAAGTCAAATGCTGATGAAATCACTTACAATGAATGCTGCTTCTCAATGTATAAAAGTTTTAGTTTCTGTCAGAATCAGCTGGTCCCCTGAGCACTGGTCCTGACTTCCTGTGTTAGGGTGGCTCTTTTTTCAAGCAGAAAACTATGCAGTCATCCTTATGTGTGCTAGTAAGCTGTGTGTGTCTCCACTAAACACACAGGCACAGCAAATCAAGCCACTCCACCCTTCCCAGGCCCCCTCTCCTCTCTCCTCGCTTCTCCAAGCTATTAGATGAGCAGCTGCTGGGGACTGCTCTGTCCCTTTTGATCTTTTACAGGACAGGAAGTTCAGGGAAGCTGAGTTGAGAGACTTGGAAGCAGCTGTTCAGAAACATGATGATTCTAAGTATTTGAGCATAAATGTAAAGCAATGCTGGGCAAAGTATATTTGTTTCATCTGCATTCATTATTGACAAAACATTTGAGAGTTTACTACTACTTTTAAGGTACTTTATTTTTGTTTTAAAGATTTAACTCTTGAGTTTAGTGTCACTTTAATGAGCAGTTTACTACTACTTTTAAGGTACTTTATTTTTGTTTTAAAGATTTAACTCTTGAGTAGTGTCACTTTAATGAGCAGTTAAGCTTTGCAATGTGCTGAAGGCCACAGCAAGGGTATTTTATTTTTAAAAATCCCTGCGTTCAGCTTTATCTCTCTATGGTCATGCAATAGAGTCACATCCTAAATAATGCCAATGACAATGCATTCGCTATCATTACAACAAAAATGCTAAATAATAAATTTTTTAAAATGGAGCCCGTGTATGCCCTCCTTTACTTGGCCTACATCCAGATTTACCACAGGGTGTATGTATATCTAAATAAGATGTTCTACTGGTAGGAGTGTCAATGTATCCAGTGTTTCTTTTCCTATAAACTGTTGCACTCCTTTTCCTCTCTGAGACTTCCTGTCTCCGTGTTACTTTAAGCTGCTAATTTAGCTGAGAATTCTTTCCAGCAGCCATTTACTGTATGTAACAAATCACAGTATGTCCCCGTCTGGTGTATGTCGGGTGCGAAGACACGTGTTTACTGCATCTCTGCTAAAAGTACTCGAGAACTCCTATCTCCAAAAATAATGCTGATGAGATTTTATAAAACCTCTTGCATGTATCAGCAGCATACCTGCCTTCTCTCACAGCAGGGGTGAAGATGAGAGACACACAGGGGTAGGGAAGACGGATAGGTTGGAGAGAAGAAAAGAAAAGAGAGAGGGCAGAGGGTGGCTGATGCAGACACAGATAGAGGTAGGACAGCGTTTATTTGGAGAAGTGATGTCATATAGGGCAGAGCTGCGAATGTGTCTCATTGTCACACAAACACATGAAGCATGAGTCTAAAAACACAGCTGAAGCCGGTAAGTGCGCACAGGGTGGGTACTGGGGGGCACTTGTGACTCTTTCCTAGTTTTACAGCCTAACACCTTCTCATGTATCTTGTCAAATTATCCGCTTTGCCCTTCTTTACGCAAAGTGTTTGTCTCTGCTGGTGGAGTCCAGTGCCCTGCCAGAGAAGACTGTTCTGTTTGTGTTCGTGTATCTACTCAACAGTTATTACAGAAAGAGTTTCCTGTCAATGTTGTATTCTAACCAGACCATTCTCCCCCCTTTTCATTTATCCCTGGGTAAATATGACAGTAGAGCTATATTGAGCGGGAGGAGGGGTTCTGGGATGAGCTGGAGGGGGTGTTGTGTGAACCATAACATCATACAAGCATCTCTGTATAGTGACATTTTATCCTGGCTCTGATCTGTGGCTGAGCACACTAAACAACCTACCTGTGCATATGCCTGGGAGGTAGGTGACAACCCTACCCTAATCCTCCGTGTCTCTTTCTGTATTTCCTTTGTTATTTGCTCTATGTCACTTTGTTAAAAGAGATACAAATCCTGACTTGCATTGGTGATATGAGTATATAGTAGATATATTTGTTTCAAACAGTCTGTCTTTCAGGCTTTTCCCTGTGTTCTGTAATTCCCTTTCATTCTATTGTTGCTCAGTTGTCAATTGTTTATTTTAACTTGATATTTTAACAACTTTTTAGCATTGTAAGACCTGAGGATTCTGCGAGCCTAACACTTATTATGCAAAACATTTATATAGCACAGCTAAGAACGAAACACTACTGACACCATGGTGTTAAAACTGCGCTGCAATGAGCTCCTTACCTAACATCTGACTATGTAATGGCTTTTATTTGCCGGTGCTTTGTTTTATTAAACATTCAGTGATTAAAATGCACTGAGTATCAAACTGTACGAGCAATGCCACTGTGCCAGGAGAATACCAGCTACCATATCAGTATGTTTATATATATTTATACATAAAACCTTATGCTAGGAGTAGACCAACCATATCAGCTTCTGCACACATATATATTCACATCTTTCAAACCAGTTTTCTAAGAAGTTATAACTTCCATTTGGCCTTATCTACAAACTAAGCATGCAAGTAGCGATAATAATGCTGCTTTTATAAAAATTGCATTATTTATGATTGCATCCGCTTTGACCATAGCAATCAAACAAATTTCAGCTACTGTTTTTCTACTCTAGGTTAGAAAGTCAACAAAGGCATTTAGGAAACACAGTTTTTTTATTTAAGTGATTTGAGAAACATGAGAGCATATAATTCTCTGTTATTGAGCAGTAGCAACATTAAAGAACATTGTAATAAGTATAAAGTGAACATGATTGCAAATAACTTAGAAGCCAGTACCCTAACTATTAACAATAATGTAGCTTGTAAATCACTAGGCTGTAGACCAAATCATCTCTGAATTGGTGCTGACACTGTCCTTTCTTCTGGAGGGTGGCTACTTTTGTTCCCCATGGTCCCTGTTTGTTTTGTAATGTAGCCACCGCTCCAAGCTCGCTCCTTTGATGGACTATAATCTCAATACAAATTAGTAAACTAAACGTAAGATTGTAGTCCATCACTCGAGTGAGCTTGAAGTGGAGGCTACTTTATAACACACACAGAGGGACCATTGAGTACAAAAGTAGCCACCCTCCAGAAGGAAGGACAGTGATCATTTGAATATCTATATTCGAGTGAAGCACAAATAAGATACAATTTTGTTAATAGGGTACTTGAATGCATTTTTAAGGCCTGCGTTGTGCCACTTTAAATGTTTGACAGTAGCTACCTATAGTGGGAGCTTTTGGCTATAAAGTTAGCATCAGACCACAGAAGTAGCTTACCTGACATACACATGCATGTGGGGAGTGTATAGTCCAGATGGCAGTGCAAATGATCAGTTTGGTTTTCAATTTACTGTGAGCTTGTAGTCTACTCTGCTGTTCATAAATAACACAAGATGATTGTAAACCATACACATTGCATGTTCTTTTAGCTGCTTTAAAATAAATATTTGTGGCATGCAAGTTATACGCTTTTATACATGTGTCCTAAATTATGACTGGCGGCATTCTGGGTATTTAGGCCAAGGTTAAAAAGGTAAAAGGCAGTTCCCTTGATAAATGACTCACAGTTAGATATACATTATTTACTCTAAGCATTATGTTATAACCCCTCACTACCACACACACATAAAATGCTACATTTTACCTATGAATGTTATGTGTATGTATGTCTGTTCCACACTGTACAAACATACTTTAAAACATGGCTGTATAAACAAGGTGACCCTAATACAAGACAGGGTGAAATTATATTCAAATGTCAAAGCTAGAAACTAAGATAAAGCTAGTGTGTTTATTAAAATATACAACATATCACAGCATCTTATTCAAGCAGAAAAAATTATCTAGGAGGATGTCTAACAAGTTTTACTGACAGACAGGAAGAATGAACAAGGCAAGTAGAGGAGGCGGGGCATACTATTCTCTTAGAGTTAAATGTCCATCGTTAATGTGATTCGGGGGAATACATGGCCTTTTCTAAAGACATGTCCCAAAACAGGCTCAAAATATTTCACCTGAAGATGATGTTGTGGTGAGAGCCCGTCATCCCATTGTGAGCCAATTACCAAACATTATAGAGAGACTGTCTGCCCATTAATGACAATTCAGGAAAAAAGAACAAACTGGATTTCCTTAAAAGTTCTGTTTTTTTTTGCTTCTCTGGTGTACAGATCCTTGTTGTAACTCATACGTCTTATATGTCTGTATTCCTGTATACTATATTGGGCAGTCTACCCAGTGGCGACACAAGGGAGGTGCGGCCCGCACCGGGGTGACACCATTGGAGGGGTGACAGCAAAATGACTGACAGTCATTTTGGTGTCACGCTCTCTAGAAAGTCAGGCACTCGGTCATGGACAGTGTCAGATGAGAGGAGGGGACCTGGCAGCATACCTCATCCCACCGGGTGAACGTCCCCTCCTCTCTCTGCCGGCGTCCACCACCAAGACGGCCACCGGCACGCGTCAATTAGACGGCGTCATCGCGCACAGCGGGGTGTCACCTGGTCTCCGCTCCGGGTGACACCCAGCCTTGGGACGCCCCTGAGTCTACCACACATTTGGGTTAATTTCCCACAGGCAAATAGGCTGTTCACTTTCAAAGGAAATTTTAAAATTGCAGGGGACGTTTCCTATTAGCTTACTGAATGTGGTGAAATTTCACTTTGCAAAGAATACCCAATCACGTGCAAGGACGATTAAAAAAAGCAAAACAAAAAAAGTATTTTTTCTTGCATATGACTGGGCTTGCAAAGTGCAAATCTAGTCTACAGAATATTTACTTTTAGTAAATCAACCCCATTAACTTGCAGTTTACTTCACATGTTGGGGACATCTGCCTTGTACCCAGTACTGGATTTCTATCATGGAGGCGGAGAACATTTGATGCCTAGAGCGATACCCTGTGTTAGAATCACCTCTTTACATTAAATATTTTCTCCTTTTACTGGTCCAAAGTTGACTTTGAATATCGTGGTGATATGTAAATACAGGTATGCTTATATTAGATGACTATATTTTTAGGTAAAATAATACTAAACTCAGGAGTTTAACCTTAAAAATGCATTCAAGTACCTTAACCATTACCAAAAATGTATTACTCGGCTGTAGATCCTCAAATCATCTCTGAATTGGTGCTGACACTGTCCTTCCTTCTGGAGGAGGGCTACTTTTGTTCCCCATGGTCCCTGTGTTGTAAAGTAGCCACCACTCCAAGCTCACTCCCGTAATGGACTATAATCTCACGTTTAGTTTATTAATTTGAGATTGTAGTCCATCACTGAAGTGAGCTTGGAGCGGTGACTACTTTATAACACACACAGGGACCATGGGAAACAAAGGTAGCCAACCTCCAGAAGGAAGGACAGTGTTAGCACCAATTCAGAGATGATATGAGAATCTACAGCCGAGTGATACCCAAATAAGATATATTTTTGTTAATAGTTAAGGTACGTGAATGTATTTTTAAGATTTAACTCCTGAGTTTAGTGTCGGTTTAAGTTGGAAAATAATGTATGTACAGCCCTTTCAAATAAAGATCTAAAACTATAGAGAAAAAATGTGTGTGCAATAACTATACAGGGAAGACAGCTTCCTAGTTGTCTCTTTGTCTTATAGTCATGGGCCTACTGCTCCTATTGGTAAATGGTAATGGTATCTAGACCTCCCTCTACCAGTTCCAGTACCTTCTCCAAAACATCTGTTGTACTATTATTTACTTGCATCTTCAAAAGTAGCTCTACAGGTCATCAAAACTTTGATGGTTCCACAAAAAAATGTACCTTTTTAAGTGTACATTTGGCACAGACTCCTATTTAGACTGTAGACGTGGCCCATAATTTCCAGTCCTGCTAATTGCCACTTCCCTTTTTCTATTTCCTTTGACAGTTCATTGAATACAATTACTCCCAGCCCATTAATTATTAAAATGCAGATTACTCTGCATAGGTAAATAAAGTGTATGTACGGTATGTTTAGTCAACTCTAATTCACATTTATTGTGTGACTTTGCCACAAGTATCAAAAAAAAAAAGATATATGTGCACTTAAATTTGCTCCTCAAAAAAGTGTCCAAGTTAGGGAGCCTTTGAAGATACGGATAATAAAAGAAAAAAATAATAAGATAATAAAAAAGTTGCATACAGTATATAAGATAAGGAAGGTTCAGAAGAATCAACAGAGTGAAATCTAATCAGGGTTTATGATATATATGATTTTAAGATTATTGGCACGTATAAAGTAATATGGTTATCCAGACTTTTTAGAGGTGGGGGTTCTGGCATCTCTGGCAGTGATTTTATTTACTGATGCCGCTCACAAATTCAAGGGTAAACAGGGGTTAATCACAGGCCCTAGGGGTAGGGCTCTTCTGCATGGCTGACAAGACTCATGCACCCCGCTGACTCTCTTATTGATTGGGATTAATTAGGATCCAGTCGTCTTTCCATTGCCCTTTGCTGGATTGTGCACTGTGTCCATAAGAATTAGCATCTATCTATTCCAGTTAGACAGGAAGCAAAGCTTTACCTAACAAGTTAGCTACAGGCAGCACAAATTATACTGAATTATTGCTAAATAGTTTGCCAGAATCTATGGCGAAAACTTTTCATATGGTATTCACAATTGCTTTATCTGACCGTTTATTAACTTTCAATGTTAACAGACACTAGGGTATGGTAGTAGCTCAGATAAGACAGATATATACTTACATACATAGTTCAATGACTGCTTTACTTAAAGGGTCAGTTCTTTCAATTCGTTGCTGTAGTCTGCTCTCCCATATCTTCTATGGCAGGCCATGTCCCACTCTTCCCTATTTCATTCACTGGGATGTAAAATATAGGCAAAGTACCATTGGAGGAATGGGATTCTCCCACCTGGACTTGAAAATGCAGGTGAAGCAAAAGGGGGGGGCCACAACAGCATGTATAGAACCAACCCATCCAAAGATTACATTTAATTTATAGGTTGTGTCAGGTGGGCTTAGTCATCTGCTGTTTTCTTATATGATTTGGGAACTCCGGTGGATTTCTCTGCCATAGCTCCTAGCTCTCTTTCTATGAATTTTGGAATTGTGGGTGTACCCACCCACCTTCGATCATTTTTGTTGCGTTTCCCCTGATTTAAAATAAAACAGAAATCCATTGGGGTGAGTTGGACCCACTGCACAGGCGGCAGCAGAAGTTTAATTTAAGAGAATCTATGCAAGGGAATATTGCCACTGAATTCCCTGATTCATATATAGGAAACCGATAAGTGGTTTAACTTGCCAGTATCTACAAAACACTATATTATAAAGTTTGGTTGTATTGAGCTTTTAACAAATAGACGTACAGTGGCTATATCTTCATTCCCATTGATGATGCATGTGTTTGATTCTGACAAAGGTCAGTAGATTGTAAGGTCCTTTGATTGCAAGAGCTGATGAGAATAGTTTAATGCTTATATAAAGAGCCATGGAAAATTGTGCTATATAAGTGAATAAAATAATTATTAAGATCTAATAACTGACTTTTCACTCTCCTTAGGTTCTTTCCCTGGGGGCAGACGTATTGCCAGAATACAAGCTGCAGGCACCGCGGATTCACCGATGGACCATCCTCCATTACAGCCCTTTCAAAGCCGTGTGGGACTGGTTAATCCTGCTGCTGGTCATATACACCGCTATATTCACCCCATATTCGGCAGCGTTTTTGCTGAACGATCAGGAGGAGGAGAAAAACTGGGGGTGTGGCTACTCCTGCAACCCTCTTAACATTGTGGACCTGATAGTGGACATTATGTTCATTATAGACATTATCATCAACTTCCGCACAACCTATGTCAACCTAAACGATGAGGTGGTTAGCCACCCGGCCAAGATTGCCATCCATTACTTCAAAGGCTGGTTCCTTATCGATATGGTGGCGGCCATCCCCTTTGATCTGCTAATCTACAGGACAGGTTCAGATGAGGTGAGTAGTTTTTATACAATCACAATCATATGTACAATACATATGCTTCAAGGCTTTTTTTTTCCTCACCATGTACATTAAGACACATTAGATCCTAAACATGGAGGTCAGACGGTGCACATTACCCAACCTGGCTTATCCTCAAATGGATATGTATAGTGTCCATGGAGGTAGGCATTAGGCATCCACCCTGCTTAAATTATGTCCAAATAGTGGCAGTAGTAGGTAAGGAACATACATACAGGGGGGAAGAAATGCTTGCAAAAAGTAAGTTCTACAATTAAAACTTATAATACAATGGACCTATTCAGAACTGTTAAGTTCCAGGTATAGGTAATAGGATGCCCAGAGGTCCTTAGCTTATCCTGACAGTAAACAATGTTAATCATGAAGACAGCAAATAAACTAGAAAATTGACCATCGTCTTTGGTGGTGTTTAAGTAAATGTACATTTACATACAAGTTGCCAAGTCATTTTTCAGGCAAAACCAAAAAATCTTCTTTAAGATGACAGACTATTTTTGGTTAGAACTGGGGTACCAGATTTAATTACCCACAATCACCATTTGCTTTTCATTTGTATAATCTGTCTATGTATATATGGATTTTCATAATCTACTCCAGTATTCTACCATAACCCATAATCACAGTGCAAAGTTAATGGGCTCTAACCAATTCTGGCTCTACAAGGTGTGTGAATGTAGCAAAAACATAAGCAGTGGATGATTCATATTTTCTGCTGAGCATTGCAGAATATATTGGTGCTATATGAGTTTATAAAATAAAGAGATATATAACTTAAGTAGAATGACCATAAATAAAATAGTCCAAAGAGCATACATGAAAACTATACAATGGTATGTACTTTTCAGTGAAAGGCATGCATTCCATGCTCGGATAATGAAAAACTAGTGTCACATGAAGTAAGCAGGGTTTGTTTATGGAATGTATATAAATAACAGAAATAGATTACTGTATGTTTCTCAAAAAAAAGAACTCCATCATATCTTATCTCTCCAAATCTCTCCTTTAGACAACCACTCTGATTGGCCTGCTAAAGACAGCTCGGTTGCTACGTTTGGTTCGAGTTGCTAGGAAACTGGATCGATATTCTGAATATGGTGCAGCTGTATTATTCCTCCTTATGTGCACCTTCGCCCTTATAGCTCATTGGCTGGCCTGCATCTGGTATGCCATTGGCAATGTGGAGCGGCCCTACATGGAACATAAGATTGGCTGGCTGGATAACCTGGCTATTCAGATCGGAAAGACTTACAATGATACTGATTCGCACTCAGGGCCCTCCATTAAGGACAAGTATGTGACAGCACTGTACTTCACTTTTAGTAGCCTGACCAGTGTTGGATTTGGTAATGTCTCCCCAAACACCAACTCAGAGAAGATCTTCTCCATTTGTGTCATGCTGATTGGATGTAAGTACATTGTCAAATAAAAGAACAACAGGATTCAACCTGTTTATTTAAAAAAAGGCAGTGGGAGGACAAAGATGTGGATAGTACCACAAGATCCACATACTCTTTATAAATCACACAGGAGGATAGAATCACTCTCTTACACATTTTGTTGCATTTTCCACAGCAGGCAAATTGCATGAGATGGAGCAAATCCAGTGATTTCAGTAGGAGTTCTTCACACTAAAATAAGTATATTAAAAAGTCCACTGTGTTGCATTGTTGCTGCGCTTAGCATTTTTTTCCCATCAAAGTCAGGTAAATAGATCAAGTAAAAACTTTTTGCAATGCACCTGAAATTCTATGACAACATTAACATACACTGCCATTTATTTTCAGATGTGCAATGTTGAGTTCAGTATCCCATTCATTTGACTTGTGTGTAACTTTAAAAGCATCTGGTGGGAACTTTGAAGTAGGTATAAGGCCAGAAGTAACATCAAAAGCTCACGGGTGGACTGTGAAGCTCATGCAAAATCCTAGTATTAGCATTAGAGTAAGGATCGCTTGTTCTCTTTGTACAAATTGGGTCTCTTAAACTCTTAACTTAGGGAAGGCAAAGAGCTTGCTTTCCTGTAAAGGCTTGTGTCCACAAGGATTGATACATTCACAGGTAAACTTTGTTGTACGCAGTTCTTGGAAAGCAAAACCCAGGATGGAGAAAAGACCTTTGTCACGTATATGTTACCATACACTTAGTAATAGATGCTGAGGAAGAGACTAGAATTTGTACCAAAAGAAATATGTAGGCTGCCATTGCTGACCTCTTCTGAAAATGCTAGCTGCCAGCTTGTCATGCCAACCCTGAGGTTTCATTACTTTTAGACCTAGAACACGTATGTAGATGGAGTTCTGTCTTTGCTCCAACTTCATGCTTGTAAATGCTAATATAAGAGTCACTCTGATCGGGACACCTAATGTAAGGGGGCACTCTGAGCAGGACACCTAATGTAAGGGAGCACTCTAAAGGGGACACCTAATGTAAGGGAGCACTCTCATGGGGACACTTGATGTAAGGGAGCGCTCTGAAGGGGACACCTAATCTAAGGAGGCACTCTGATGGGGAAAACTGATGTCAGTGCAGCTGCTGGTGAAATTGCAGCCTAAATGGCGGATCGTGGTGCAGACACGGACTGAGTGACCGATCTGTTCAGACTGCGATTTGGACCTCGGCCCAAAGAAAATTTTGGTCAGCAGACCTCCTTGAATTTTTAATTCACTTCCCCTGCACTAGAGTCTGGTTCATACAGCTGTATTATCATATAGGTTGGCAGCTAGTTAGAAAGAAAACTGCAAAGGATCCACATGTGTGAATATTTTTATTCTCTGAGAACAGTTTAACAGATCGCATAGTGAGAACATTTAAATATTAACCTCGCTTGTACAACTCAGAGATTCAACTTGTCTTATTTTAATTCATATAGACAGTTTCAGTTATACAATAAGCTACCAGATGATGGCCGATTCTACTGTCTATTGCTTCTTATATGTGACCCCATGGTGGTACTTAAGCCCATTGTACTGCTTTATGAGTATTCATAGGGCTTATCATTATTGCAAAGCTTTCATGGAAGTAATTTTTGTTGTGACTTTGACATTTTAGTTGATTGCTCTATATTTCCAAATTACATGCACACATTAGTTATCTTTCCTCGTCTGGAAGCTTTACATGTAATTCAGGTTGATGTGACTTTTGCATGTAAGATCTAAACTGAGAACTACCTCGCTCTCAATGGGGAAACCTAATTTCGTGCTGTTATTGCAGGCCCGGCATTAGATTTCTCAGTAATACTGTCATCTGGGATTTTGCCAAGTAAATTAGGCCCTGGGCCCCTGCCTGTCAATAAAGGTTGAAGCACTTTAATTTCCACTTAGCAGCGGCTGCAATCTATCAGTCCTGCAGATAATGGAGATATGTCAGCTTCCTTAGTTAAAAAGTAAATAACATTTAGGCTAAAACGTAACAAGAAATGAACTACGAGGAAAAGGAAGAAATGTTTCTTTAATGTTGTTTAATTATTTGATTCTAGGCATAATAATATTTAATAATAACCCATGCAAACGCTCACAACTGGCTTACTCGATGCATAAGAGGCATGCACGGGTCCTCTTCCTACAGGAGACTCACTTCAAAGACCCAGGAGCCCCGCAGCTGTCTTCCCGCTATTAACAATGGTACTAGACAGGGATGCCCACTGTCCCCGTTCCTATATATTTTGGCGATGGAACACCTTGCGGTAGCCATACGTTAGAATCATTCTATACAAGGGATACAAATCCGAGATCATCATTACAAACTAAGTTCGAGTCTCTATGTTGTCTGGAGGACCCGCCTACACATGCTATCTCTCTCCTCTACTGTCAGCTGCTCCCGATGCGTTTCCAGGGACGTCTGCCGTTCATATCCAGTTGGGAGAGGGACTTGGGGGTCACCCTTACGGATGAGGAGATTCGAACCGCCTGCGTTATCACTCATAAGCTCTCGGTGGCCTGCTCGGCTCAAGAAAAAGGATATAAAATTTTAACCCGGTGGTACCGTAGTCCAACTCTCTTACATCGAATATTTCATGATAGGCCCTCACTAGGAGCTGACGGCCTCTTTACATGAGCGTCAACCTCAATGTGCAACCTTGTGGACCCCTTGGATTTTATATATGGATTCAGCGGCATTTAGAGCCCTGTAGTTTGACCAGTGACCCCCGGATGGAACATTGACCAGGGCACTACATCTAATACCTCCAAGTATGCACCCTCGGTGACGAATGTGCCATTGGGTCCGGCGGAAGCTCCTCCTCTCCTCCCCGCCCCACTAAGCGTCTTTCCCCATGTGTCTCCCGCACTGACTCGCCTCTCTATCTGGCAAGCACTCCCCCCCAAAATGTTCTGTCCTGTGGACCCTGTGTTTTATGTGTACGTCTTTCCTTGTCCTCCTTCTTTAATGTTGTCTGGATTGAAGGGAGAAAATGCGATAATACCACTCAGCCTTAACAGTCTCCTGAATGAGACACACACAACTGTTATTGAAATATGGCGCCTGCCATGCACTGCATGAGTCGATCTGTGTATTTCCGTGATACTTAGCTGAATATACCCATGTGCATGTAAGATATGCATTGGGAAAACAAAATAAACAAAATAGAAAACTACATAAATAGTTCAAAAAGCTTTTTTTATCTGTGAAAAAGGGCTCCCTTTCTTTCTACACTATACCATCTTAGGGGCTTTTAATAGGAGTGACCAATAGTGAGGCATAGGAGATGGCTTTCTCAAGTCAATACCTTTCTTGGAGCCAAACAGGGCACCGCTTTACTTGCCTTTAAAGGGAAAGGATAGTTGTTACTTTACACTGTATCTATGGCTATTACCAACAGTGTTTCAAAAAATGCTCAAAGTAGAACTAAAGCAAAACTTTTTTTAGTTTTGGATAAAGTAAATGATGATTATAACCCCTGTCAGCTTTTTTGCCTTCTGTGTCTCATTGGGTGAATTTCTCTTCACTTTCTGTCTGAAAGCCACAACAGGAAGAAAGAGGAAATCCCTCCAAAGAGAAGGAAATCCCTGGTGGTCACCAGAACTAGTGTCTCCATTGGAAGATTTCCCATCTATTCCTGTTCTTATGTCAACCCAAAATGTTGTGATTTCCTTTCACTTTCTTTGATAACAGTCATCAAGACAAATAGTGGGAGTGTGAATCTCCCTATCAGGGACACAGACAGCAATAAAACCCTATTGGGTGTTCTAATCCCTCTCAACTCTATCTAAACTAAAAAAAAACACAATTCATGCAAAGCATTGTCCACAAATCTGAATAAAGGTTGTCAAAGGGTTTTTTATTTTTGCATTATGAGTCACCCTGGGCAGTTTTTGCACCAGGACCCGTGACTTTTAGGCACACTTTCTGTCTAAGGTATAAAAACTCATGAAAAGGAAAGTGTCTGCTTTCTTTAAAATAACCAATTACTTGAGTCCTTGTATTCGTTAATCAGTACTAATATGAGGATGCTGAAAGTAACCAGACACTTTCCCCTTCTCCGTCTCTTATATGAATGCCATCGGCGAGGTATTAGTGTCAGGATATGACTTTGTTTCTAAGGTTGATTTTGTATTATTCTATTATTCTATTTTATCTCCTTGTGTTTGTCTCTCTTAGCCCTAATGTATGCCAGCATCTTCGGCAATGTTTCCGCCATAATTCAGCGTCTGTACTCCGGCACTGCGCGTTACCACACTCAGATGCTGCGTGTCAAGGAGTTTATCCGCTTCCATCAAATCCCCAACCCACTGAGGCAGCGCCTTGAAGAGTATTTCCAGCACGCCTGGTCCTACACCAACGGCATTGACATGAATGCGGTAAGTGCGCTGCTTTGCTAAACAGAAACTTGCTCCCCCCCAAGAGACAGAAATGCCCAAAATAACAAAAATCATTGTTTCTAAGGTTTGGTTCACTAAGAATTTCTATGGCAGCATTCAATGGTGAGATGAAACACCCACTGGTTTATCTTATCTCTTATAATATAATCTGTTTATATTATCTGTTTTGGGTGAGAGACTCTTCCAAATGTTAATAACTGCGGACAGAACCCATGTTAAGCTGGCCATACAACAGTAGAATTTTGTTCAAAATCTTTTTTTTGGGACGTTCATTCAATTAACTAATACTTAATGGGGTCAAATCGACGATCGTTCTCATCTGCAGTGATGTAAGCAATCAAGGGCTCAAGATGGAAAATGTTTCTCAAATAAACAAAATTTTAACAGCGAATGTGGTTATCGTTCAGGAACCCCAATAGTTCGTAAATTGTTAAATCGGTAAACCCAATTAAAGTTTACATTTATATTTGTCAAGTCTCTGATGGCATTACCAAATGTTCTGGCAAGATTTTTCGTAGTAAAGTTTGTCCGCAAATCTACCAGTGTATGGCCAGCTTGAGCCCAGGTTTTCATAGCTTTGTATAGAATAATCTTGTAGAAAATGCACAAACTACAAATGACATGCAGCAGCCAACAGCTACCAATCAATTGTCCTTTATCGGATTAAGCGATGAAGCTTTTTATTTGATGGGTCACTGGAGTTTACTGCTCACCATTCACTGATATTAAAAACCCATCATGGAAGAAATATGTGTGCTTCCACTGCAGACCTTGTCTGCTGTCAATGTAAGTTCACTGGCTACCATGCTGATGATTTGGCTTTAGTGCTTTGGATTACTGACCTGACACAAGTACTGAGGTAACAAACTTTTCTCCGACTATTTCCACATGCTTTGCTCTGGCTTCAGAGTTTCATGCTTTGTTCCAGGTCAGTGAATCGGAGAGTATTGAAGCCAGAGATAGCCAAGGAGCTATCACTTTCTGATGGAGACCAACAATAGCAGCCTACATATATCTCTCATTGTGTACTTCAATAAGCTGAAGGGCATAATGTGCTGGCCACATCACCCAATCATGAATCATATTTCATTCATCTCAGTTGATTTCATTGCAGCGTGACTACATAAAAAAAAAAAAGAGTTCACAGTGAATAGGTGATCGTAAGGGGTCTATTTATCTGAAGAGCCATTTACCCTGTTAATCCCTGTGAACGTTCAATCTGTGCGAGTAGAGGAAAAAATGAATATTCTTAATATATATTTTTTTTTCAGGTTGAATGTCATGGGATGTTGCATTATGGCCACTAGGTGGAACAGTAGAAATTAATTTTCTATGTTCCTCAGCTCCATCTAGTGGCTATAATGCGGTATCATATTACTTATTAAAGAATAACTCCGGTGGGAAAAAAAAACAGCCTCGCAGTTGGCCCTTGGAGCCGTGACACTCACTTCATGTCGGCCTCCTATTAACCTTGTGTGTATTGATGGGCGGCTCACTGAGGTGGTGTGTCTGTGCATCCGATATTACAGTAGCGAGGCTGGTGGTTGTTATGTACAGTCATTTTTCATTGTAAGGTATACGACTATCTTGTGCGTTTTAATGCTATGTCCCCACTTGATATATCCGATCAGCGGTTTTTCTTTTCCGCTGGAGTGTATATTTTGGCTGGCTCTCTGATATGGGGAATTTTCCCTGTCCCCGTCCTCCCGAATATGGTAACACCCCCTTAGATTTGATTGGCCAGACAGAGGGTTTCTTAGCAACATAATGCCATCGGCTGATTGGTCATTTTCCGATCCCATAGAGGTCCTTTGATTGACCATAGAATATAAATCAGCACAGTGATAGTCAGCTATCCAGCTCTGAAGAAGGGGGAGTGTCCCCGAAAACACGTTTAGCAACAGGTAGCGTGATTCTGCAGCTCAGCAGAGCTCCTAGATAATTTTTAATTCATCTCCCCAGCAGTTTATCTATTGAGGACTACCAGTCCATGTTTTCCATTTGATGTTTTCATCTTGCTCCCCTTGTGAGTATATTGTATTGTACTTTATTTTACAGTTAAAAAGGATTATTGCACCAGGTCAGGCACCCGGTGTTATCTTATGTTATAAAACGTGGCCCTCCAGCTGTGGTGAAACTACAGATTCCATGAGGCATTGCAAGACTCTAAATGCCACAGAGATGACTCCCAGAGGCAGAGGCCTAGTTGGATTTGTAGTTTCCCTACAGCTGGTGTGCCGAGGTTTCCTACCCCCTTTTTTTACAGAGCTTACGTTAAAGGGGCATTGTGTTCTCAGCTCACAGGAGGTTAGCAGCACACTAGATTTGCAATTGGATCAACAGGTATTTTTCTGTACTTGCAGTATTTTTAAAGAGGCAACACATGGGGTAAATGTGCATATATTGCAGAGATGCATTGCGTGTTTTTTTCCTCTTTTAAATTTTCCCCCGGACATACATTTTAATACTTTCTAAACCCCTTTATGCAGGTTAGGAGTTCTGATTTCACTGTGACTTCACGTGTTGCAATTATGTTCAGAGTCAGCATCTCCAAAAATGTTGAGACATATTTCCAGGAAGGCAGCAATGGCAATGCTTTCATTTCCCTCATTATAGATTTTGTTTATGACTAACAGAGGAGAATTTGATATTTTTTTCATGCTAAGAAGTAGAGGTTTGAGGATCATTTTTACTTGTTTTCCTGTAGAATAAAGGAGACACTCCACTGCAATTAAACAAATCTGTGCCTTGCCCCTCCAGCTTTAACCCTTTCGCTGCCAAGGACGTACGTCGTACGGAGCTACAAAAGTGCTTCCAGCTGGACCTATTGTCCATAATATAGAGGGGCATGGTTCTCTAGTCTTAAGAGTTACCTGCGAACTATGTAATTGATAAGTTCAGAATGCAGCACAGGCTGGGGGTCCAGGTAATTATCAGCTCACAACATTTCTGGGAAGATCAACAGGCTGTTTTTTTTTACTTATCAAAGAGTTATACCAAAAAAAAAATCAATTTTAAATTTACCAGACCAAAGAAGAATAAAGAAGAGAAGTTCATCGTTAGGGTCTACATGCACTTTAATACACAGTGCCCCAGCAGCACATACTTGCTCCCTAGCTCTGTTCAGCTGCTGGAGTAAAGCAAACACACAGTGCTTCTGGTTATAGAGAAGCATGTGACTCATTCCATGTGACAGCACTGAAGCTTGGTGATTGGCTTATCTTTGTCACACAGGGGCAGGAATTATCCTCAATTTTGAATAAGGTTTGACTGGAGTGTTTCTTCAAAATGGACAGGAGTGGAGGAAAAGTATTTGCTGTGGAGGTGGTGAGGGGGATAATTAAAGTCAACCTGTTGTTTTGCACTGCACAGGTAAACTTTAAGGAGAACCCCCCACTAACCAGTGATTCTAGCCTTCTATTGTCTGTTGCTATAGCAGAGAGGCAAGATAAATAACATGGCTGCTAATTATTATTCTAGCTATTACTTCTGTGAAAACAAAATTGGACTGAGAGAACCCCAGTGAAATATATAATTTGTTATAGTTCTCTGGCTCGGCAGGTTCTAAAGCGCAGTTAATAATCCTCTTGTTTATAGAATGTCTGGAAAGCAGTCATGCCAACACAATATAATGCAGGAGATAAAATGTGCCCGGAATTCATTATTGGTATCATTATTTAGCTTTCCTTTGACGAGTGTAACGCGTTGGCTTGTGCATTTCCTCTGGAACCTCCAGCAAATAGCTGGCAAACAGTCAGCTATTAAGAAAGCTTACTTTTTTTTTTTTGCAGAATAATTCACTGCTCATTTGCGGTGGCTAAATTACAACATAAGCAGCCGGTATGATGAAGGTATGACTGGATGGATATACACAGAAAATTGTGAAAGTTGTAGAAAGGCAAATACAAGTATTTTTTTTTTTTTTATCTAGGATATGAAGAAATGTTTTTGACGTTCTCTCAAATAAAGGGTTAACTGGGATATTTGAGAACTGCTTGAACTCTTCAGTGAAAGCTCTTTATTATTTCTCACTCCGTAAGGTGGATTGGGTCTTAGCTGATCCATTTCCCCAAACGTAAAATGTTTGATCCCAAACTAAGCAGATTTTATCGATGTGAGACTAATCCATACTAATTAACAAGCTAATAATCACAGTGCACGGGGGAGAGATCAATAGGCGAGGCAGGGACAAAGATTTATCACCACTAATTATCCATAAGTCACAGCCAGGCAGGTGCTCAGCTAACACTTTTTAGATGATAGTCGATCACAACGATAAATTACAAATTAATGGCCAATATCACCAAAAGAAAAAATAACAAACCTCATCAACTGTCAACATTGTGTGTATTATAATTGACACTAAACTCAGGAGTTAAATCTTGATACATTTTTGTTACTAGTTAGGAATTTATCAAAAATACATTCAAGTACCTTAAATGTTATCAAAAATGTATCTTATTTGTGTATCACTCGGCTGTAGACCCTCATATCATCTCTGAATTGATGCTGACACTGTCCTTCCTTCTGGAGGGTGGCTACTTTTGTTCCCCATGCTTCCTGGGTGTGTTGTAAAGTAGTCACCGCTCCAAGCTCGCTCCCGGGATGGACTACAATCTCAGTACAAATTAGTAAACTAAACATGAGATTGTAGTCCATCATGGGAGTGAGCTTGGAGCGGTGACTACTTTATAACACACACAGGGACCATGGGGAACAAAAGTAGCCACCCTCCAGAAGGAAGGGCAGTGTCGGCACCAATTCAGAGATGATTTGAGGATCTACAGCCAAGTGATACACAATTGAGTTACATATTTTTTAAAAGTTAGGGTACTTAAATGCATTTTTAAGACTTAACTCCTGAAATTAGTGTGGCTTTATGTAAAATTAACCTATCAGCCATATAAAATCTTTAACCTCTTGCCGTCCGCCCGTAGTAAAAAAACGGACGGACGGCACTGCAGCATCTGCGGGTTGCCGTCTCCAGACGGCAATTTTTTTCTGCAACCTGTATAAGAAAAGACACCTCAAGTTTTCCATTATTACCTTTTTTAGCCAGAAAAGTCTATTCTCTGCACACCTCTGAGCCTGCTTTCTTCTTGTTACTAAATGATCAACATCCCAGAAGAGCCATCCCTGTTGCTAATCTCTATCAACCATTCACCTGTCCTATAGGAGCCCTTAAGTAGAAAATACAAGGTCCCTCATTGGACAGGGCAGAGGTGGGTGAGTGTGCCTTGGCAACAGTGCAGTTTACCTGAGATGGGGAAATTGCTTGAAGTTTCTTTTATACTTTTTTAAACTGTTTCTGATTCTGCACCTAAGGCACAGAATTCAAAGAGCACTATATTTTGGTTGTTTTTTTTAAAGAGAGCAGAAGCTGTTTGTCTTCAGACTTTCTCTCCCAGCTTCAAATCTCAGATATTGTGTCTGATTTATTAAAGGGAAAAGTACAGCAACATGAACCTGTGTTCACTTCAAACATCCAGTCATGGACAGAAGATGTTGTTTGTTTTTTTTTTTTTAATAATGCCCGTGCATATGATTGAATGTCAGTGTTCACTCCACTGTACCTCACCTTATTTTATAGCAGGGGCAAACTCCGGCCCTCCAGCTGGTGTGCAACTACAAATACCATTAGGCATTCTGACTCTGACAGCCACAGACATGACTCCCAGAGACAGATACATGATGGGATTTGTTGCTTAACCACAGCTGGAGGACTGGATTTTGCCTACCCATGCTTAATAGTTTGATAGACTCTGCTCAAAAGTGTGTGCAAAAACCATGTATCCATGTTGTTTAAAGTAGAACTGATGACAATTTATAAGGAGAGAGGGTCAAAACCCCTGTTGGCTTTTTTGCCATCTGTGTTCCTTTCGGCAGTTTACCCTTCACTTTCTGTCTCTTGGCCTTTAACAGGAAGTGAGAGGAAATCCCTCCAACGTGAGGGAAATCTCTGGTGGCTAGCAGGGTCACAAAAACTCCCCTTTGGAAGATTTCCCATCTATCCCTGTCTTGTGACAACCCAAAATGTGGGATTTTATTTTACTTTTAGTGACAATGGTCACCAGGACATATAGAGAGGGTGAATCTCCCTAACGGGGACAAAGACAGCAGTAAAAACTTGACAGGCATTCTAATCCCCTTTCACGCTATCCAAATGTTTTTTTAATATTTTGGCTTCAGTTGCACTTTAATGGTTTTTCAAGCAGCTGCGGTTTAGGCATCAGATTCCCTTGATAGAAAAATTAATTTGGCTTCATTAGGCCTGAGAATTCTAACAAAGATGAAAAACCTCAGGTCAGGTTTTTTTTGCCACACTGCATCAGGAGGGCAACCAAACTCATTAAGGGGTTCGAGGATCTGAACTATGAAACAAGGTTGTTAAAATTAAATATGTTCTCTTTGGAGGTTAGGAGATTGAGGGGGGGACATGATTTTTTATGTATAAACTATTCAAGGGTGACAGCAACCGCAGTAACAAACTGTTTACGGTCAGCTCCGTAACAAAGACCAGAGGGCACAACCAAAAATTGGTGGAAAAAAAATGTCACCACACAGGGCGCAGGGGGTTCTTCACAGTTAGAGCGGTTAAGGTCTGGAACTCGCTGCCACAGGAAGTGATTTCAGCTAAGAGTGTGGAATCATTCAAGAGACTCCTGGACAAGTTCCTGGGAGACCATAACATTCAGGGGTACAAGGTATTGCTAAGAGAAAAATCACACATGGACTCATATACACGCACACACCAGCTCATAAATGCATACACACAATAGGTTGGACTTGATGGACTTATGTCTTTAGTCAACCTCAAATACTATGTAACTATGTAACTATCATGGAACCTGAGTTTTTTCTTGCAGGTTTAGACCTGCCCAGCTATTGCATGCAGAACAAGAGGAAGTGTGAACACACATGAGCCAAGATTCAATGGCGTAAATGACAGTTATAGACTATAAGGGACATCATAATAGTCATTTTGCATAGAAAGAGTTATTATGTTGCTTAAATGACAATGTAGGTATGTTATCATGAGCCTTTTAGATACCATTTGTGCTTAATGATGTTTGAAATTGTGGCCCCTCAATCAAGTTGAACATATTTTTTTCACATGAGGAGCCGGGATGAGGAAAACTGCGCTCACAACTCAGAGCAGAAAGACGGTGGTATCTTACAGGTTTAAATCATATACCTATTAATCTGAAGTTGACCTTTTGACTTCCCACAGTTACTGGAAGCATCACTACATTATTTGGAATCCTGTCTGTGTGTAGATATTGTAGATGTCACATCCCTTTTAAGTATTGTGCTTGTGCCTAGAAGTTAATAGTATTGTTTATTTTGCTGTTATGCATGAGGAAAATGTTGCTTGTTGAGAATGTGCATGAAATAGTAGCATGCATGCATAGCCAATAGTATTTTTCTTGTGTGTGGATGTAGGTCGTCTATATATAATATTTGGCAGGATATTGCTTTGCTACATGTAGTAACTTTTTGTTTAGGTGTATAACATTTCTGTATGCACAGTTCATGTGGTAATTGTGCCTCTGTGTAAGAATAATGTTCAAAATGGATGGTGGTAAAGTGCACCATGAGAGGAATTTGTGAGCTGCGATTAGTGGCTTCCTTTTGGAAATTGTCTGGCCTCAATACTTTTGAGCCACATGCTGTAAAATATAATCAGAAAAAAAGTCAGAATATCTTATTTGTATACTTCTGGGAAAATGACCTAGAAAAACTACAAAGGATCAGTATGACAGTCATGAAACACTCAAAATCAGAGATCAACAATGGCAGCCTTCATTATACTCTCATGGCTTTGGATGATGTGTACTTTAAAGTGATACTAAACTCCAGAGTTAAATCTTAAAAATACATTCAAGTACCTTAACTATTAACAAAAATGTATCTTATGTGTGTATCACTGGGCTGTAGATCCTCAAATCATCTCTGAATTGGTGCCGACACTGTCCTTCCTTCTGGAGGGGGGCTACTTTTGTTCCCCATGGTCCCTGTGTGTTGTTAAGTAGTCACCGCTCCAAGCTCATTCCTGTGATGGACTACAATCTCAATTCAAGTTAGTAAACTAAAGTGATATACGGGAATGAGCTTGGAGTGGTGGCTACTTTACAACACACACACAGGGACCATGGGGAACAAAAGTAGCCCCCCTCCAGAAGGAAGGACAGTGTCGGCACCAATTCAGAGATGATTTGAGGATCTATATCTGAGTGATACACAAATAAGATACATTTTTGATAATATTTAAGGCACTTGAATGTATTTTTAAGATTTAACTCCTGAGTTTGGTGTCACTTCAGGCTGAACACCTATTTTGGGTGACCGTGATGGTGCTGTAGAAGAAGGAAAAGTATGTGTTGCCCAGCCAATAAGATTACTGTCTACATTTTGTAACCTTTACTAGTTAGTGGCTGCTACTACTGGGCAACACAGACACCTTTCTTTTTTCTACTATTATATAAAATATGTGCTTGAGTCCTGTCTTTTTCCCTGTAGAAACTGTATTTTTGTGCAAGACTGACTTTCCGGGTCTGTGTACATAATGAAGCTATGGGGTTGATTTACTAACCTTTTAAACACACCACAAATGTGTATACACCTCTGTAGTGTGTTCCCTCCCAGCATGATCTATGGGAGGAATCGAAACACCTTTGTAGTGTGTACACACCCAGCAGGTGTGTTGTGCAAAGCCCTGCAATGAATTGCAAGGTGATGTTGTGTAAATTAGCTCTATGTTATGTTGCTTGCGTTGATGAATCCAGGAATGTAAATGCATGAGCTAACCATTTTTGTCTAAACTGTGAAGCAGCATTATATATGCATCATGTGCATGATTTTTCCATGTATGGCATTAGTGGAAATATGCTTTTAGGGACTTTTTGGTTGATAAATACGTTTTGCTGTGTGAAAATCACACACACCTGGTGTGTGTGTGTGTTTAGGTTAGTAAATCACCCCTATGTATCATTTTTGGTATCCAAAAATACACAGCTCTATTTAGTTGATAGTGAATGGACTGTATATTATTTTAATATCTTTTTTAAAGATATTAAATCCAGCTTATTTATTGTAGGAAAAAAGCAATGTGCACAGTTCATCGCCCTTATCGGTTAATCAGATTTTGTCCGCCAGCGATCTGTATCTGGTTTCTTTGGGCTACCGTACTTTGCATGTCTTCAATGTGCTTTGATCTGCCTGAATAAATAAGCCTAAATGTTTGTGAGTGTTGAAAGCCAGTCTGTGCATGCACAGTCAACATATTATCCTCCATGCGGTGAGTAGTATGTAAACATGTGTGTGTGTAGGGATCCCGTGTGTTGTGATCTTGTCTTTACAGGATTCCTGTGTTCATTGAATCCATACAGTTTGCCTAGGATTGTGTTGAGATGATGTTGCACTCTCTCTGGGCATCAAGCACAGGGCCTCATGGTTTCTCTTCCCTTTGAAAGGCTAAAATGCAACCTGCGGCTGGATCGCAAGCCAAGATCATCTGCCAGGCAAGGGCATATACAGTACCTTCCTCCTTGCTCCATGTGACTCAGCGGGTTGATAACCGTAGCACATCTTAACTGTATCAGGTTCACTGCATATTTGGGCTTCTTTACCCATAAAATATTTATTTGAAAAGCAAATCAATGCCAAATGGATTTCTCTGATTTCAGTTGAGAGTGTCATGGTTTGACCGTGCGAGTCTATACTGTTTTCTGTGTTTCCTTGCAGGGAGAACAACACTGAACCCAGCATAGACGTGACAGGAAAGACATAGCTGAGCATTTTTCAATGTATTTCTATGAAGAATCCACTAGAAGGCAGAAGGATAAAAAGATACTGTGCTCTCTAGTCTACTGACCATATGGGAAATTCAGGCCAATTATGCAAGTAGCTTAGTTAAAAAGCCAAGATCACCATGTCAAAGCCAGGCTAAGAAAATGGTGTTTTCTAAAGAGAGAATAAGACCCAAAGGGGGATTGTCCCGTGCCACTCTTCCTCAAATAATAATTATGTTTTGAGTAGAGTTGCTGTTAATGAGGCATAGAAAGAAACAAGGATGCCTAAATTCAGTAACCCAGAGAATTGAATTACTGCACTCAGGCCCACAAAGATGAATGCTTGCTTTAAACTTCTTCAGTTGGCCTTGAGGCTTCTGGACAACCAACAAGAAATTGTCTTTCATCAGCTTTAAAGTAGGTGCAGATATTAAATACGATTTTCTGGTTGGTTACTGCACAGAACCATGTCATATAAGTAAATATACTGATATTTATATGCATAAATGCTGTTGGGCTGGATCAACCAGGGGTACCCTAACATTTTAGGGAACATTAGTGGTGAAATTTCCCATATGAAGATCCCAGCTTTGACCCCTAGTCATTAGGTCCCACTCAATTTGTTGCAATAAGAAGAGTCTCCGTTCTGCTGTTTCAGTCCTGTAATATTACCATAAATGAAACACTCAATGGGAGGACGACACAGCGGGGGGATGGAACTTAGTAGTAAAGATCCCTCTGGCAAAATCCCCATAAGATATTCAAAGCTAATGAGTCATTCAACCTGCCAGATTCGGTCCAAAATAGACATAATGATGTAATACTCTAGGGCTACATACACGCTGACATACATGACATAATATAAAATTACACAACTCACATAATTAATCATGATAGACACCTACAAGGGTGTACCAGAAGTAACACTTTGAAGACTTGACAAGATAGCAAACGCAATGTTCAGCAATGGTAGTATACTTAGATATTGTAAGAATACAATTACATTGCTGAAAACATTAAAGGTCCAAGTAAGCAAAAACAAATTCTTTTTTAACCCCTTCGTGACTGACGACGTACAGTGTACGTCGCCAGCATCGGGGCTGTTTAAACAGACTATACAAAGTTTAATGAGGTCACTGATACTGATATCATAATAAGGCACATCAACATACAGTAACCACATGCAGAATGCAGTAACCCATAGAACCAATTTGAATCCATCTCAAACAGAGCTGAATGCAACACACTAACATCTGACTGACTGATATACACTGCTGTAGTTCCCAAACAGTAGAATAAGTCCTCAGCGCCCCATTTGTTTGTTGATAATGTTCTTCAAATGTTTTAAAATATATTTTTTTCAAGCCAATGTGGATGAAACAATATGGTTTTAGCAAAAAAGACATAAAGAGAAAAAAATTATGAGTTATATGCATATACAGATGGCCTTTCATAGAACTAGATGACCAATACAGTTTTCAATCCCATATCAATTAATAAACTGAGACTTATGAGTGGTCATAGCTGGCCTTTGAAGTTTTTTGTTTTTTTTTTCACTAAAGGTCTATGTATCAAGGCAAGGAGTCACTGACAATAACTATACAACAATGTCATTCAGTAATTAATGTACAGCCTCTTGGTTTTTTAGCCTGAAGTGTTAACGTAAAATGTGCATGAACTTTACTCAGTCTTTCACTCTGGATTGGCATTTAAAAGGCTGACAAGATCTAAAGAACTCCATCAAAATAAATAAGAGAAACTATTCCAACTTTCAGCTTCTTCTTCTTCATTTGCCTTTTCAGCATCTGAGCATATATCTCCTTTGCCTGCAGTCTCCAGCATTTTTTTGTTTGGGTGTGTCTTGCTTAATTTACCTAATTTTAATTAATTTTTGTGTTTGATTTAGTTTTGTTTTTGACTCTTTACATTTGCTTGTTTGATTTATTTAATGTGTTTTGCTTCTCTGTTTACAAATTTAGTTCTCAAAAAAAAGATATAATAGTCAAATTCATAATCGTGTACTTTTGTAGGCTGCAGTCTGTCGTCAACAAATTGCCAATCTGATCTATAGGCATTTCCTTCTACGTAAATCCGCAAGCTTATTAAATCTCCACACGATTGGTGTGGGACAATGGGCATCTAATATTTATGGGTAATGCTGACAATTGAATCTACCTTTTACCAAAGTTTTACTGATATTTGACATGGTATATGTTATGCTCAGAATCTGGAGGATCTCTATGAATAATGACCTGTTCTCTTTAAAACTGACATTTCAGTTTTGGCTTTTCCATTGGCAGAATGAATCACGCACCACCACCTTCTTTTATCTTTCATAGACTGCAGTGAAAAAGTGTGCCTGCAGAAAAGTTTGTATTTCTGCTCTTTTTACACAAAAGCCACAATGATGTTGTCACTCCCTGGAACCTGTTCCACGGTTATTTGACTTTGACAATTTATGGAGAATCCCTATGGGATTCTGACAGTCTCATTTGGCTTTGTAATGGCCGCAGCATTTTGGAACAACTGATAGGTTCCAGTGAAGAAATCTTACAATTGGAGTCCTCAGTTGCCAGCATGTGATTCAACTTGCCAATAAGAATGCAAGACTGAAATATCAACTTGAAAGGTATTTGGTTTTCATGCATTGCATTTGTAAAACATGTTAGACGCCTTGTACCTTTTAGCTGCATGTTTTTATCCTTTTTTTTTTAAATGGAATAAAGTCCTCTAATTGGGGAAGAAGACAGTGAGCTTCATTTATCAGTTTATGTCAGAAAAGAACTTCCCGTGTTACCCATTCTTACCAACCAGCTTTAATCCTATGCTGGAAGATAATATGTTGGAGAATTAAATTGTAAATGCAATGGCTTTCTGGGGGTCAATTCAGATACAGTAGTTCTTATTACAGACACATTGATAAATAAGGCTTACTGTGCACTGATCCTCCATGATCAAACGATATCCACAAGGTGTTGCCATGACATTGCCTCCCCTGGTCAGGAATTCTCTCTGCAATTTTGAGATTCCCGTTAAGAAGGCATGTTTTATTTTAGAAGTAACTGTCAGACCACATAACAGTGTATCATATAAATACTATCTATTTTTACAGCAGAGAAGTAGTCATGTGAGGTCTTGTTGTGAGTGATAAAATGCATAATTATATCTTGCTTGTCTGGTGACTCCAAATCAATGCACACCTTCCTTTGCATTGATACATAGACCCATCACATTTTCAATTCCATTTTGTACTCCAGTGACAAGCCTAAACCAGACCATTCCATTCTCCTTTCCTTGTTAAAACTCCTCGAGTCTTGTGTATTCATATGCCACTGAATCCACATGTAACCCTGTTCTCACAATAAACAGCAGCATATACAGTATAGTATTTGTACAGTATATATAGTATATAGTACAGTATATACAATACAGTATATACAGTGCCATCCTAAAGTAACTTCAACCCCATCACATCCCATTCCTAAATGCTTTCTTGTCTTCTTAAAGTGGAACTAGACCCACCAATTTTAATGTCTTACAAAACAGTTACTTTGGCATGCCAACTGTCAAGGTTGCCAGTGTGCTTACTCCAGCTCTTAAACAAACATTCTAGTACTCAAATGTCTGGTGTCGTAGCTGATCACATGTACAGCACCATGGCAACTGCAATGCAAATAAATCTAAGATGGCCCCTTCCCTGACTGTAAGGGATAGTACAGTATGTTGTATTTCCACTTTAATTTTCTATCTCATCACATCTCTCTATGTATACCACTTATTCTTGTTTCTCTAGTTTTACAGATGTCAAGTCTATGCCCTCATTCCAAATTTGCATATTCCACCTCTAACAAAGGCTGTCAATGAGTGATACAAAAGATAATTGCAGAGACATTGGGCCATGTAGGGTTTATTAAGGGGTGATAACGAGCATTTCTGGCCTTTAGAAACCTTTGTTATTGCACAGAAAGATTTTAAGCATACTCAACCTTCTGTACAAGCAGTCTCTGTTCTTTTGCTGTGGAGAGAAGGGAATGGTGCATTCACCATGCATGTATCCCATCAACCAATTGGCCAAGAAGATTGTTATAGGTCTAGGAGCTCCTCCAAGACGAGAGACAACATGCACATGTTTTACCAACTGATGCCCTAAGTGAGAAATTAACCTATGTATGACCTTATTAAATCCTCACACCAGCGTTGCACTAGGGCAGTTGAGCTACATAGAAGCCATCATTTTGTGAATACTATAATATAAATTTGTGAAGGTAAGCCTTAAGGGGGACACATCTGGCCAACATTTTATGGGGATTGCTGAAACATGACTGAAGCTGAGGGTGTCTGAGGACTCCCTGTCTGAATCATCAAGTAATCCAACAGCACATGTTCATGCATCATCCATTTTTAAAGAAATGTATTTATTTATTTATCATAGGCACCGACAATTTACACAGTGCGTTACACAGTGCCCATTCACATCCTGCCCTTCAGTCCCTGCCCTCAGGGAGCTTACAATCTAAAATCCCTATCTCACATGCATACATGGCTGATTTTAGACAGGAGCCAATTTACCTACCAACATGTCTTTGGAGTGTGGGAGGAAACCGAAGTACCCAGAGGAAACCCACGCAAGCACAGGGAGAACATGCAAAATCCTTGCAGATAGTGTCCTGACCGGGATTTCAACCGAGGACCCTTAGAGCTGCAAGGCAGAAGTGCTAATGGTTACTCTGGGTTCTGATAGTTCCTCCATTCCCCTATACATATTTATTACAAGATGTTAATGAAAGCAATCATAATACTGATGAATGAGCATGACCCTTGAGGACAAAGTAGGTAAATCCTGTTAAAAACCATACCATATAATCATATCATCCATATTTCATCAACTTCCCTTCACTACTTCATATTTTTGAGATCCTGCATTCAATTTTGCATACTGTCCTCCTTCACATCTTTACCTTTTCCTTTCAGACTATCTATAGTTTTATTTAGACTTTTGTTCTCTCATTCTCTGTTTCTCTAATTCTGCAGGTGCTGAAAGGATTTCCAGAGTGCCTCCAAGCAGACATATGTCTGCACCTCAACCGCACACTGCTTCAAAACTGCAAAGCCTTCCGTGGTGCCACCAAAGGATGCTTGCGAGCCCTGGCCATGAAGTTCAAGACTACGCATGCCCCACCGGGGGACACACTGGTTCACTATGGAGATGTGCTGACTACTCTCTATTTCATCTCTCGTGGGTCGATTGAAATTCTCAGGGATGACATTGTGGTGGCTATATTGGGTAATCAGGTCTTTTTTTCTCCCTTGAATATAATATGAATAATTGAGATGATATTTCATTAGTGTTAAGGGATTTTTCTCAAGTTCATACATATATCAAATATTAACCCTTAAATTAACCAGATGTCTTGGTTACATGCTATCTTCCTTGAAACTATGTGTTATTAAAGAAAAACTAATTTTTTCTTTTTTTAAAACAACATATTTCACTTCCCTGCGGTCACAGCAACATTGTTTTGATGAAAGAAGGGATTTTGCAGAAACCCCATTCCTAGATCATGTTTTTGGCTGACCCCTCCCAGAAGACTTTGTAGAACTTGAGAGTGCTACATGTCTAAACAGATGCTGGGGGTTCTTTCTTACTACAACAGTGGGACTAATCATTAATAGTAACCGTTAACCCTCCTCTTAGCACTTAATTAAACACATTTCAGTAAGTGAACTGGTGAACTGCCTACCCTCACTTTGTAAATTCTGTCCTGCTAACTTGGATGGCTGCCAGAGAGCAGATATACAACATTTTACACAGTCTTTCATGTGATCTCTCACAGACTAGTAATCATAGTATGTGCTGGCCGAGAGTGACTTTTATAGCTTAAGAATGCACTCATGCTACCGAAGGAGTGACACAGAGCAGTGCTAAACAGGCTCAAGATTAATTAATTTTAAGGCCACAGATTTTTTTTAAAAAAGGCCAAATGGGGCCCATGCTAATTCATCTCCATATAGCTAAACTTTCTATTAACTGGAAATATTTTTGATTTCAGTGCTGCTACCTTGTTTTTCAGGAAAGAATGATATATTCGGAGAGCCTATCAGTCTGTATGCACGTCCTGGAAAGTCCAATGCTGATGTGAGGGCCCTGACTTATTGTGACCTTCACAAGATTCAAAGAGAAGATCTGTTGGAGGTGCTAGACATGTACCCAACCTTCTCGGACAGCTTCTGGAGCAACTTGGAGATTACCTTCAACCTAAGAGATGTGAGGAGGTTGCAAAACAATGTAGAATAGGTTGTATTTCTTTGGATATAGAGAGTGTTAGGCTTAGACTTCGGCTAGTTCTTCATGAATCGTTTGAAATTTGCACAGTGGGTTCAGCTGTCGGCACCCTTTCTGCTGGCAGAGGTATGCAGCTATACAGATGGTCATACTACCCAGGGCTCAGTGTTTGTATAAAAGAGTGAGTTTAAAAAAACTTGATTACTGATTATGATATACAGTATTACATTTTAAAGGCACACGTGTTAGTAAAATAGTTACGAAAGTCAAGAAAGAATATTTGCAAACATGAAGAGGTTTCAACCAGATTATGTAGTGCCTAACTTTTGCAATTCTTTTCATTATCAGGCAGACAGTATTCCACGCTCCCCTGGAAGTGAGGAGTACAACTGCAACTACAACAGGAGACGTAGGTGCAAACAACCTGGAAGACGTAGAAAGAAACATGGTAAGAGTCAAGCATCCAAAAACACTCCGTCATGTAGCATTCTTTTTGCTTGTGTTTTAAATGGTGAGTGTTTAATTTGACCAGTGCAGATGATTTAGAAATGTTCCATTGACTTGCAGCTCTTCCATGTCTCGCAGATGGTCTTGAAGATCTTAATTCTGATGCTGAACAGTATCATACTTACTCTGAAAGGAGCAACATTCAACGGCCAATGAGCCAAGAGCAGTGGGATGATTTGGCAAGCAGTACCACTCCTTGTTCCCAGACCAGTGACGATGAAACCAAACCGCTAAACTCAGGTTGTATGGATAGGCTAACTTCCACAGACAAGCAAGAGTTCATTCCAGCAGTAGTCAATTTGGTCACAGCCAACATCAGCAATCGAGAGGGGGGCAGGAAGATGCTGGAGACAGTGGAGACATATTCAGGTGATTGATAAGCTTGGCTAAGTAATTTTAATTTGGTCATAGAGCTAGACTAAGCAGAAAAAGTGGCCTTGGGATATAAATCATATCCATAGCGTTGTCCAGTGAATGGCAGTGATTCCAACTCATAGACTTGCATTGGAAAAAACAGCAGTAAAACATGCAAGGCAGAAAGCGGATACTCTATGTAATGAGAGAATAAGGCTACCCCCATGAACATACTATATATACTGTATATAGTATGTACCAATCAACTTTAGATCTACCAAAACTATGTAATATGAGGGCCTACCTAATCTGTCCAACCAATTTATATCCATTCAGGAGGGCTCTTGCACTACAAATTTGTTAGTAGATCGAAAAGAGATTGTACAATCAGGTTGCAATGTGTGTGGTGAACTTTTGCACTGCTATTCCCAACGATTTGCAAATACTAAGTTCAATTAAATATATTAGATAAAATATAAAAAGATAACTGTACATAAGCAGAGCTATCCTTCACAGGAACACTTCCTGCTCTCCAGAAATCCCTCCAAATGTTTCTACGTACCTTTGGAGGGATTTTCTACCACTTCACAATTCTTTCCATGCAGCTCCTTGGGCACTGAAAAACCACTTCTCTAAAAGTCTTCTTGCTGTGTTCTGTCTCATGCATGTGAATGAATACTTGAGTGGGAGAAGCAGAGCAGGAGAATGTGCTGCTCTGGTGGAGCAGGTAACTACAACACTTAAAGGGTTTCTAAAACCTCCGGTGTTTTTGCATATATCTAGTGCTAGCCAGGGCTGTCTTTAAGGCGGGGCAAAAGGGGCACTTGCCCGGGGCCCAATCATGTGGGGCCCTGCACCCCATAAACTAGAGAATGCCCCCATGTCATTATTAAATATGTCCCCCAGTGTCATTATTATTATTATGTCCACCTGGTGTCATTATTATTATGTCCATCCCCTGATGTAATTGTTGTTCTGTCCGTCCCCAGTGTCATTATTGTTCTGTCCGTCCCCGTTGTTATTATTGTTATGTCCGGGGATAATGACACCAGGGGATATGCTCAGGTGTCATTATTATTATGCCCCCCCCCGTGTCATTATTATTATGCCCCCCCCCGTGTCATTATTATTATGCCCCCCCCCGTGTCATTATTATTATGTCCCCTGGTGTCATTATCCCCGGACATAACAATAATGACACCAGGGGACATAATAATAATGACACAGGGGGGGACATAATAATGATAATGAGACCAGGGGGACATAATAATAATGACACGGGGGGGGGCATAATAATAATGACACCAGGGGATATGCTCAGGTGTCATTATTATTATTGTTGCTATTCTATGCAGTGGAAGTGGTAGGTGGCGAATTATCCACATTTACCATGAAAGTAGAATTATGGGGAGAGTGAAATGCGCACTTCCCCCTAGTTACTGAAGCTGCCACAGGTTGGCTCTCTTGATCGAGAACTGAGCGATCACATACCGCTGATCACGCAGTTCCTGCACTCACTCTCTCTGCAGGGAGCGGTGACTGTCAGTCACGGCTCCTCGCAGGAATACCCCCCCTCCCCTCTCTGATCCTCCAACGCTGACTGGAGGGATGGATGGGGCGGACACAACCTCTAGAGAGGTAGAGTCAGCTGTCAATCAGGTGGTGGCGTGGATCTGGACAATATTTTTTGGATCCATCCCAGCTGCAGCGTGGCTCTGCTCTGTCAGCATATAGCGGGCAATATTGCATGGGGGGGCGTGGTGGGGGGCCCAAGAAAATGTTTGCCCGGGGTCCAATCAATATTAAAGACGGCCCTGGTGCTAGCAAGCAGTAGATATATGCAAAAAGTTTTTTAAAAAACAAAACGCTTTAAAAGCGATTTAAACTTACCTGTGTCTTTACCTCCCGTACGAAAATCCAAAAATGCTTGGGCAGCCGCAAAGCATCTTGGGGCCGGCGCATGCACAGTTCGGATTTTCGGCTGGTAGACGAGGAGAGACACAAGGTAAGTCTATAGACGCGTGCACCCACATGCAAACACCGTGGGACAGGAAGTGCCAGCAAGGACTATGCCAGCAAAGAATATGTTACTAATAACTTTCCATCTACAGTTGTGTCTTTTGAGCCTTCACTTGTTTGTGTTACTGTTCTCTCATCTTCCTTCTTTTTTTATTTTCCTACATTCCATTTTGCTCTGCTGGATTAGTGTGATCCTAGTTCATTTTATTACTTCATTGCTGTGCTGTATGTGTATAGGCCAATGCCTTGGCTGGCGCTCGTGCAGAAAGTTTCTTGGCCAAACTCACCGACCCAAGTGGCTCCGTCGGCTAACACAGGGAAGGGTGGAGGAGTCCGGTGACATCATGGACATCGACGTCAGCGGACTCCTCCCCCCTTCCCTTCGTTAGCCGACGGAGCCAATTGGGG
>NW_017306455.1:711609-724583 GCF_000935625.1 Nanorana parkeri
GGGGGGAGCGGGGGAGGATCCCGGTGACGTCGATGTCCGTGACGTCCCCGGATCTCCGACGGGACTCCCGGAAGGCGGCGGAGAGGTGAGTATTTTCATTAGCGATCAAAAAAAATTTCATCGATCAAAAAGATTGAGAAATTAATCGTTATTTGCACAGCCCTACAAAAAAACTTTTCAAACAGGTTTAAACTCATCTGTGTCTTCGCCACGCACTCCCGTCCGAAAATCTGAAGAGTCTCAGGCGGCCGCAAATGATCTTGGGGCGAGCGCAGTTCAGATGTTCGGCCGGGAGACGAGGAGAGACACAAGGTAAGTCTATGGAGCAGCGTGCATCCGCACAGACACCATAGGACATCAGAGAAGAGGACAGGGGAGCCAGCGCTGGATCGGAGACCAGCACCCGACAGTAAGTAAGAAGATGATCGAATAAAGAGGCATCATTTAAGGTAAGTTCTGACACTAACATTGGGATTCATCTACATCCCAAACCACATTATATTATTTCTATAATTGTCCGGGACCCAGGGGGGCCTTTCCTCACCAGACTCGCGGGCACAGGCTCCTCCTCCCCCTTGCAGGGCATCTGGCGCTGGGATTGCCGGTGCGCATGCGCAGGACGAGTGCCCGGTACGCAAGCCGCAAGCGCGTGCCTGGGAGGGGCGAGTAGTGCGCTTGTGCAACCCCACGTTCCAGGTGCTACTCAGGCTGGGGGAGGTCTCCAGCACTCACCAACTGCCCTCTGCCTTGCAATTGGCTCCTGAATGAGGAAGCTTCCTGGTTGCCCTGGCAAACCAGGGGGCGGTCCTGGGTTCCCTGTGTATATAAAGCTGGTCAGAGCCTTGACTCATTGCTGAGTTATTCTACTTCATGGGGAACACCCAGCTCCCTCTTGTGAACCTCTCTGTTGATCTGACTTCCCGGCTACCGACCCTTTCGCCTGACCCTTCGCCTACGAATCTTGCTGCCTGCCACGACCCGTACCTGGACTCGATTACTCTATTGGGTTACCCTTTTGATACTGCGATCTTGGACTTGTTTTTGTCCCTGCCAAGGGGTTCCACTCCCGGCCCAGTTATCCGACCTGACATTAATTAGGATGAATTAATTAATGTTATTGCTGTCTAAAAAACATGAAAACTCTGCTCTTCCATGGACAAAACCAACATTTCAGGACTTGCCGCTGGTCAGTTTAAAAGAATTAGTCTATATTTTTAATGGAAGTGCTGTGAAAAATACTGGTCTCAACTTGAAATTAACACAGTTGAACAGTCCTGCATGTCCTATTCAGTAGTGTGCCCTGTAGCTGCATCCACAATCAACATTGTCTCTAAAATGACACAGGACAAACATAATGCAATATTGCTGTAGCCCAAATGGAAGCGTGCACATACCCTTACAGCAAAGAATATGTTACTAATAACTTTCCATCTACAGTTGTGTTTTTTATTTGTCTTTTGAGCCTTCACTTGTTTGTGTTACTGTTCTCTCATCTTCCTTCTTTTTTTTTTATTTGCCTGAATCTTGATTGTTTAAAAGAATTTTCTTTATTGATTTCTCTGTTTAGCATCTCCTATTGAAGTTCCCAACTTGTTCAATTTCTGGAGTGACCACCGCTCAGCTGCGTGTCCAGAGACCAATCAACATATTTCAATGGTGCACAATTCATTGGACCCCCCACTTAGCCCTGATGACCGGCCCGGAGAGATCGAATCCAGACTGGAGCTACTGCAGGCCCAACTAGAGAGGTTTGACAGACCAGATAGGGGGAAAAAAAACATACATACAGTATATACCGTATATACTCGAGTATAAGCCGTCCCGAATATAAGCCGAGGTACCTAATTTTAGCCAAAAAAACTGGGAAAAAGTATTGACCCGAATATAAGCCGAGGGTGGGAAATGAGGCAGCTACTGGTAGATAGATACCATTAAAATACATTAATATTTATTTAAAAGAAAAATAACCTAGCTCTGTAAGTGGAAAAGGGGGTACAGGGCTACATATCATGTACTACGGATCATTTAACCCATTCATATTAGCAGAGGATAATTGAATATTTCCACATGACAAATACTAAGGTCCTGGGTATTGTCTGCACTATTTTTTCCATAAAAGCTGTTTTGAGTTCCACTTACACGCAGATACAGTCAAGTTAAGGTGATTTCAGAAGCTATTTTGTTCCATATAGTGCACCATATCTGCACAGACCACCATTTGTAACCAGCACAAAAAAAAAAAAAAAGAATGAGTGGAGGAGGAAGGACATAGCAAAATTAGGAAGCATGCAAAGGAGATGAGACAGTTAATTAAGTACCATAAGAAATTTTTTTAATTTTTACCCCAAACGCACACCAAAGGAAGATTAAATTTAATTAGCCAATGTAGCTTACCCAGACATGTAATCAATTAATGGTTCAAATCTAAACAACACATTAGATCTTAGTAGTTTTGGTGCATTGATCTCGCCACAGAGAGCAATGCCCTGCTCTAAGATGCCCTACCCTACTAGATTGTAAGCTCTCACTAGCAGGGCCCTCCTAATCCTATTGTATGAAATTGTATTGCAACTCTACTGTCTCCCTCCATTTTGTAAAGCGCTGTGCAAACTGTTGCCTCTATATGAATACTGTATAATAATAATACCCCTCTCAGTGACCCTTCCTGCAACCTAACACTAACCCTCCCGACCACCTCAACCCTCATACAAGTGATCCTTATTGTTAACACAACCTTTTGTTTTCATACTCCTGTGCCAGGGGTTCCTCTGAAACAAAGACCAACCCCTCTGCACAAAATACACCAGTGCCATTATCTCAAAGCTAGAACCAACTTTTCATTTGCAAAATTAGGTCCAGCAGTCCCAAGATCCTGATATCAATGTAATTTTCTCTCACAGGTTGGAGTCCAGAATGTCTTCAGACATCAATATTATACTGCAGTTGTTGCAGAGACAGCTGTCCCAGATCCCTCCTGCATATAGCCCCATCTCTCCCAGCTCCCACACACTTTATCACTCAGCGTCAAAGAGTCTGGAACCAGTGCACAGCCCATCTCTTCCAGCAGACTCCCCCATCTCTCCTCTCCAGGTAAGTGCATCATAATGTGCACTGCTTAATTATCTAAAGCAAACCACGTAACAAACAGTTCATAATGTAATTGATATATGTGACGACACAGGGGTCACTGATATTTTTCAACAATGGTCAAATCAGAGATCATATTTAAAAGTACTGAGTCTACACATAGGATGTTTACAACAACAACACAGCTTCTGCAACACACAGTAAGGAGTGAAGTAATGCTTGACACTTCATTCTTGTCCATTTCTTTACTTTTATACCTTTTACACTAATTTGCTGCTATAGTGGAACTACAGTTATCTTATGAAATGCTGAGTGACATTTTATCAAGGTGGAAAATTTCTGCTATCGCAAAGTCCTGAACCTTTTTACTGAGAAGTCACTGCAGGCACAAACGTGTGTTTAAGTGCAATACACATCTGGGGCAACAGTATGAACTGTCGTTTCTGCTTAAAGGCAGTAGGAACACCAGTTCAAACATGTGCCCTGATGTGTTCCTAACCAAACATCATTTTAGAACTGATTTGTACATTTATAGGTTAATCTCTTTGTCAACTAAGTTCTGCATTTTATTTATGATTTTGTTTCTACAGAGCCCTGGATTGGCCGACTACAATGACTTAGAACCTCTGAACCTTAAGCCTAATGATCTGCATCTCAGCACTGGCCCCCAAGAACCTGTTGGTCTGATTCCTGGACCTGGACTTCCTCGGGCCCACATTATCCCACTTCCAGTAACCCCCGCCCAGGCAGTTCTAGGAAGCTTCCGGTTCCCATCTCTCCCTGAGCATCTGGAGTGCCCTTCTCCTCCAGACTTGGCATTTCAAAGACACCTTTCAGACCCAGTTCTTCCTGGAAGTTAGGGTTGTGGAGAAAGCTACAGAAGGAGATTGCCTGTTCTCAAAAGTGGAGATGGGGAGAAAGATATCTTAGTCTGGGTTCCCTCTCCCATTTATGCATAGGATAGATTTCATGTGGGCATTGTTACCAGAAGAGGAGAAAAGATGAGAATGCATTTCCAAGGAAAGGCAAATCAGACCTCAAGGTGGTGGAAACGTGTTTTTTCCCCCTGCAGAATGGATCCCTGTCCCTTTGAGACATATTTGATCATAACAAATATTGTTATGTCCTAGTGAGATACTCCTCTATTGGAAAGGCTTACAAAGTAGCAGTCAACTGGAAAGACTCTTAACTTCTTTGTCAAAAAGTTTAAAAAAAGGGCAGTGTCAGAACAGTGTTGGAGACAAGGCAAAACTGAGCTATTATCTAGTTATTGCATCCCACATACAACAAGTGTGCACTAAGCATGCAGTCTTCAGGCATTAGATAATATGATATAGGCAGTGTGAGCAAAATAATTCTCAAGGAGGCTCACAACTGATACACTTAACCAATCAGAGCCTCTATCAAAGAAAGGGCAAAATTACTCGAAGTATGTGGTATGATGAAGCAATGTACTACTCCATCATAGGGTTGTAGGACATCTCTCTTTCTAAATAATATAATAGTCTCATATAAAATAACATTTTAACTGATGACCAACATAATATTGCATTATTTTCTAGAGTATATTATAACATATGAATGATAGATGGAATAATTTACAAGCACATATACAATAGAAGCATTATTTAAAAAAGAACAGTGCATGGTCAGGATTAAACAAAGAGGCTGCTGCCTGGATGCAGTACAGTCACTCAGAGGAATAATATTTAATGCATTGTCTAGTATATTTATGTTATTCCTGATTAGCCAGTTTGATTAAATTTCTAGCTGTGAACAAACACCAAACACGGTTATCACAGAGAATGAATGCTTAGCCAATTTAGTAACTGCCTGTTCCCATGCCCCCAACTAATTGATATCTTCCTCCTTATTGTATCTGATTCATAACTGCTGCTAAACCAAAACTAGGGTAATGATGAAGTGAACGAGATTGAGGTAGCAGGAAGCATTAGATCAATGTGTGGGGAAAGAAACTCTTGTCTCTAGCTATGTGAACTGTAATGGATCATCCTAAAGTCTTCCACTGCTGAAATCTGCACCAGAGTTCAAAGTAGTGCTGACAATGATTGATTATTATTGGTTAAAATTCCGTAGTGCACATCACTGAACTTGTAAATGAGGGTGGAATAAATTATTTGTGCTGCGAACTAACTTCTCAAGTCAAAAATTACTTTTAATGCCACTCACTATATTTACCAACTTTTGTTAAACGTCAACTTTTCATGACTATGCTCGTGCTTAAAAGCTGGGAGGGAGATTTATCCAATCTGGAGCAGACAAAATCTGAAGCAGTTGCCCAGGGCAACCAATCAGCTTCTCTCTTCAGTTTGTTCAGTGAAGATTTGAAAATGAAAGAGAGAAGCTGATTGGTTGCCATGCACAGCTGCTCCAGATTCTGTCTGTTCCAGTTTTGATAAATTCCCCTCATTGGCTTTTCAGCTAGAAAGGAGAAGAATGGGTAATTTAAATGAAAAGAGGAAACACATAAGGTTCCTACAGACATGATAGAACATTTGCCCATTCTAGGTGTTTATGGCAAGACAGAAAAAGTTCAAATATCTCTAGGCCATCCCAAGAACATAGAAGATATCCGACTGTTCAAACACCTCTGTGTGCAGAGTCTCTTGGCTGGGATGCATTTTATGGCATCCAGAACAGGAATGTCTGTAGGTACCATTTGGCTACAATAAAGGGATTCAGCTTCAAAACAGTGTTATTATAGCTGAAGTACTTCCATGGCGACACGGCAAGGGTTACTCCCTTAGGTACATGTTTCGTTTTAACAATTCACATCCTACAAATGCTGCACTTTTCCACATGCTAGAGGACAGTAGTTTTCATTTAAGGGGGCACCTGAGAGATGTGTCTCAAACAATATTTACTGCTCATAGCAACAGGTCAGGTTCTCTTTTCTATTCTCCATACTGCAGAAGCCACATTTATTGGGTTTAGTTAAAGCAGCATAGACTAAGACAATTTCTCTTTTAGAAACTTTAATAAATGAGGCTTGTTAGCCAATCTCTGTTCTATAATATCGTCATAACATTTATAGTTTATAAAGAAGGTGGAACACAAAGAAGTATATAGAAGATGCTAGACATACCTTAGCAAAAGTGCACTGTGCAGATACTCAAGGTTGATGTTGGTGTAAGTGCAAGAGTTACTCTTCCATATAATCACCCTGAAATAATTGAATATAATATAAGGAAGCGGACTGAAAGAAGCACAAAAAATCATTCAGAATTATTTTGTTAAATAGTGTGACCAAGTGATATTAATAAGTATCATCAGCTGGGTTTCATGCTTGTGGCAGGTACATAATAAGGTGTTTATACAGGTGACCTGATCATATATAACACAGTTATCATTATCAGTTCATAGAGAAGTAATGCCATTGAGTCACAATGGAACTTGTAGCTTCTCAGCAGCATTAGAAAAATAAATTGCCCGGCAATGAACTCACCATACAGGTGAAACTCGAATAATTAGAATATCGTGTAAAATGCATTTATTTCACTAATGCAACTTAAAAGGTGAAACTAATATATGAGATAGACTCATTACATGCAAAGCAAGATAATTCAAGCCGTGATTTGTCATAATTGTGATGATTATGGCTTACAGCTCATGAAAACCCCAAGAACCCCAAATCCACAACCTCAAAAAAGTAGATTATTACATGCAATCAATAAAACAAGGATTGTACATAGAACAATATCGGACCTCTGAAAAGTACAAGCATGCATATGTACTCAGTACTTGGTTTGGGCCCCTTTTGCAGCACTTACTGCAATTACTTTTGCACGATATTCTAATTATTCGAGTTTCACCTGTATGTTTAGATGCCACTTCTGCAGAGGTGCTAATACTGTACACTGATCTAGTAACTTAAAATATATTATATCCAGAGTTGGGCATATTTTATACAAATACTGTATTAAATGAGCAATGAATGTTGTAATTATCAACATCAAATTTAATAACTGACTGTATAAGACAAAGGAAAGCTGAAATCTGCTGGTTTCTTTGTATTACTGTATACCACTGTGTTAAAGCTGAACTCCAGGCAAACAGCTGAATACACAATTAAATATACATATATATGAACAGTCTTAATGCCCAAAGGATTTATAATACTGTTAAGGCAGTCTAGTGATCCAGTTACAGTACAGGCAAGCCATGCACTCCTCTAACCTCCCATCAGACTATATTTCACTTGGACTATACAGCCTGGTCCCGGGCCTGCCCTGGCTTGTAAATTGACAATGAATGAGCTGCAGCACACTACTGACATCATCACTCTGCTCTCTTCTCCAGAAGCGTCCAGCATGAAATGTAGAGCCAGACATGCCAGACATAAATGCACTAAAGGCCAAACATCATTACACGTCCAATGAACCAGGTTATAATTCCACCTTTTGTATTTATAATATCTATAAACTGTCTGAACTGGATTTTATAATAAAATATAACAAAACAAAAAAAAGTTATTTTAGGGACTTATTCACATTGCCAGTTTGGGGTGCATGCTGTGAAGAATCAGCGTTTCTCTCTGACATGGATGCACCAGTATTTTTGATCAGCTGCCACCAGCAGCCTGTACAAATCAATGACAGGCTGACAGACACTGCGGCTGTGTGCCTGTAATCTCACATCCAAGCAGCTACATGCGATTAGCGGCCCTGTACAGGCTACTGGTTGCAGCTGATCGCAGACACCTGTGCATCCAAACCGGAGAGAAATGCTGATTCTTGGAGCCATATGACCCAAATCGGTCATGTGAATGAGGCCTTAATTATTAGATCAATTGACATTCCTTGAAAATTAGGGAGAGTAGATGACAATTTAAAGGAGAATTATGGGGTGAGTGAAAAATACTCTTCCCCATAATTCAAGCTGACCTGTGACACTGAACCTGTCACAGTTCGGCTCTATTGATCAGGAAGTCAGCAAACACATATCGCCGATTGCTGACTTCCCGATCCTCTCCCTGCAGAGTGGTGACTGTCAGTCTCCGCTCCCCGTAGGGATTCCTCCCCTCTCAGTTTCTCCAGTGCTGGTTCTGTGCTCTCAGCATATAGTGGGCAATAGCCCGCTATATATACTGAGTTTTGGGTCACCGGAGGACATTAGTATATGTCCTTCTGTGGCCCTAAAGAGAACTATGGCCAAAAAAGGTTACCCCATAGTTCTCCTTTAAATGATAAATCTGTATAAGTAAATTATAAAGTCATTTATTGTTTACACCAGTTGCAAATCCTGATACATTTGATACAACTTATAAGTGTTGATCAATGTTATCTCCAGAAGTTGGAGCCATGATTCGCATTTAAGGCAATGATAACAGGGAGGCCACAGCCTCTCTTCTGGAATTTACCGACAGCAACTCTGATCCAAGGCAAGGAAGCAATGCTACAAATTACATTCACACCTTGAACTTGGTTCACACACTGTTTATTCTTATTAATCGTTTTTCTGATCATTTTGATCAGTATCATTAGTTTAAAAAAGACATCAGTGAGCTCATGTTAACACTTCTCAGGTTACATGTGGATTAGGTAAATAATAACAATACATTATAAACATAAATAATGAAATGTTTATACTGCACGTTGAAATCCTACAAGCAATACTGTAATGGAATTTGTCAACATATATTAGTCTGTCATCTTGAACTGCTGCAGAGAATATAACAAGTATTGGTGTACACTGTACCCTGTATCAATTACATGTCATCTTTCCATTGAGTATATAAATACTGATTCCTCATCGGTTGCTAAAATGTACTACACAACTTTGCTTCACAAACTATATGAAAACATGCCTATTGTGCCACAACCACCAATCAAATTTAACCTTTCAAATCATGACTGTTATTTTTCAGTGATAGCTTAATGACGTCGGGACTGTGAGGCCAAAGAGGTGTATCTTAGACTGACCACAACCATTACAATTTGATTGTATGTATTCTGCCCAATGTTTCACATAAGGTGAAACCTTTTAGCAGACCTGACAGGTAAATCAATGTGTCAAAAGATACAAAGCTGCCAAGGTGCATGCACCTTGTGGTGTCAGCAAAAACCCCTCAGATAATCTTTTGATGCAATTCTGAGCACCCAGAATCCCAAGCACACAGTATGCAACTGGTATGAATTTCTGCTTTTTAACTGAGAATCCTCCCAGAACTAAGGCTTACTACCAGCATTTAAGCGTTCAATGTATAATCAGGTTTGAACAAATTTTAAAAGTACAGGCAGGGCTTAGCTCCGGGAAGTGGTGGGGCTTTGCTCCAACATAAACCGCCATTAAAGTAAACTTGTGCTATGCCCATGCACGGCTGCACTCCCCAGCAGCTCTCTTGCTCCCAGAAATGGAAAGGAACCTCAGGGTTGTGAAGAATAGTAAATATGTGCTGTTGAGGAAGGGTATATTAAAGTGAACCTATGGTTTTGTCTTGCATGGGTAAAGCACAAAACTGCTTTAAGGTTCTGTGTATTGTGTATACCTGGAGAACAATGGACTTCTCAGGACAACACAAATTAAAGTGAGGGTTTTGAAATGCTCACTTGAGAAGCACCATAAATATGGACACATTCATGCACTTGTGAGTCTGCTTTAAGGTTCCAAAGGTCCTCATGTAAAGTAGATATTTAAGCAGAATATTTTAGGTGAGGTTAGTCAGACTGGGCAGTTATTCCAAACATTTAAAAGTGAATGTAGCAGACGTTTTCCTACAGATATTTATATTCTGCAATTCCCTTTAAACCTGATGTTCACCTTTTGGTAGATGTTGGCATGTTGAATTTTCCAGACAGCTTCTATTATCTCTCTTTCACACCAGTGATAAATAATCTACATCTGACTTCCCATTTCCATTCTGCTGCAGCCAATACAATGGGCTCTAAAGTTGGATTTGTCCTTTATTGTATTGAGAATACACCAAGCAAAGAAAGCCTCCCACAGCTATAGCAAAAGGGATGAAACTCCATGGAAGTATGGGTTCAGAGCTGCAAGAACAAAATTGGAAAGCTGACCAACAGTGTTCCCAAGAGATAAAAGCCAGAAAGTAATTCAACCCATTAATGTCCAATCATAACTAAAATACCAGCTGTGGGTGAAATGACCCTGTGACAACCCCCAAATGTATTGTTGCAAACAAATAAAGGCCCTTATTAATGATATGCTGTACACCCTGTAGAATGCGTTATTCATGAATATTACCTTAAATTGGGACTCTTGCATATATTTACATTTAATGTGTTCTCAAAAGTTTAACTCGCCATTGCAAAAGTACAAGCCATTCTGTTAACAGGTTTGGTGGCAGAAATACTTGTAATATTCCCGTGACCTCCTTTATAATGGTTTGGGGAGATTACAAGTTGGACTGGACTGTGGCCCCCACCATATGGTGTGTGCCATGTTAGGTAAACTGTGGCGACAAGTCTGGGTTCTGGCACCAACAGGAACCCAGACAATAGAAAACTGTGAACATTTTTATTCTTGCGTTTTAGAGATTATTATGAAACTTTAATAAATATGCATTTTTTGCCAGCTATTGGGCTTGGAGTCTTTCTTTTTCTATTGCAACTATTTTGGTAATACAATTCATAGTTTGGGTCTGGCTGTGCTCTATGCTGCCTCCTGTCTGTAAAACCTTTAGGGCCCATTCATGTGTGCACATATGGTAATGCACATGCATTGGTGGGTATGTGTCCTTGAAGTCTCTCTTTAAAGGCTAATTGCACCTTTAACGCCATGTTCCACCCATATTTAGAGTGTACCATGGAACATGGTTCCATTCCAAAGCCCCTAACCCGTACAGCCATGTCATTCAAAGTTTGCCTCTAGGCCCCAATGGAGTATCAGTGAGGTGACATCACCACACTTGGGAGTCCATTGATAAATTCCTCTAGCTCCATAACAGAACGTATGGACAGGGGCTGGGGGAACAGTCAGCAGGAGCCTGTGCGTTGCACCCGTGATCAACTGATTCTGGCCCTTTAAGTCAAACATACTACCCCCATCACTATGTCTTCTGCCCAGATGCTGTCAGATCAAACTGATGCTGTCATCAACATCTCCACCTTTCACCCCTCTTCACTTCACCCATTAAGTCACAGCTTCACCCTCACTTCTACTCCTATTATCCTGGTGGTATACCACTGGAGCTGATGCCTCACCAACTTCCCCCTCCATCACGGTCCTTTCCCTCCCCTGTACTCCCATGTTTTGCCAGAGCTCTTACTTCAGCAACCAACCACCTGTCAACTCATCTGTATGCTCTGGCTCTTCCTATCCGTCCTGAAAATATTACATGTTCCTACCCCCACACCCCTGTGCCCTGTCAAATCTTCATGCTGCTTACAGCATTACATCATTGCTCTCTCCTCCCCTCACCTGTACTCCTTATGACTTTTGTCTTCCCTACTACTCCCATTACCCTTTCATGCTGGCAGACTCCCATGAACTCATTCATCTGTCATGCTGGCAGACCACAACCCTGCAGCTGTTGCCTATCCAAGCTCCCTCTCCCTTAAAATATTCCCATCCCACACATTCCTGGACAAGGCCTGAAGTGAGGGGGTCCTGTAGCAACCGGCAGCATGGTTGACTGGTATCACAAGGACAACAATATAGAGTGGATGATGTTGCCAGCATACCACAGGTCCTTATTCAAAAGTCTAAAAATGTATTTAAAGTGATCACATTACAAAAAGTGCCTGTGCAATAGTTTGAGGCCACACAGGATCTCTTTGTCAGGAATGTGATAAGTGAAAGATACAGTGAGCAGAGAACATCCACCAATCAGAAAACAGATTAGTTAATGACGATTCATAATAATATTACAATGAGAATGTAGGCAAACAAGTAAGTACACAGTTGAAATACATGTGTCTGGACTGTGATGCAGAGCGAATATCTGTCGCTCACTGTCACCGCTGGGTTCAGTGCTTTCACTGTACAATGCATGCAGTGCTCCATGCCTCTGCTGCCACAATGCCTATGGCAAAGACTAGAAGCTGCTCATTTGTGAATGGAATACCAGGAACGATCATATTGTTGTTATGCAGTGACTAGGACAACAGTCCACCAACCACACCATGCAAAGGGCTGGCCATCGGCAGGCGCAGGAGGACTCATGGTTAGCATGCAAGGTGCTGCAGCTGCCTAGATAGAGCAGAATGTCGCGGGTAAAGAGTACTAACCACAAGACTACTGGACTTTATTAACCACTTGAGTCCCAGGTGCCGTTTTAAAATGGCACTGGAATAGCGGCTATTTGTCTCAGCACCATTTTCAAATGGCACAGAGAATCCTGTGGGTTCAGGCTAAGCTGTCATTGGCTCCTGGACTTCTTGCTACACAACGCTCTACAGGACTTTTACGTAACTCAAAATTTGGGGTTTCCCATCTCTTTCAAGCAAAACAAATGGCAAACGCACTCGAGTGCGTTTGCCATTTGTTTTGCTTGACTGATTTGGCGCAGTGATGCATGGGGGGGTCTCAGCTGCCTTGTGATGTGCGGGATCCCTCGTGCGTCTCTGTGCCTTTAACCAGTTGACATCCGCGGTGTTAAACCCCCTTCCCATCCAGGCCATTTTTCAGTATTCAGCGCTGCGGTACTTTGACTGACATTTATTCCGTCATGCAGCGCTGTACTGAAATGAATTTTATACCCTTTTTTGGGGACAGATAGAGCTTTCTTTTGGTGGTATTTATTCACCACTGGGGGTTTTATTTTTTTACTATATTAAGGAAAAATTACCGAAATTTAAAAAAAAAAAACAGTTTCCCCTATATTAAATGATAAAACATTTATTATTACCCAATTTTTTGGTAAAATATAAAAGATGGGGTCACGTCGGGTAAAAAGACACTAAACA
>NW_017306455.1:725232-730184 GCF_000935625.1 Nanorana parkeri
GGGGGGTGGGCGGACTGCCGCGAACGAGCACATATAGGCGATCGGCGGGCTATGGACCCGCTGATCGCCTATATGTGAAACACCCGGTAACGGGGGTGTTTAATCGTCGGGTCTTTTCGGCCCGTGCGTGCCCGCTAGGGGGCGCGCGCGAGCAGAAAAAAATTGCCGTCTGGAGACGGCAACCCGCAGATGTAGCAGTGCCGTCCGTCCGTTTTTTTACTACGGGCGGACGGCAAGAGGTTAAGGGAGGTTGGGCTTCCTCCTGACAAACCTGCACCCAATTTGATCTTTTGCCCTATGTGCTCCAAGATGGAGACTCTCATAGTTTAGAGTTAGGACCGCACTATCTAGAGGTGCCTTGGCGCGGCTGTGCGGCTTTCACATTTTCTGCAGAAGACGTGTATCCAAACCTCTGTTGCTGTTTGTCCCATCTCTTTCAGTCGCGGTGATAATGTCCATTTGGACGAAAAGAGAGGGTGTGCCTCCCCAGTGTTGATACAGACAGCAATAAAAAACCTGACAGAGGTTCTAATCCCTCACCACTCTAAACTAAGACTCAACTCAAAACTAAGAAGAAAAAAAGTTAAAACATAAAAGGTGAGGTTGAGTCAAATACACAGATACCAAACACGTCAAGCCTTCAAATTACCGTGAAACAGCTAAAAGCTATGGTACCCACTAGGGCTGCGGAAATTAACGATTAATTTCTCGATTAATCATTAAACTTTTTGATCGATGAAAATTATTTTGATCGCTAATGAAAACACTCACCTCTCCGCCGGCTTCCGGTAGTCCCGTCGGAGATGCGGTGACGTCACGGACATCAACGTCACCGGACTCTTCCCCCCTTCCCCAAGTGGCTCCGTCGGCTAACGAAGGGAAGGGGGAGGAGTCCGGTGACGTCGATGTCCGTGACGGCTAACGAAGGGAAGGGGGAGGAGTCCGGTGAAGTTGATGCCCGTGACGTCACCGGACTCCTCCCCCCTTCCCTCCGTTAGCCGGCGGAGCCACTTGGGCTGGTGAGTTTGCCCAAGAAACTTTCTGCACAAGTGCCAGCCAAGGCATTGGCCTATACACATACAGCACAGCAATGAAGTAATAAAATGAACTAGGATCACACTAATCCAGCAGAGCAAAATGGAATGTAGGAAAATAAAAAAAGAAGGAAGATGAGAGAACAGTAACACAAACAAGTGAAGGCTCAAAAGACACAACTGTAGATGGAAAGTTATTAGTAACATATTCTTTGCTGGCATAGTCCTTGCTGGCACTTCCTGTCCCACGGTGTTTGCATGCGGGTGCACGCGTCTATAGACTTACTGTCATTTATAGTAACATAAAGGATGCCTTCATGGGGCCCCCTTCCACTCTCAGGCCCCATAGGAGGGGACTGGCCTCTGCTACCCCAATGAACTAAAGCAACAGGACATAGGCACATTGGGGGGAATTTATCAAAACTGGACAAACCAATCATCTTCTCTCTTTTGTTTTCGAAATGTAAGTGAATGAACTGAAAGGAGAAGCCAATTGGTTGCTATGGGCAACTGCTCCAAATTCTGTCTGCTCCAGTTTTGATAAATTCCCCTCATTGCCTTTCCCTTGTATTGGGCAACGCACTCACAAGCTTTTGGCATAAATAGCTTCTAAATGATATTATTGCAGCATAAGCGCACACTTATATATATATAACGTATATATATATATATATAAAGTATACATTTTTAATATTTTTTTTAAATCTTTTTTTTCTCGCAGCATTGCTATTGTCTTAGGAGACCCCACACCCCCTCGCCCCTCCTATTGGGAGGAAGAATAATAAAGCACAAGCTCTGGTCTCCACACTATCTAGAACGCCCATATCCCCAATAATGTCCGCCCAGTACCGCCCTCACCATAGTTCTCTCAGGCACCGCTCCCGCCTCTTTTACCTCACACCAAAACGAGTCTTGAAACGCAGCTAGAGCCGAGCAAGAACAGCCACGCCCACACGACGGCGCGTCGAATGAGAGACGTGACGCCGTAAGCCAATCAAAGTCCTCATCGGTCTCTTGGAATGTTTGTGTCGACAGGCCTCCCCTTGCCTGTGATTGGCTGAGTCTTGGAAGCCGTCCAGCAGTGCTCGTCGGTGGTGTGCGCAGGCGCGGTGCTATCTCTAGGACGGTTCGCTATTTGTGTTACGGTAACGGGCTTCTGAAAAATCACTGCCATGTCCCTGCACGGGAAACGGAAGGAAATCTATAAGTATGAGGCGCCATGGACCGTGTACGCCATGAATTGGAGCGTGAGGCCGGACAAGCGGTTCCGGTTGGCCCTGGGCAGTTTTGTGGAGGAATACAATAATAAGGTGAGCATAGTGGAGGCGGAATGATTCGCCATCATGTATTTATTTATACCAGATGCTGGTCTGAGCACATCGGGTATGGGGGGTTGTAGGAGATGACCATTCCCTACAGTGATCATGATACACTTAAAGGGTACAAACATTTTTAAAATGAATATATTCCTCAGTAGTCACAAAGGATATAAATACACTTTATGTGCATTGCATGCATTTACAAGTCCAGATATTGTCTTATAAAAAAAAGTTATGACTTCATTACTGGCTGTACTTAGCCTGTGCAGAGAGCAGAGCTGTGGGAGGGACTTAGTGACTCCACCCACTACAGAGTGCCTGCAGAAAATGACAGGGGGGGGTGCAGAAAAGACCAGTTACCCTGCTCAAGCAGAGAGCAGCAGTGACCGGTCTTTATTACGGGAGGGGTGGAGACAAGACCAGTCACCCTGCACACAGAGATAGCAGCAGCAGTGACCGGTCTTTATTACGGGAGGGGTGGAGACAAGACCAGTCACCCTGCACACAGAGAGAGCAGCAGCAGTGACCGGTCTTTATTACGGGAGGGGACAGAGACAAGACCAGTCACCCTGTAAAAGGGGAGAGAGTAGCAGTGACAGGTCTTTATTACAGGAGGGGGCGGAGATTAGACCAGTCACCCTGTACAACGGAAGAGAGCAGCAGTGACTAGTGTTTATTACAGGAGGTGGGCGGAGACGAGACCAGTCACCCAGTACAAGGGGAGAAAGCAGCAGTAACCGGTCTTTATTACAGGAGGTGGGCGGAGACCAGCGAGTCACTCTGCACAAGGAGAGAGAGCAGCAGTGACCGGTGTTTATTACAGGAAGCTCCTGTACAGAGGTAAAGTTCTACATTGTAATACTGTATGGTCGCGGGTCCCCCAAGAGCTGAGGAGCCCGGGCCGCGAGTCCACCTAGTATTGAGAATTCTGCTTCTCTGACGGGTAAAACCTTAAACAAAGTCTGACCAGTTGAAGCCATCACCATTATAAGGTGGTCAGACTTGCAGCACAATCTGAACATTTATGCCACCAGGTCTCTAAACACGGTCTCATTGCCTTAGCAGAATGATTGGTTTTCTCTTTAAGCTAGCCATACATGGTTAAAATGTCATCTGTTTCTTGCTGATTTGGTTGAAATTCAGTCTGCGGCTGGCCCTGTTGGCATCACCTGGCTCCCCAGGTCGGTTATTCACTGAACTTTTGTCAAAGGAGCCAGGTAGAAAAATGTTGGCCAATCGAATGCAGTTACTATGGGTTCCAGCTGTTAGAATACAATTGCCAATAAGGAAGATTCCTCCATCCACACTTTCATTGAAGGGGAACTGAGTTATTGTTTTTATTCAGCCCATGGGCCTATTGCCATGATGTCACTAGTAGAGCTGCAGCTAACGATTATTTTCAAAATCGATTAGTTAGCCGATTATTAAGTTCGATTAATCGGTTAATCGGATAAACAATAAAAAGTACGTACTGAATCGGTTCACTCTGTTCAATGATTATCTCCATGGTTTTTGGTTGATTCTTGAGTGAGTTTTTGAACATAAGCTGACAGCAGTTGTCTTTGTGCAGGTTCAACTGGTTGGTCTGGACGAGGAAAGCTCAGAGTTTATCTGCAGGAACACCTTTGATCACCCATATCCCACCACAAAGCTTATGTGGATTCCTGATACTAAAGGGGTGTACCCAGACCTACTGGCAACAAGCGGGGACTATCTGCGTGTCTGGAGGGTGAGTAAATGTCATAGAATGCAATACCACAAAACATCACACACATTTCTAGTTGTTCATCAGCCGATTATCTATGCATTTCAACCAACTGAGATTGTTCCTTTCTGTACAGGTTGGTGAGACCGAGACCCGCCTGGAGTGTCTGCTGAATAATAACAAAAACTCTGACTTCTGCGCTCCCCTCACCTCCTTTGATTGGAACGAAGTAGATCCTAACTTACTGGGTACGTGTTGTGGAAGTGTCAGCGACTGACAAACAATAGATTTCTTCATGTAGTAGATTCATGAAATGATCCTGCTATAGTGATACTAAAATTACATCAAAAGTATTCTGAGATTGAGAGCTCATCATTTCCAGATAAGGTGGTAAGGGTAAAACACTGACAAACATGGTATAGAAGAGGCAAACCAATAAACCTTTTTACTTCTGGCCCTTTATGGCACTGTCATTATGACTCCTGGTAGGTCTTCAGTCTTGTAGTAGAATGCATTGGGTTTTTTAAGATTAACTTAAAAGTAGTATAAAACGTTCAATCTTTTATCTGAATCCACATCAAACAAATATACATTCCTCAGCAAAGTATTTTTTTTTAACATGTTTGCGCTACACTAAGGCTCCTTTCACACTGGCACTCCGATCAGATCCACCTGCCAGATTTTTAGGCGGTCCCAACTGGATGCCCAGTGCTAATCTATGAGCAGCTGTGTGTAAATGGACAAGCTTTACCCCTGACTCCGGCCAGGTCTGGAAAAACAAATGGAACAGTGTTCTGCTTCACCAGACCTGATTGTGCCGGATTGTGGGTAATCTGATTTAAATAAACACATGTCCATAGACCAACATGTGGTCCAATCATTTGACTACTCTGC
>NW_017306455.1:730205-746683 GCF_000935625.1 Nanorana parkeri
GGGGGGGGGAAAAACTAGACAGACATGGATGTCACATCAGTGATATCTGATCCGTACCGCTCCGATCAGGAGGGAATCCATGTCAAAGCAGCCCTACAGTCATCATATTTTCAAACAGCTGACTCCAACTCTCTCAGCTCTACTTCCCTGAACTTCCTGTCCAGTACAAGATCACAAGTGACAGAGCAGTCTACTGCAACTGTACATCTACTAGCTTGGAGCAGAGGGGAGTGGTTTGCCTTGCTGCGTCTGTGTGTGTGTAGGGAGACACACAAGTGACCCTACAAGGGGGAGGAGCCGTCCTAAAACAGGATATCAGGGCCACTGTTATAGGGACCAGCTGATTCAGCAGGAAACTATAACTTTTAAACATCAAGGAGTAGCATCCACTCTAAGTGATTTTATCAATATAACAAAGAGGGTCAATCGATGGAGGGCCTACCCTAGGGAACGTATAGAAAACCCTTGGACTAAAGTATCTGTCTTATGCAGAATTTGCTCCACAACCTGGGACAAGATGACACTGATAAAGTCTGGTAGGGCAGGGCCTTTTAGAACTACTTCCTGTCTCAGTAGGTAGGTCGGCAAACTCTGCCATGAATGGCCTGGAAACGCACATTTTCTTGCTTCCTCCTTAACTGCCATCGCTTACAGTTTTGTAATATGTTGGAGGGCAACTTGCTTGGTAGCTTGTCAGACAGAGTAATCCTCTCACATTGCTTCTTTCAGGAACTTCCAGCATTGACACAACATGCACCATCTGGGGTCTGGAGACAGGCCAGGTACTGGGCCGGGTCAACTTGGTGTCTGGTCACGTGAAAACACAATTAATTGCTCACGACAAAGAGGTGAGTCATCTCCGCTCTGCACCCTGTGCAATGGTATGTGTGAGTGGTCTCATCTGTCAAGGTTGTAGATAAAGCCTTTGATGTATTTTACTTTTCTCTTTGACTATATGAAATAAATGGTGGTTCTGTACTGGTTTATCTATTCAACTTTCCTCAGTCTGCTTTTCTATAAAAATAAGGGATCTACCGTATTTTTTGCTCCATAAGAAGCACTTTTTTTTCCCCCAAAAGGAGGGGGGAAATGTGCCTGCGTCTTATGGAGCGAATACCTATCGCCCGACACCCGGGACATGCAGTTTCGGGCGCCGGGCGAGTAGTTTCTTTTTGTACATTCAGCCCTGCTCCTGACAAGCAGAGCTGAATGTACAGTGGGAGCCGCTGTTCGTTTAATACAAGCGATCTAAGTAGATCCCTTGTATTAAATCGAGCGGCATCGGCGATAGTGTCCGCCCCCCGCCGAGTTTTTCTGGGTCCCCCGTTCCTCTGCGGGACTGTAACCCGTCACGATCCCCCATAGGAGCTCACCATAGAGCCCATTGAGCAGACAAAGAACGGTGTTCTTCGTCTGCTCTGTGTGATTACTGAGACAGCGCCACCTGTCTCAGCAGTCACTAACGGCTTCTGTGACAGAATTTCTGTCACAGAAGCCATGCGTCCTATCGTCGAGCGTCTTATAGACCGCAAAATACGGTAAGTTATCCTGAACGCTTGATGAATACCTTAACTTGGCGAGTAAAGGGTTTTACTTAAACTCCTAACTTCCTGCAATATAATTATAAGCAGTTATACAAAATTACAATACACAAGTTGCTTGACTGGTATTGGTAAAAAGTGAGTCGGGGGGGCAGAAATATTAGAGCAGCTGCTACCCCTTCTTTTCTAAAATTTGCATTTCTTGAAATGTCCATCCTGACCTTGGCTGTGCCACCTAGAGTTGCTGACCTGGAACTAGCATGCAGCAATTGTTTGCATGGCTTTTATGCATGCTTGCTCGCTCTAGTTCAGTGACTTGGTACATAAGATTAGGAAGATGGCCCTGGAGCTTTACACCCTTAAAGCTCATCTCCGGGTAAACTAAAAAAAACTGCCATTGCAGTGGGGCTACAATAGTAAGGGACCAGGTAAGTAAAGCAGATTTACTTACCTAGTCCCCATGCCCCTAGTGTTCTGTAGTCTCCTCTTCTCCTCCTGGGCTCCAGCTGGTGGAAATGCCCCTGGGCATCCTCATGTACAATGCAGGTCTATGTACCCTGCATTATACTGTACATAATGACGTCAGCAGTCCTTAGACCACTAGAGTAAAGGGGAAATGAGGCTGTGGGAATCAGTCCTGCAGCCTGGAGGGAGCAGGCATATGCAGTGATCAGGTAAGTAAAGCTGCTTTACTCAAGCCCCATAGACAAAAACTAGCACTTAACCCTTGCAGTTCGGGGGTAGCCCCTTTGCAAGGTTACGTTTTTATTAATTTTTGTTGTTTAAAGGAGAACTATGAGGTGGGTGATTTTTCTCAAGCTCATAGTTCGAGCCGACGCGTGACAATGAAACTGTCATACGTCGGATCAATAGATCGGGAAGTGAGCGAACACATACCGTCGCTCGCTCACTTCTCGATCATCTCCCTGCAGAGAGCCGTGACTGTCACTCAGGGATTCCCATCTCCGATCCTGCAGTGCTGACTGGCTGAACAGATGGGGGAGGGGCGTACAGCTGGTACTGCCTCTAGATAGGCAGAGCCAGCTGTCACTCACACAGCTGTGTGGATCTCGAGAGTAATGTCGGGATCCGTCCCGGCTGCGGCGGTCTCAGTATACCGCGAGCTGTAGCTCGTGATATACTGAGCTTTGGGTCACGGGAGGACGTTGGCATATGTCCCCCCGTGACCCTTAGGAGAACTATGGGGAAATACACTTAGACAATAACCTCCATGTTCAAAGTCATGCCTTCACTATACTGTTAGGGCAGCTGTCAGCTTGTCTAAATATGCCTTTGCAGTCCAATAGGTAATAGGGTTAAACTCAGTAATCAGCATTTGGTTACAGAACTGGTCTGACATCCTCTCCCAGACTATGTCACCAAGTTTATGGGAGGACACTTTTGCTGAGAGCTGTGGCTATTACTCAGCTAGCTGCATGGATCACCAGACAGTGCAGCATTTTCACTGAGAAAAATTGTATTTTAAGATATTTCTTAGCAGAAAACAGTTACAAATCATAACGTGGGGTACAGAACTTTAAAGGGCTCTAAAGCTGTGAGACTTCAATTGGGTTTTAAACGTTTATAAAGCCAATTTATGCAGTCAAAAAATAATCATAAATAGGAAAAACATTCTTTGCTGACCCCCTAGATAGTAATTGGCTAATGTACTAGAGATCAACATACTATTTTATAGCTTCATGCAGCTGTATATCTAGATTAGATATGACCGCCACCCAAATGAACCATAACCATGAGTTCTATTCTTTGTAAACATCACTTCCTCTGAATCAGTCATTACTCATTCATCAATCATGTTTTAACAGCCCAATGAAAGAACACTTACGATGGACTGAACTGACAACCATTAGGAAAGCTCTGTTCAGTTCCCTATTGCAGCCATTTATGAGCTTGCCTTTGTATTCAGTTATGCAGATAATTACCAGTTTGTCTCTTCTATTACAGGTGTACGACATTGCGTTTAGCCGAGCTGGAGGGGGGCGAGATATGTTTGCCTCTGTGGGAGCCGATGGTTCGGTAAGAATGTTTGATTTGCGTCACCTGGAGCACAGCACCATTATCTACGAAGACCCCCAACACCACCCCCTGCTCAGACTGTGCTGGAACAAGCAAGACCCCAACTATCTTGCAACCATGGCCATGGATGGGATGGAGGTAACAGGGCCCGTGTTGTTCAAAATCTCCTGATCTATAGTTTATAATATGGAAAGGAACAATGGCAGGAAATTATGTGTAAGGATATAGTGCAACTGAAGCCAAAACTTTTATTTTGTATAGGTTTTGGGTAAAGAGGGATTAGATCTCCTGCCAGGTATTTAATACAATTTGTTTCCCCATTAGGCTGGCCATACACCGGTCAATTTTTTTCCCTTCAACAAAAGAAATTGACGCGATTCTTCCACTAACAAACAGCTTGTAGAACGAGGAATCGCCGCTGTTTACGTTGTATTCTGACAGGTGCAATATCCAATCAGAGCGGGCATTTCATTGGCTGCCGGCTCTGATCGCACAATGATTTTCCAGCCGGCTCCTTCAATCAGCTGATCGAGGAATGCCGGCTTAAAGGGAGCCGACAGCCCCACACACTGTGCGAATTACGGCCGGTACAATAAAAACCGGCGGAAATTTGTTCACTTTATGTGCACCTTTAGGGAAATTCGCCCTCTCCCCTGTATCACTAAAAGTAAAAGATAATCCCAAATTTTGGGTTGTCGTCAGAACGGGAATAGATGGGAAATCCTTTTTCCCCTCTTTTGAAGGGATTTCCTCTTGCTTCTTGTTGTGGCTATCGGACAGGAAATAAAGGGAAATCTGCCCAATGGGACATAGATGGCAAAAAATTAGCTGATGGGTTATTACCCTCCGTTACTCTTTCCTAAACTAAAAAAAAACTAAGTTTTGGCTTCAGTTCTACCTTAATGTAAAAAATAAATGGCCTGCTAGCTATATATTTATATAGCTAAATGTAATCAGCTGTTGGGTTTCTTTGACTCCAGTTAGGCCACTTTTTTTAAGCGTTTTTCCGATTTGTTCTATGTACAGGTAGTGATTCTGGATGTACGAGTGCCCTGTACACCTGTGGCCAGACTGAATAACCACCGTGCTTGTGTGAATGGCATTGCCTGGGCCCCACACTCCTCATGTCACATCTGTACAGCAGGTAAATATATAGCTTTTGCTTTCATCCTTCCTTTGACCATCCTATTGATTTATCATATTGTCGGAGCTGAATGACTCCTCACCAGTTACTGGAAAATAAGTTTATTTTATAACTAGAAGTGAACGCATATAATCTAAAAAGCCTATTTGGATGCACCCACCTGAGAGTGGTTCTTTCATACACTGAGTTGCTTTTTGCCAAATATATCCCAACAATTTTTGCAGAGTATGTTTTGTTACTCCGACAAGCCAGCTTCATTTTCAGTTGCAGTATACAAATCTGTAGGGAATCTTAATGCCATAGGCTTTGTCGCCATTCTCTACGCAGAGCAGATGATGTGTACATGAGTCTGAGAGAAGCTAGCGAGGTACAAAGACTCAGTGACATCTCTGGTCCAAAGGTTGGCAGGAGAATGCTAGAAACGTAAGGCGCTTCTTTATGCACATGCCGATGCCATTTAAAAGAAACGAAAAAAACAAAACACAGAGAACCAGCAAATTATCAGTCCAGAGTCTGGCTTTTGAAGAGAACTATGGCCAAACCTTTTTTTTTGGCTGTAGTCCTCTTTTGGGTCACAGGAGGACATTTACGAATAGCCAGCTGCTACATTTACAAGTAAATATTTAGTTTTTTAAAGGCATTTGGTGCAGGCAAAGTGGATTCCTATACTTCGTGGCTCTTGAGAACTATATTTTAACAGAAGTTTTAAAGAAGAAATCCAAGTTTTTATAAAACTAAGTTACGTTAGGTACTCAGTTTTTCTCTAGGGCCCGGAATGAAGAAGGCCTACTTGCCTGATCCTCGGTCCTGCGGCAGTCAGCTCTTCTCTCTCCCCTCCGTTCCAGCTATGGAATGATTCTTGGGGACCTTTTGTGTAATGCAAGTCAATGGACCTGCATTAGACATGATGACGTCAGCGGTCCTTAGACCGCCAGAGCCCAGGGGAAAAAGGCTGTGGGGCCCGGTCTAGCAGCCTGATGGGATAGAGGATAAAGTGGGTATATATAATTTTTTTTATAATATTCCCATCGCACCCCCGGCCCGGAAAGAAATTCCCCACACACAGGGCGGATGCGGCAGTGACAGCAGATGCCTCCACAGGTAACAATAAACAGATGGTAAGTCACTCGCACTCCAATATAGCTTAAAGTCAACGTTTCAGAATCAAAGCGGTCCCTTCATCAGGGTTCATATAGTGTTTTGGGGCACTGAATTTTAGGTACATTTTTGGGTTTGATAAAGAGTTGCGCTAATGTTGTGCAACCAAATAATTTGCAACTGCTGCCATTTAATTCTACAGAGCCTTGGATTTCAAAACATATATAATTTTCAGGCCTAAAATGTGGATTATAGCGTGTGCGAAAAACAAAAAAATGGCCTTGGCAGCGAAAGGGTTCTTAAGGGGTTAAATTACCCACAGATAAACAAGCCCTTGGTGTGATTTAGTATGTATAAGCATTTAACACTATATCTCTTCAAACTGTTGTAGCGGACGATCACCAAGCCCTGATCTGGGACATCCAGCAAATGCCGCGGGCCATCGAAGATCCTATCCTAGCATACACAGCGGAGGGTGAAATCAACAACGTCCAGTGGGCAAGCACCCAGCCAGATTGGATCGCTATCTGTTACAACAACTGCTTAGAGATCCTCCGAGTCTGACTTTATTTATTCCAACCTACTACACCCTAAATTCTCATCGCCCCCATCCCTGAATCCAGGATTTTTATACATCTTTAATGTGCCCTTTGTTACCCAAAAAGGAAAACATGAAATATCCATTTGTTGTCTTTGGGACTTTATTCAGCACGCTATGCTAAGGTGCAGGTGCCAGGGGGAGAGGTCATCGAGCTACTCTCTATCTACTGATACCGTGTGGTTTGTCCTAAGTATGAATAGGCAGGAGAAGGGTGGGGATGCATTAACCTGGTCGAGTCTTTATTTTATTTACTCATCTGTGTAGATGATACATTAGACATACTGTATCTCGTGTGTTTTAATGGTAACATTTAAACGAGGGACATTTTTTGCAACCTCTTTGCCTGTAACGATGCCTATGTATGCATTTAATATTGCTGTGTTTGTATACCAATGATGTTTGTGGCCCCTTCTTTCTCTCTCCATTGCAATGCACAGTCATTTACTGTGCTGCAAAAACAAAAAAGTATTTTGCTTTTTTGAGACCATGCAAAATTAAGTACAAAAGCGACTTAATATGGGAGCTTGTTTATAACAACTGAAAGATCAATGTCTTTTCCTTATAGTAACCAATCACATGTTTTTATTTCTGAAATGAAAGTAAAAGGAAACACTTGTAGATGCCGTTGACACTTAATGTTTTAAAATTTTTTTTTAAATAAATCGGGCCCAGTATTTACAATCCATGTGTTTTTTTTTTTTTGTTGTTTTTTTTCTGAGCTGGTCTGTGGTAGATAGGGATATGTAATTCCACATTAGCTGGAGGACAGAGCCCCTAATAATAATGTACAGCAGGGGTAGCAAACCTCCAGCTGTGGTAAAACTACAAATCCCATGATGCATCTCTCTTCGGGAGTCATGTCTGTGAGAATCTTGCAATGCCTCATGGCATTTGTAGTTCCACCACAGCTGGAGGGCGGAAGGTTTGCTCCCCCTTATGTACAGTGTATGGCCAATGTCACACTTGGGTTCCTGGTATTGGTGACCACTTGCCAAAAACAGGATCACTAAGCAGGGGGGGATAAAAATGAAACCATTTGCACAGGTAGCTCCCAAACCGGCTGAATGAGGCATCATTCTCTTACAGACATTTTTCTTACTATGTCCCCAGTTATGAAGAAACGGCAAGTTCTGTACATCACTTCCTGTTCATTTATGAATGGGGGACTTACTAAATATTTAGTATCTGCTCACTTTATGAATGAACAGGAAGCAGCTCAGTACAGAGACTTCCTGTCCATTCATGACTGGGTTGTTAATAAGCAAAAAAAAATGAAAAAAAAATTGAAATGGGGGGGGGGGCGGGGTTTGAGAAAGTAATTTTCAATTTCAGCCTGACAAATTTTGCAGTTTCGGTCTAAAAATTTCATTTTGGTGGAAACGTGAGTGTTTTACAGCACTTATTAGTGATCCTGTTACAGGAGATGACCCTTAGGAGAACTTTGGGGAAAAGCCCTGACCCCATAGTTCTCCTTTAAATTACTTATTTCAGGAAGGGATCATTCAGACGACTTGCATACCCATAAAATGACCTGATCCCGGAAGGGACAGGTGCTGCGTTACATGTTACAGCAGACAGTGGCAGTGCTGGCACCCGCACATATGTGCAGGTTTGGGTGCGCTGGGAACTGTGCAGCCGTGTCCTCCCAGAAGGAAGAACAGGCTGTTGTGCGCAATCACAGGAAGCACCTCTCCCTTCCAGGATCGGGTTGTTTTATAGGTGTGCGCATCTGTCTGAATGAGCCCAAATAAGTGGAAAGGCATATGAGAACTTTCAGAACACTACAACTAAAAAGCCAATGGCTATTAAATATTGAGCAGCAGAAATATAATAGCTTGAGTGATATTCCTTTAAGGCACGTGGTGCACGTAGAGGGTCATGAGCTCTGGGCCCAGTCCTGACAAAGGGTTACAAATATGAAGACTTTCTTCAGTTTCCATGCATTGTTTCAGCTGTTAGTGGTTTTTCCATATTCCTCCCAGCGCATGGGTACTTAATGATTTTTATGTGCAGTTGCAACTTTGGATGCCAGAGAATCCCATGAGGCTTTGCAAGGTTCTCACAGCCACAGACATGACTCCTGGAGAGAGATGCTTCATGGGATTTGTAGTTTCACTACAGCTGGAGGGCCGGAGTTTGTCCATCCCTGGTGTACATGGACCTTTTTTTGCAGTACTTTTGCACAGGTCTCAACGATATCTGCTTTTATGCCCTATGGAATGGGTTAAATGTCTTCTGCATCATGCTAGGTTAGCACCTTAAGTTCAGGAAAAAAAATAGATTATTTTTTCTTATGGCTTTTATCTCTGTAGCTGAATTATTGAGAAAATCGTAGCTAGAAAATAGTACCCCAGTTCCCTTTTTGAAGGGCAACTCTTGCCAAACTGAAATATCAGTGGGCAGTGTTATGCTTGCAAACAACCACCCATGGGAGGGTGAGAAGTAGATCATACAGAGCCATATATAAAAGTGTTGGGGGAAAAAGGCTAAATAGTCAGCCATACAGGGCATGGGAACAGTAAGAGACTGCAGAAATGGCTACAAAGGAAAATGGAGGGAGTAAGAGGCCATCAGGAAACAAAGTCACCCAAAAGACAGGAAAATGTGAGAAGCTTTAGAGGCACACAGGCGGAGGGGTACATTGAGAGGCTGCAAAGAGAGATGCACAGAATGGAAGGGTAGACAAAGCCATACAGGAGAGGGGAACAGTGAGAGGCTGCAGAGACACGCTGCACCCCTCTCCTATGCAGCTAAGAGTCCGGAGAGACACAGCCATACAGGAGAGGAGAGCAGTGAGAGGCTGCAGAGACACAGCCATAAAGGAAAGGGGAGCAGTAAGAGGCTGCAGAGACACAAGCACTTGACATTGATTACATTTTTTTTTTTTTAAAGCCTCTCACTGCACCCCTCTCCTGTATGTCTCTGTCACTGCACCCCTCTCCTGTATGACTGTGTCTCTGCATGCCTCTCCTGCAAGGCTGTGTATCTACACCCCTCTCCTGTTCTCCTGTATGACCGTGTCACTGCAGCCCTCTCCTGTATGACTTTGTCTCTGCACCTATCCCCTGCATGGCTGTCACAGCACCCCTCTCCTGTATGACTGTGTCACTGCACCCCTCTCCTGTATGACTGTGTTACTGCATCTCTTTCCTGTATGGCTGTGTCAAATGCTTAAATGCTTCATTACCTTGTACCGATATTGTGAGGACAGGAAACAAATGAAAATATCCCTAATAGTGGTCACAGAAATATAAAACCAGACAATTCTAATTTAATTGTAACCAAGTCTTTATGTATGTATTAAATATACGTTTATACAAAACCATGTATGTTTGATGGACGTCTTGTATGGTTTGGACACTTTTAAAGCCCCGCTTTTCTTTTCTTGTATACAATTCTAATTGGGGGTGTGGTGCCCATCCCTAATGGTTCAATTTAATTCCTATGCTTTAAAGATGCAGAAGTGTACATCTTCCTAGACTTCAAAAGTGTGTCAACGACTGCGTGAGAGAACCCAGACTCCTTCAGCCTCTCCCTCTCAATAGCCAAGCCGTCAGGTGAAGGTCCTGAGGATTTGGGTGGCGAATCGGCCCTTGGCAAAGAAGATCCTCCCACACTGGGAACATCCATGGATCCTGGAGACTCAAGGACAAGAGGAGAGGGAACCACAGTCGCCGTGGCCAGTAAGGGATCACTGCAATGACCGCCACCCTTTCCCTCTCCACTCTCTGGAGCACTGACATGATCATAGAAAACGGGGGAAACACATAAGCGTGAGTGCAGTTCCATGGGTGTGACAGGACATCCTGGCCCTCCGCTCGCAGGTCGAAAGCTCTCGACAAAAACCTGTTGACCTGACAATTCGCAGATGAGGCCATCAGGTCCACCTGTGGCCTGCCCCATTTCCGCACCAGCTCGAGGAATATCCGCCGAGAGAGAGTCCACTCCGTAGGGTCCACGTGATGCCTGCTGAGGTAGCCCGCCACCAGATTCTGTGTTCCTGGCAGATATACCGCTCTGCCTTCCAGATTCCGTGCAGTCCACGACATCAGAACTGACAGGATCTGTATCAAGTTGGGGCTCCTCGTGCCCCCTTGATGATTGACATACGCCACCACAGTGGCATTGTCCACCAACACCTTGACCCATCTGTACTGGAGCTGGTCCTGAAAAAACCAGAGAGCTTGCAATACCGCTTTCAGTTCCAGCAGATTGGAAGATCTGTTCCTCCATGCTAGTGGCATCCCTTGTGCATATAGGCCACCCAGATGAGCTCCCCAGCCCATTCCGCTGGCGTCCGTGGTGATGGTAACCCATGGAATCTCTCCCAATGGGAAACCCTGGAGCAGATTCTCGTCCCGGGACCACCACACTAGTGAGCGTCTGAATTCGTGCGATATCCCGATCCGCTGCTTCTTGTCCTGGTATCTGTATTGGTGGAGAAAGGAACTCTGAGCTACTCTCATTGTCAAGTTCGCCGAATATGGGTTCTCTTTTGGATCTCAGTTGCGGAATTTGGAGATCAATTTATTTGAAATGAGTTTTGAGGAGGAGGTTCAGTGAACGGTACCCAATTACACCAAGTGCGGTTAGGTGGCCGTACTCATCATTTGCCACCGGGGGGACCGCTAGGGGAATCTGTATGTGGCCCTGGGGTTTTAGAAGACACCTTCCACAATATACGGGGTGACTAATTAGCAATGCAGCTGGAGGTTTGAACAGGTGCAAGGAGTAGTGTGTGCAGACTTAGGATTCAGGTGCAGGTTGTAGCTGTAGGCGTAAGTAATGCGTGTACACTTAATGTAGGCAAAGCAAGCAGTATGGCAGTTAATCAGCAGGGTATATTGATATAGGACTCCTCTCCTCCAATTATAATTCAGGGTGTAGCGATAGGCATGAGCAATCCCTGTAAGCTTAGTATTCATAATGCAAGCAGTTATCTATATGCCCCCACCAGTATGCTAGATCTGGTATGCCATACACAGTTCCTTTCCAGTATAACGTTAGGTTCAGGGTCAGTGCCCAGGGTACTTGCACTTAGTTGAATCAGCCAAACGAGGTGTATGTCAGAGCCTCCGATCTGTTAGACTGCTAGTGCTTCAGAGGAGGTGAAGAGGGAACTGCTGCAAACGCTGAGTCTCCGGACTGCGGACTGCGCTGGGCGAGAGGGTAAGATACCGAGGTTCCCTGTTCGTCACTCGACGCTCCAAAACGAGAGAACGCCGAGTGACGAAAACAGCTGAGCCTTTCACTGCGGGGCCGCGCCCCGTGGGCGGAGCCTGTGTGACGTCATCGGCGGAGTGAGACGTCGCTGGAATGCAGGGAAGCGCCGGGTAAGTCTATGACACTCATATGCCATTGGGCCTATCGAGTCAGGCCTATCGTCGAGGACATGGACCCCAACAGACTCATGAAAACCTCGGCTGTGACCTGACCACCCTCATGATAGTCCGAAGGGACTCCATCTTGAATTTCCTCAACGTAATAAATCTGTTGAGCTGATGGAGATCCAAGACCGGCCTCCAACCGCCTTTTCTGTCAAGAACAGGTGGGAATAGAATCCCTGGAACTGTTGATTCTCCGGCACTGACAGAATGGCCCCTTGGGCCAACAGGGTTTCCACATACTCCAACATTACATGCCGTTTCGCTGGTTCTCTTGGCAATTTGGTGTTCATAAACCTGCCTCTTGGGGGAAGGAAACTGAATTCGAGCCTGTAACCTTCCTTGATAATCTTCAGTACCCAGGCATCTGATACTGATCTCACCCAGAGACCCGAAAACAGTTGCAACTGTGCACCCACTCTCGTGTACCCGGGACAGACACCTTCATAAAGGTACCTCCTGATTTGGTGGATCCAGCACCTCTGGGAGCACCAGATCCCCCCCCTCCATGTCTGAGAGCGAGAGGACTCCCTTCCTGGCTTGTAGGACTTGGAGTCCCGAAAGGATGAGTGGCTCTGGCGAGGCTTCCAATCTCGATAATTCCGCCTAGTTCTCCTCTCCTGTGTAAGCATGGCCTTCTTGCTGTCAATAGATTTTTTAATATAAGAATTTTATACCAGGCCAAACAACATATCCCCCTGGAAAGATAGGGAACATAGACTATTCTTGGAGGAAGAATCAGCGCCCCATGACCTGAGCCAAATCACCCTGCGTGCCACCACCGAGGATACCATGCCTCTGGCAAAACAATGTATAAGGTCGTCAGAAGCCTCTGTGGAGAATTCCGCTGCCAGCTTGATGTCCTGCATCTTATCCAGGAGCCTGTGTCTGCTTGCTCCTCTCTTTATATTTTCTTCCAGCTCTTCTATCCACATTTTGGACGTGCAAGATACCGAGGATAAGGCCACTGCTGGATGAAGGCCCATTCCCAAGGAAGTATAGGTCTTCACCAAGCTGTGCTCAATTTTCCGATCCATTGAATCTTTCAGAGAACCTGTGTTGTCGACCGGTAAGGCGGTGCGTTTCTCCAATCTGACCACCGCTACGTCAATTTTAGGGGCCGTATCCCAAGTGTTGGAATCTGTGCTATTGATGGGGTAGAGGCGTGCAAACCTCCTCTTAGACCCCATTCGTCTCTCCGATTTATCCCATTCCTCTTTAATGAGGGTTTTGGTGACTTTACTCACTGGGAAGCAGGGTCTATGCTTTTTCTGACCCGTAAAGTGTCTGCTGGAGGGGGACAAGACCTCTTCCTGCTCCCGCATATCCAATGCTTTACGCACCAAGGCGATCAGTGCATCCATCCTTTTGGGGTCAAGTGATGGGGCAGCAGGAGAGCCTTCCCGGTCTGAAGACGAGGAATATTCACCCTCCGACAGGGACCTCTCCTCCTCCATGTCCACTGAGGAGTCCCAAATCGAGCTCGCCGCTCTGGGCCGTTGGCGGGAACGGCCTGCTTGCCTTACTCCCTTTGCCACTGCCTGCTGAATTAAGTCCAAGATGTCCGCAGAAGACTTTAAAGTGCCTGCTGCTTCCTTAAGACAGTCCGCACACAGCCTTTTCCCTGCCATAGCTTTGGTATCACAGGTGGAGCATCTGGGTGACTTAGCAGTTTTCTTCCCCGAAGATGCAGATGATTCCATCTCCGCGGGGCTAAAAATGGAGCAAAATATCCTTAGCAAGATGCACTCTTTTTTTTTTTTTCTGAAAAAACTTCTTCTCACCTCAACTCCCTAGATCTGGACCTGTGGGGCGAGAGACCACTTCCACCGACGTCCATAATGACTGCGAGGGCACTGAAAAGGCTTAAAATCAGAAAAGAAACAAAAACCTTTTAAAATTTTGCGCCAAAAACCGGCCCCGCATGATGTCAGTACCACGCGTCACGCTGACGCCCGCACATGCGCAGTAGGCTACCGAAGCCGACACTGCCCACACTGCATTGCCCTCACACCGCCGCCGAGCCGCACACAAACCGGCCAGAGGGAGAAGGGACGAACGGAGGATCCCCGTCAATGTAGGTCCTGTGTCCAGCAATGCCTCGTCCGGCAGGGAAATGTAACAGGGAGGACTGTAGAGCTCATCCAGCGCCCCCCCATCCATCCGATGGCGCTCCCCAAGGGGACACCCTTGCTCGGGGCCGAACTTGAGGACCTCCCAGGGGAGAGAGGCTGAACTCCTCTGGGGCAGTACAACATCTAGATCTGAACTTTCACTAGAAACATAATACCCTGTCCTAGGGCGACAGGAACAAAAAAGACTGGGGAACTCGGAAGTAGGAGGGGCTTATACTGTTTAACCATTTTTGTTCCTGTCATCTAGGGGTATGAGGACTAAAACCCAATTGTCAGCACTGCCATGGATATGACCAGGAAATTATTATTATATTATTATACAGAATTTATATGGCACCAACAGTTTGCGCAGCGCTTTACAATATAAGGAAGACATTAAAGTGACAATACAAGTCAAGACAAAATGGTAAGGAGGGCCCTGCCCGTGAGGACTTACAATCTAAAATACTCATGAAAATAAAATATGCAGCTGCCCCCCATAGACCCTCTACTTAGTCCAGTTCTGACGATCCTCCTTCAGGTTGTATGACGCCCCATCATTAAACCAATGCCTAAGAGCCCAGGGTGTCATGGACACACCCCCCCTGGTGCTGCATTGACACGCCTACCCAGGTGCAAAGGGCAATGGCTCTGACATCATAACATAAACATGATCAGCATAAAGACTGCAGATATGCATGCTAAAAAATACAAAAAACAAATGTTGGGGTAGGGGCTGCCCTGCCTGGATCTGGCCATGAAAGTGGGACCATGGCTGTGTCCAAGTAATGGAATTTAGCAAACAATTTTGGGGCTAAAATTATTCTTCTTTCCCTTTCATGAAATGGTATCCATGTGCTATTTACCATCCCCAGATTCTCATATTGTCCCATTCTAAGTTAGCACAACTCCCAGCTTCCTGACATGTGACACATAAACAGCTTTTATAGTAGAGGAACCACAACACCCTACAATCCTTCCCCCAGCAGCAATGCATGTCTCTCTGTACTCACTACATGGCTCCTCCCTTCCCTCTGTTACTACAACTCCAGGCATGCCTTACCACGCTACCCCGGAACAGGTTAACGCGTAGAGGGAGGGGGTTGAACTTCCGGTGCCGCTGCTTCCGGCCCGGAAGAGCTGTGTCAGGGTGCAGGCATAGGGCAAGATGGCGGCTGCAGCTGTGGTCGAGTTTCAGAGAGCTCAGGAAATGCTGGGGACCGACAGAGCGGCGAGTATAGACATCCTGCAGTCTATCGGTGAGAGCGCCACACCGACAGGGCGGGGGTACCGGCCACTGACAGCCGTTTAGGGGGGAACCCGGGCACTACCACTTTGCCGGGAGAGGAGGGGGGGGAGACCGTGTGCCATTGTTCTAGTTCGGTGCTATGGGGAGGGAGGCAGGCAGGGGGCTTGGATGGACAGCCATGAATTATGTGTGTATACATTGGAACAATGCTAATGTGTTTATATGTGTGTATGACGGTGTGTATGAATGACAGTGTCACCCTCCCTTTAATTCCTATGCATGCATAATGAGATTTACACATGGGCATACTCGTATCATATATTTAAAGAGAACCTGTCAGCAACTCACAGAAATTGTAGGTAAAAGACAAATCAGGTATGGTAAGCATTTACTGACGATGTTTTCCTTCCCCTAAACTCTTTTCTTATTCGCTTGCAATGCGCCTCTGAACTAGAAAAAATGACTGGTGGGTCATAGCCCACTTCTGTGACTGTCTTTTTAATGGATGTGCTGGCCCAGCTCCTCTGCCCCTCCCCACATATGTAGGTGTTGTGGGAGGAGGGAAGAGGTATACAATAAAACGGGGGTAGACAACCTTGGCACGTCAGCTGTTGTGGAAATACAAGTCCCACGAGGCATTGCAAGACTCTGACTGCCCCAGACATGACTCCCAGAGGTAAAGCCATGGTGGTATTTGTAGTTTCATCACAGCTGGAGTGCTGAGAATGCCTGCCCCTGCTCTAGAGTGTCACTTGACTGACAGCTCTGAGTGTGCTGGGGCTGCTGAGATTACATCCAAGATTGTAGTGCCCGGCAGCAGTGTCAGGGCTAAAGGCAAATAACTTTATTGAAATACACAAAATGCACATTTTCTGGGATGATTGATGTTGGGGTGAATGGTATGATGACAGGGTCTCTTTATTGGCGTTATTTTAAAGGAAAACTGTGGTGACAGAATAGAACATACCATGGCTGACTTCTCCTTCTAAAATTGCCACTTGCTTGGCTGTCAACATTTTTAGGAGGGGGTCAGCAATGGCAGTCTACATCATTTTATCATTACAGCTTCCCATTCAGGTGGGCGCGCCGGATCTCGGTGAGCGGTGTGTGTACCCGGCAGGGTAACCATTGTCACCAGGACTGAAAGGAGGGAAAATCCAACAAGTGTCCCTGGAACAAGTATAGACTGGAAATCTTCCAACTGGGATGCTTGTACTGGTGACAGCTGCTGGCTAAAAAGAGATTTCTTCTTACTTCCTGTTGTGCCTGTGGGACAGGAAGTAAAGAGAAATCTCCTTCTGACAGATGAT
>NW_017306455.1:746737-756093 GCF_000935625.1 Nanorana parkeri
TAATTGTTCCCTACTCCGAAACTGAAAATAGAGTTGTGGATTTAGATACAGTTTGACAACCTATGTTAGCTTGGCTGCCTTTGACCACAGTGGTTATAGTTATTGACCCAGCAAAAAGCATGCAGCTAGCAAAGTCCATAGACCTGATCTGTTCCAGGTCAGTGGCTTGAAAGGTATTGAAGACAGGGGTTCAGAATGACAGCAGTTTGATGATGTTGCACAGGTTTTTGTTGGTATTATGTGTGGATAAGCAGTAGAGAAGCTGAGTCTGAACGCTTTGTTTTCATTGCAGTCAAGCGAGATATCCAGGAAAGCGATGAGGAAGCGGTACGCGTCAAGGAGCAGAGCATCTTGGAGCTGGGGGGGCTTCTAGCCAAGACCGGACAGGCTGCAGGTGAGTACAGAGCACCATCAGAGCACACTGGTAAAGCCGAACTTCATGGTTTACTTTTCTCCTACACTATAGACATGACTGGCGCTTCACTTCCTCTGTGAGGTTCACTATTGATTTTTTTTATTGGCGTTAAAGCTAAAACCTTCACAAATCTGGAAGTAGGGTAAGACCTACAGTCAGGGTTTACAATCTCTGCCAGTATGGGAGATTTCTCTTCTCTTCCTGTTCTGCTTGACACCTGTCACAAGAACAGGTCATTTCACCTTTACAGGTAAGGTCATTTCACCTTTTTTCCTGTCCCAGTAGGGGAGATTTGTTGTTTCTTCAGTTCTGACAGACACCTGTCTTCTCACTTCTTGTTCATGTGACATTTCACATAATTTCCTGTCCTGTGTCCCAGTAGGGGAGATTTCTCTTCCTGTTCTGCTTGACACCTGTCACATGAACAGAAAGTGCGAGGACATGTTGCCTAATTTCCTGTTCTGTGTCCCAGTAGGAGAGATTTATCTTCTCTTTCTATTTTTGCCTGACACCTGTCACATGAACAGGAAGTAAGGACATTTCACATTTGTGCCTGTTCCAGTAGGGGAGATTTGTCATTTCCTCAGTTCTGCCTGTCACATGAATCAACAGTGGAAGGAAATTTCTCCTAATCTTTTCTCTGTTCTCTCTTCTCATTTAACCTACGTTCCTGTTCTGTGTCCCAGTATGGGAGGTTTGTCTTTTCTTCCGTTCTGCTGACGCTTGAACAGGAAGTGAGGGAAATTCACATTGGTTCCTGTTACGTATCCCAGTAGGAGAGATTTGTCTTTCCTTCCAGTTCTTGCTGACACCTGTCACATTAACAAGAAGTGAGAGGATATTTCACCTAATTTCCTGTTCCGTGTGCCAGTAGTGGAGGTTTATCCTCTCTTCCTGTTCTGATTGACACCTGTCACATGAACCCGAAATGAGAGGCCATTTCACATAATTTCCTGTTCCGTGACAAGTAGCAGAGTGTTATCTACCTTTCCTGTTCCACCTGACACATGAACAGGAAATAAGGACATTTCACCTTCGTTCCTGTTCCGTGTCTCAGTAAGGGATGTTTGTTTTTTCTTGAGTTCTGCTGACACCTGTGACATGAATTGACAGTGAGAGGAAATGTCTCCTTTTTTCCCGTTCTTTCTAACACGTGTCACATGGAACAGGAAGTGAGGGGGAATCTGCCCATGCACTTACAGCAGTATAGTAACGCTGAATTTTCTAAATCTTCCTTGCTTTAATTGGCGATTTGTGTTTTATAGTTTCATAGTTCTCTCTGACAGCTCTCAAATATACAGGAAGTGAGGTGGAATTTTCTTGTGGGGACACACAGTATTAATAAGGTGGTTTTGAACCCTTGCAGTATAGCTATAAATAGCAGACAGAGGTTCTAAAACTTTTCACACTTTATCTAAGATTAAGAGCAGAGTTTTGCTTTATCTTTTTTTGCATCCTGATCCTTGTGGCTTCACATCAAAAGAGGGAAAAAGCAAATGTGTAATTCAAATCTTACCTGTTGTTAATAAGGAAAATACTTCTAGGGCTTTGCTCCCACTAATGGCCATGTTATAACACAGCCACTGGTGTGACACATCACACAGTTTCCCTTTTTTTTTTTTTTGTCGAACTTTATTGAAATGTCACAAAAATGACATTTAATTCATCTTAATGGACATTAGGGAGTGGTGATGTGATGTAAAAACTACTGCATGTCCTACTTTTTTAGCGCACATTACTGCGGTGCGGTGGTGTAAACTGAACTCCTAGATTTCAAGGCAAATCGCCTTGTCTATGCATTGGGCACCGCCCAATGCATGTGAATGAGCTTCTTGAAGAGCATCGTCCACTAGAATGCCCATTCCAGAAACCTTATCAAGGTGTTCTACTTGACCTCTGCTAAATGTGGATCCTCAGGGGCGGTCACTGTCTAGGCAAAGGGAGTAAGAGGCTGGCTGTGTCTAAGTAGCTTCCTGGTGTAGGTCCCCTAGATCCTCTTGTCATAGACCATGTGACCAGTGCTTCAACACCAATTTAGTGTCTGGGCACTGGAGGGAGATCAAGGATGTACCTTTACATTGCTAACATAAAAATAGGAATATTTAATCTTACACCATGGGAGGTGCATATTGATAACATGCTTCCATGGCAGATTACAGGTCTGCTTTAACCCTTTTGTGACCAGAAGCATTGGTACCTAGAGGTCAGTTAACATTAAAATAGTACTACGGTGTAAGCGTTTTTCCCCCATAATTCTCTTAAGGGTCACGGGAGGACCTATACTAGCGTCTTCCCGTGACCCAAATCTCAGTATATCGCGAGCTACAGTTTGCGATATATTGAGACCGCCGCAGTCGGGACAGATCACGACATCAGTGTGGAGATCCACCCAGCTGCCTAAGTGACAGCTGGCTCTGCCTATCTAGAGGCAGAGCCAGCTGTACCCGTCCACTCTCCCATCCGTTCCTCCAGTCAGTGTTCTAGGATTGGAGCAGGGAGGGGGGAATCCCTGCAGGGAGCCGTGACTGACAGTCACCACTCTATGCAGGGAGATGATCGGGAAGTGTGCGAGCGACGGTATGTGTTCGCTCACTTCCCGCTCTATTAAGCCGATGTGTGACAGTTTCATTGTCATACGTCGGGTCAAACTATGAGGCTGAGTGATTTTCACTCACCTCCATAGTTCTCCTTTTAAGTATACCGTGTTTCCCCGAAAATAAGACACTGTCTTATATTTTTTTTGGCTCAAAAAAACACACTAGGTCTTATTTTCGGGGTAGGTCTTATTTTTTTTTTCATGTACAACAATCCAAAATTAATGCAAATCCAAATTAAATAATCCAAAATAGCAAAGTTAAGAGTATGGTGATCAGGGCAATCTGGGGTGCCGTACCTTTCCAAGAGCAATTTGGTAACCAATCGCTGGCCAGAATGAGTGAAGCGCGCTTTCACTATCGATTCCTTACAGGCAGAGTGTATTTGGTATCACTCCGCCTGTGACAAGAGCCGGTGCTATAGAGGAGGCATCGGCTTATGTGGCTCTGCTCCCTCCGCTGCCGCCTCGCTTCCTCTAGCGCTGGCTTCATTGGCCCCCGCTGATTTTCTCCCGCGGCTCTGCAAGTTCCCCCTTATGCCACCACCGGCCCTGGGAATGGTCACAACTAGGTCTTATTTTCGGGGTAGGTCTTATATTTTAGCAATTCCCAAAAATAGAACTAGGTCTTATTTTTGGGGTAGGTCTTATTTTCGGGGAAACAGGGTAACTCTAGGACAAGTTTGCCAAACGTATACATTTTTACACTTTAAGCACATATATGCTTTTATTTAGTACACGGCTCACGTTTTCTATTACAGGCAAACTAAAGGACAAATTGGGAAATGTATTTATTTCAACCAGCCAGGGTTGGCTAGTTTTGTAAACACAACCATGTGATTTTTTTTTTTTTTAATGACTGGCTGTCACAGCTATCACATGATCAGGAATCATGATGATTGGTTCCCGATTGCTCTGTGACAGGGTAAACTGTTATGGTCCATACATTGTTTAACCAGCTGCAGCTGGCCCACTGTTTGTTAGATTTCCTCTCTCTGCGTAGTGATGGTTCAGCCAGGGCCAGCTTTTTTTTTGTAAACATAGCCATGTGATCACTATGACTAAATGTAACTGCTATCACATGACCAGGGATCAGGCTGATCGGTTCCTGAATAATGTATCTGGCAGGGAAGTTGTCAGCTACAGCTCTGTCGCAGAGCTGGCATCCTTGCCATCTGATGGGGAGATGTCCTCTTGCTTCTTGTCCTGGCATTGCTCCAATGGAGACACCATTCAGAAAACATTTTTTTAGTAGGGTGAGGAAATGTTAGAACTTTTGACAATGTTTTTATTGCTGTCTGCTCCTTCCTGCCACACCAATCATTGCACCCACCCCCTTCATTTCTTGTTGGATGTCACAGGGCCCTATATTAAGGGAATATCTACCCAGTGGGGTCACAGAAATAAAAACTCTTCCCTTCTATCCAAAACAAATAAAATTGGGCTGGGGTTGAGCATTAAACATGGGATTTAGACTTTCCTTATGTTATATAATTTTTACAATATCCTGCATAAAACCAATTGTGCTCCTAAGTTCCTGTTTGGGCTGACAACCCAGTTCATTTTCCGCTCTGAAATCCCAAATAGGGTCATCAGCCTTGCCTGCTGGACTACAGAACTCTGCCAGTCCTCGATCCCTTCCTGCCCCTGATTTTTTTTTTTCCTCAGTAAAACCAAGCTGCTGCTTTGACTCCCAAGAGCCTGTGCACATACTGTGTGCAGGTAAAGGGCTCTTAGGACATGTAGTTCTGGGGGTGTGCCTTCATCAGTAAGAAAGGACCTCCCAGCAGCCACCCCAGCAAGAATTTTACAAGCCTGGTGATGTCTCAGAGAGTAATAAAATCTGTGTCACACCAAAGGAACAATGTAAATAAAAAAACAAAACCATAATGCTGGGACATGATCTAGGGCTGTGATGGCGAACCTTTTTGAACCCGAGTGCCCAAACTGCAACGCAAAATCAATTTATTTACCTCAAAGTGCCAGCGCTGAAAATACGTTTTTAGTACTGTAATGCAGTTCGGGCGCTCGGGTTTAAGGGACGTTAAACATCACTGCCTTAGGCCCCATTCACGCCAAGTGACATACCTTACAAGCGGGGCCGGGATAGCGCGACTGTCCAGAGCGACGTTTCAGCGACCTTCACCGTCGGGCTGCATTCAAAAATAGAAACATTGCGCGACATCCGCGCGAAAAAGGGTCCTGCTGATTAGAACAGCTCCATTGAATAACATTGGCCGGCGACTTCTCGCGATATCGCGCGGCAAAAATGCGTGAAATAGCGGGATTTTACGCACAGTGTGAATGGGGCCTTAGGCAAAATAGGGAAACGTGCATATACAAACATTTATACACTCAATAAAACACATACACACATATTGAAACACACATCACGCACTTATTAAAACACACACACAGAACTACTAATGAAAATGAATAAATAAAACATTGCCCCCTCTCCTGCTTACCTGTTTTGCAGGGAGGTGGGCTGCATCCCTGGGGTGCATCTCTCAAGGGGAGGGCTGTGCGGCTTCCAGGGGGCTGGGGAAGGTTGTTTTTGCTCTCAGGAAGGGGAAAGGCTGTTCGGCTCTCACGGGGGATCAGAACGTCCCGGATCGCCTCTGCAGTCGGGCCGGTCACAATCAGGCAGCCGTGACCTGTAAACAGGCAAATTAGACGGCCGCTCGCAGGGTCCTAGCGAGGAGGAAGCGGTCGTCTAATCTGCCTGATTGTGACTGGCCCGGATCGCGTACTGAGGCAATCTGGGACGGTCGGATCTATTTCCATTGGTGGTCCCTGAACCTGGGCTCGCGTACCAGCAGAGAGGGCCCCGCGTGCCTTCCCTGGCACGCGTGCCATAGGTTCGCCACCACTGATCTAGAGGGAGGTTTGGTGGTAAATGTGGGTAACACCAGGACAAACACTTAGAGGTCCAGACCCTGGGCCCGTCATATTGATTCTGCATTTACTACCTAGAGAATCAATAACCTGGACCAAGCAAGCAGACAACAACATGTGAACCGCTGTCCTGCATGTGTGTTTACAGAGTAAGTTCACTTTCAGACAGTGTACTTTTTTCCCCTTATAGACGCCGCCCTGCCCCTCCACAGATCCCACCCTGCTCCTCCACAGATGTATACGTACTGAGATCAGACACCTCCATCCAGCGCTGCAAGTCCTCTCTCTCTCATGGCCATGCAGGCTTGTCTACTGGCAGGACTACAAAGGTGGACGAGCCCTATAGACTTCTATAGGGATGCAATGTGCATGCGCAACCAGGAGAGAGATGACTTGCAGTGCTGGATGTCAATGAACTCAGTTAATGGGAGCAAAATAGATAAGTGCACTTAATACACTGCAAGGGTTAACTTTTATTAACCCTTGCAGTGGGGCTACCCCCACACTGCAAGGGTCAACTGCTTGTTGTAGTATAGGGAGTTAAAAACAGTTATACCCGCCTAATCCTCCGAGCCGGCCTTCTGTGATGGCGCTCCCTCCTGCCTGTCTCCTCCTCTGCAGTGATAGTATGTCCCTAGATAGTAGCATCCTAAACCCTGTATAGATCTGATAATTCAGGGATCTTAGGCCGCTGCAGTGGAGGGGGAAAATGGCTGGAAGGACCGGTCTAAGTAACAAGCAGTTAACCCTTGCAATGTGGGGGTAGCACCACTGCAAGGGTTAATAAAAATTTTGCCTGGAATTCTTCTTTAAAGTAGAATTAAACCTTTTTTTTGCAAATATCTACTGCTAGCAAGCAGTAGATATGTGCAAAAAGAAAAATAAATAATATAAAACCGTTACCAAAAAGGTTACTTCTGTCTCTGCCGCTCGCTCCCATCTGAAGATTCTCGAGCGGCTGTCAAGGTTCATGAGACCGGCTCATGCGCAGTTGAGATCTTCGCCTGGGAGAAGGAGAGACCCAAGGTAAGTCATTGCACGCAGCTGGGCAGCATGCACCCGCACAGACTCCGTAGGACACAAAAGACACAGCAGTCCACGCTGGATCAGAGAACAGCACCAGCGCTGGAGGGACTCCTGAAAACTACTGGAAAGAAGATGATGATTGGATCAAGAGGCATCATTTAAGGTAAGTCTTTAAAGCAGTGGGGGTTACGGGGGGACTGTAATGTCACTTTAAGTAATGCTTTAGGTAGTAAAGTCAGGATCTGGGTGACCGCACTGGGACCTGCAGCTCTAAAGGTCCATTTTTACTGCTTTGTTCAGTTTTGGGTGCCTTAACTTTCATTCCATGGGCCGAGTCATTTTACCATGCACCTGACATTTTCTTTTCCACAAGACCTCACAAAGGCAAGCATTTTTTTTTTTCTGTTTTCAATGTGTTGAGAGTCAGATGCGTTTGTTTTGCACATGTATGCTCATTGGGATCCCATTAGAAGTAAATGGGAGCGCACCCCATAATGCATACAGCATGCAAACAGCGTGAGTGGTCTTTCAAAATGTGGCAGCCGCGGCCCCTTATGTATTTCATTCCTCACTAAGAGAAGTTGGTGTGTTCTGGGGTCAGCGTGAGGCTCTGGTAGAAGTCTTGCAGTCTTCTAGTTTGTAGCATGAACACCGGGTACACATCTGTTTTAGGTTTGCGGCCTATCATGACTCAGCATTTTGGTCTGTATTTTTAGTCTATTAGTCATTGTCAAGGAGAGATGAGAAGTCTTATTTTCCCATTGTTGTGATGGAGAGATGGCCACACCTCTGTGTCAAAACCAATGAATATTAGTATAGTATCTTCGATATTGTATTTGTCAGCAATGTCTTATCACAGGAACCAGGCAGCCAACAATCCCACTGTCTCCTGAATTCCATATTCATTTTTAATATGTCTTAAGCCTACCACATGTTACAATCTCCCTTAAATCTACCCGCAACCATGTAGTGCAAGGGTCTGCCTGATTGGATAGATTAGACAGGTCCTCATATTACATAGATTTGGTAAATCTAAAATTGATTGTACAAAAATTGTATGGTGACCTTATAGCTGGCCATACAGTGGCTGAAGATCGGCAGAGTGCTGGTGAAATTGGAGCAGTGTGTGACCCTCAGGGACTACACCAAAGGACCACCATCCTATTTGGCAAAAGTTGAATTTTGTCAATGGAATAGGCATACGGTAGTTGCAATGCGTTTTACAGGTGCAGCCTCCAGGGCGCTCCCTCCAGCCTGTCTTCTCCTATACTCCATTGATGGTATGTTCCTCGGTCCTATACACAGTTTATAGAACATGATGACTCGGGGATCTTAGACCGCTGCAGAGGAGGAGTAACGAGGCTGGAAGGACAGGTCTAAAAGTTAGCCGGCTCTGGGGATCAGAGTAAAACCTTTTTGTTTTTCCTCCCTAGACCAAAACGAGCACAGTGCAGCAGTAGCCCCACTGCAAGGGTTAATACGTTTTGTCCGGAGTTCTTCTATAAAGAACAGTGGCTACTTTACAACACACACACAAGGACCATGGGGAACAAAAGTAGCCCCCCTCCAGAAGGAAGGACAGTGTCAGCACCAATACAGAGATGATACAGCCGAGTGATACACAAATAAGATAGATTGTTGTTAATAGTTCGGGTATTGAATGTATTTTTAAGATTTAACTTTAGGCTCCTAAATTTAATGAACTCCCAGGGAAGAATATTCTTAACCCTTGCAGTGGGGCTACTCCCGCACTGCAAGGGTTAAGGGCTTGTTTTGTTCTAGGGAGGAAAATAAAGTTTATACTCGCCCAATCCTTGGAGCCAGCTTGCTTTTAGACCCATCCCTGGAGCCTCTCTTCCGCTCTGCTCCCTAGACCAAAATAAGCACTTAACCCTTGCAGTGTGGTGATAGCCCCACTGCCAGGGTTAATCATTTCCCCCAGAGTTCTCCTTTAAACCTCAGCTGTAGGAACAGCTTCTTGTTTCTCTGATATGGGGTCTTATCTACAGCCGCCTGAGCCGCCACCTCGCTGATAACAACCTTCTCGATCCCTTACAGTCCGGCTTTCGCCCCCTACACTCCACTGAAACCGCCCTCCTAAAACTCACTAATGACTTATTAACAGCTAAACACAATGGCCACTACTCCTTACTCTTGCTATTAGACCTTTCTGCTGCTTTTGACACCGTGGACCACCTGCTCCTCCTAAAAAAACTCCACTCGCTTGGCCTACAAGACTCTGCTCTCTCATGGTTCTCCTCTTACCTGTCTAAGCGCTCCTTTAGTGTCACCTACAATTCTAACTCCTCCCCTCCTCTTCCTCTTTCTGTAGGGGTCCCCCAAGGCTCTGTCCTTGGACCCCTTCTCTTCTCTATCTACACCTCCTCTCTTGGTCAGTTAATAACCTCACATGGCTTCCAATAC
>NW_017306455.1:756382-786405 GCF_000935625.1 Nanorana parkeri
GCTCCTCATGTATCACTTGCCCCTCCCTTTTAGATTGTAAGCCCTCACGGGCAGGGCCCTCCTTACCATCTTGTCTTAAATTGTATTGTGACTGTAATGTCTTCCTTATATTGTAAAGCGCTGTGCAAACTATTGGCGCTATATAAATCCTGTATAATAATAATAGGCAGGAAGTGATGGAAATTTGTCTCAAATATGAGACCTCAACAATAACCCTTTTTATAAAGTGGGTTAGTGTCGGGCTTTTCTTTGCTGTCTTTGCCTTCCTACCATGGCAGGCCCTGCTTCCCTTTTTGTCCTGCTGTCACAGGGATGAAAGGTGAGATGATGAGCTCCCAAATGATGTCAGACAGCAATAAGGTCTAACCCTTCCTCAATACAAAAATAACATGCGGCTGGCCTTTAATCCCTTCATCAAGTTAACGCCCTTCTGATCCTAACTTGTAAATGCCAAAAGTATCGGGCCAAATTCTTCAAGGCCCATCAACCAAAAGCCTTTATTTGGGTCCTGGCACCAAAGAGAATGTATATGTGCATGCAATCTGTATTGTGCATCCTCCTAATGGATTCCTAACCACTCCAGCTCTCGTACGTGCATCCCCTGTATGGACCACAGCAATTTTTACACTTCCACATTCGGGCCTGTTTTATTTGGTGATAACTTTTTCTATAACTTTGTACTTGGCATAAAGTAATACATACAACAACCAGGCTTTCTATTGGCAATATTGTTTTAAAACTTATATTTACTATACAATCTATAGATAAAAATATGTGAAATAAATGACAAATTTTTTTTTTTTCTGTTTTGACCACTATTTTATTTTTTAAAGCCCATATCCATCTTTGTAAGTGATTAGCATTTGTGCTCCCATTTTCCAGATTCTCTCTCATGTAGTCATTGGTCCACAGCAGTCATCTGACTTCACTTTCCTGTCTTTCACAGAACTCGGTGGTCTCCTGAAGTATGTGCGTCCCTTCCTCAACTCCATCAGTAAGGCCAAAGCAGCCAGACTGGTGCGGTCTCTGCTGGACCTGTTCTTAGATATGGAGGCTGCGACTGGACAAGAGGTGAGAAAGAGGCCTCCCATATATGTAAAAAGCTGGGGTGGGCAACTCCAGCTCTACAGCTGTGCTTTAACTACAAATCCCAACGTGCCTCTGGGAGTTATGCCTGTAACTGTCAGTCTTGCAATGCCTCTTGGGTTTGTAGTTCCACATCAACTTGAGGGCTGGAGTTGCCCACCCAAGTAAAAAGTGTTCAGCCATAAGAAGTCTATGTACAGGGCAAGTCAAAGTAACGCATTGGGATGGGAGTCTGCAATAGATGTTTACTACAGTGCAGACAAGATGGTACTGTCCATTGGTTATCATGAGTGCATGGTTCTGGTCTTGTGGAATTATAAGTTTTGGGAAGTAGTAAAGGTGCGATGTCATCTCAGAGGAGCATTTGTCTGCTTTGGATTTTGACTGTTCATTAGGTCTTTGAAGAAGCAGTGATTTTCGGCACTGGAATTGGGTGCTCTGGGTACTTTGTTACTGAGGGCCTGACTTTCTGTGACTGATGTCTATATTCTGTAAATTACAGTGAATTAATATGGTGGTCATGTGGCCATATAAGATGAATGGTGTCAGCACAAGCATCCTGCCCCTTTTGTCTATGGTCAACTGCAGGGTGGGAAATGCCCCAACCTGCAGCTAATTGTATCTTCCATGTTCAGATGAGCTAAGGTTTGGACTGGGTTAGGTCTGACCCTGAGCTCGTCCTTGGACACTGAAATCTGGCAGTTGACAAGGCTTAGCCGCTAACTTGGCTCTAGTAACAATCTGAAATTAAATGAGAGGGGCACAAAGGAAACATTTCAGGGTATCAGCCAGCCCCTTTGGCTTTAGGTAGGGCTTTTATTTTAAAGCTTTAATATGACATACAGGCTTGGGTTAGCGTGCGGCCGCGTCCTCCCATAGTGATGTACAGATGGCTGCATGCAATTACATGCTGCACCTTTCCCTCCCAGGAGCAGGTCTCTGCATGGGTGTGCCTGTGGTACGCATGTGCACGCCCATATGAATGAGCCTAAGTGTCAAGGCTTCTGTGAGTAGAGGGTTAAGCATTGGGGTCAGCCTAAGTCTGAGGTTAATTTTATGAGCCAGGAAGTGTCGGGGGGCTCACTTTACTTCTCTAATCAGAAACTACCTGATGCCAAGTTCTTGGCTCAAAAAAACAAAATTACAGGCCTCAGTTACTGGACTATGAGAAGCACATGTGTAAGCAATACCATTTGTATTTCAGGTGGAGCTTTGTCTGGAATGCATTGAATGGGCCAAGGCTGAGAAGAGGACCTTTCTACGCCAAGCACTGGAGGCAAGTGTGGCAATTACATGTCTTATAACTTTAAAAATGCCAATCTAATTCACCTCCTTTGGTTGACATTCTGGTATGGCGCCTTCACGCTGAAAATACTGGATAAGTCCCTTACTGATTGATGCACACACATGCATAAAGCTGGTTTTATATTATATTTAACTTTGTTGTTAGACCTTATTTCTAAATTAAAGTGTATGCAAACCTTTAATGTATTTTTCAGTATGTTTGGCATCATGTCTCATTGTATACAGTTTTCGTAAGTGTGTGTGTGTATAATATCTGAGTCAGCTTGTTTCTGCTGGTCTAGCAGCATATTTGGATTGTTTTCTCTGACTGCTAGGAATCTGCATGTATCCTGAGATTTATGTCCAACACGCTTTTTATCCACCTCTTTTGTGAGTACCATTTATCACTTTTAATCTTTCTAAACAAATTAAAAGGATTATTTGCACCAGGAAAGGCGCCCGGTGTTAAATTATTTTAATCTGTTGCAAAGTTTTTTTACCTGGAGATCCTGTCCATATCAGCACTTTCTGCTTCAGACTGACAACGCTGATCCACTTCCTTGCAAACTAAAAGCAGCATTTTCAGCCTGCCGTGCATACTTACATTGGCTGTTGGGCTGCCTATCAGTTGAGTAGCCCGACAGCCAACTTAAGTGCACACAGCTGGCTGACAACGCTGCTGCCATTGGAAGGTAGTGGCTTAGCGTTGTCATTCTAAAGCAGCAAGTGCTACTACTGGTAGGAGGTCCATGTAAGAAACTATGCAAAAGGTTCACAAAAAAAAGTATTTGCTTCAGAAAAATGTATACAGTGAGAAAGGATGCCAAATGGACATAACTTTCTGAATGTTTCCAAATTTTAGTTACCTCTTAAGTGTAAGTTCTAATAGAACACTTTGCTTTGTTTTAGGCTCGACTTGTTTCTCTGTATTTCGACACTAAACGCTACCAAGAGGCATTGCAGTTAGGTATGTAATCCATAAGATGGCAGCCTGTCTCTATAATATAACGATTCTCTTCCCCTAGTGTACCTCAGTGTTGTGACTCTTATCAATGAGCTTCTATCTTGCTGTTGTGAGCAGTCTAGGATTTCTAAACAAATTCTTAGCATGTGAAAAATGAGTCCCCTGTGTTTATTAACCCCTTAAGGACCAAGCTTCAGATGCTTGTATTTCAGTTAAGGACCAAAGCAATTTTTGCTGTGTGTATTCTACTACAATTTCCATCTTTCCCATTTATTGCACCAACACATATTATATACCGTTTTTTTTAAGGACAAAAGGGGCTTTGATTTGATGTGGCATATGCATATATAAGTTCTCATTTAGTGCATGATGGAAGCTTAAACCCTTAAGGACCCATGAAGGAATTATTGCGTCATGGGTCCTTCTGGCACGGACAACCATGACAAAATAATTCCATGATTGGTCCTTAAGGGCTTAAAATAGGTTTTCCAAGTAGAATAATTACTGCGTTTTAACCCCTTCGTGACTGACAACGTACAGTGTACGTCGCCAGCATCGGGGCTGTTTAAACAGACTCCCGGCGACTTTTGCCGCCGGGACTCTGTTTAAACTTGTAGAGCCGACTGTCGGCTTTACAACAGAAGCGATCCTGGCGACTTACCTGTCGCCAGATCGCTTCTGCGTCCCGAAGAAGGGGCCGCCCCCCCCTGCCGGACACCCCCGCCGTGCTTCCCGGGCTCCGTTGCCCCTCCTACGGGCCCGGGACCGGCGATCTTTGTGTCCGCGGGGAGCTGGGGAGGAGGTCGACGAACTTCCGTTCATCGATCCCCTCCCCGTTCTATGGGACCGGGAGCGATGCAGATTGCATCACTTCCGGTCCCTGGGCTGTCAGTTCTGGGCTCCTGCAGCCCAGGTCTAAGCTATTGAAGTGCGATCTGCACTTCAATAGCTCATTTCTAGTGTAAAGGTGACACTGAGGGTCTTTTGGACCCCCAGCATCACCTTAAAGAGGACCTGTCACCACCATCTGCTATTACATGGGGGGGCTTGCAAGCCCCCCCATGTGATAGCAGTCAAAGTAAAGTAAAAAAAAAAAAAAAAACAGTTTTTAAAATTAAAATGAAATAAAATAAATCTAATAATAATAAAAAAAAATTTAAAAGTCCCCCGCCCCCGCGAGCACGCGCGTCGCCACGTAAACACGCGTCGGGTGCGCCTACGTATGAAACCGACAAACGCGCTACACATGTTGGGTATCGCCGCGCACGCCGGAGTGAGAGCAATAATTCTAGGGCCAGTATTTTGGGGTATCTCTAAATTGATGACCTGTGGGGGCTTTTAAAGCGTCTTTTATTGACTTTTTGGGGTACTGCAGTTTTTCGCCGTTTCACGGTCGCACGCAATCTGTAAACTGGGCATGTTGGGTATCGTTTTACTCGTTGTAACCTCATCTTTTATATTTCATCAGGCCCAATTCACATAGGGCTTAAGGCTGCGGCTGGGGATTCCTGCAGCAGGAACTTGCAGATTCTTACCAAAGAAATCCCAGGTGTGTCCGTACAGATGGACACCTCTATCCTGTGTCCAGGGACAATCATCTATCCTGACTCGCAGGTATTCGTCCATGTACAATTGCATGCGGACAGCCACTGACGAATGCCTGCGCTGTCATTCACTTGAACGGCACAGCGGCTGGATCTGTATGGACCCACCTGGGATTCCTGCTGCAAAAAAACATAGGTTGTTACCGCAGGAATCCCCGGCCATGAATGGGGCCCTAAACTCTCAGAAAGCACTTTGATTTATTGCTAATGCATACAAGGTCTAATAGTTAATGTACACCTGTCATGAGAGACATATGGGTGCTGCCCTTTCTGCTAGTTGCCTGGCCTCTATACTTTCGAATCGCATACCTGGAAAAAGCTTGTTGTAAATGGGTGTCAGAAATCCTTATCTCTGTTCCTGTTCTGGGAGCATCAACTTCAAGTATTGATGCCTAAGAATAAGCATAATAACCAAAGGAGATAGCATTCTGAAAAGGAGAGGTAAGCCATGGCTTATGTCATCCCCTTGTGACAGATATACTTAAGTGTGGGGGATAGCATAGAAGCCTGAATTTTGAATAACCTTTTAAAATGTCAGCTCTAGCATGTGCAAGAAAGCATGCATCTATAGTCGAGGTATAAAAAAGATAAACTTTTTTTAATGCATTTACAGAACAGTAGCATAGCATAACACACACCATAGCATACTTCCACAGTATGGCAGACTTATCTCTTAGTTTGCCCTCCTCCAGCGATGTTAGGTCTGTGCTCCTTGGCTCCACGCTCCTTTTCTGGACTGGCCCATTGGGTGGCCACTGATGATGATGTAACTGTCACATATGCATGCAGTTACCTTATCACTTGGCTTTACCATTAAACCATTAGAAAAATAAAAGGGAATATATTTTCTTGGTAGAAGAAACATACAAAGTCTCTTCTGTCAAAAACCTCCACCTCCTATTCTCTCTCCCCCCCAACTTCAATTCTGCTGTAATATCCCATGTGCTCCTTTTAAACGTGCGTGTAGATGGGTGCTAATCTAGGTTGTCGCATGATGCTATTTTACCTATTTTTGCTATTTTAAGAAGAGAGGCTAGATCGGGAATATCTTGCTGCATATTCACATGGCTCAGCAACTGGTCTTCCCAGAACACCTGATTACCTACAATTTTGCTAAAATGTAAAACAGAAAGACTGGTCTGATAGGAGGTAGGTGGAATATTTGAAAGATCTTTGGATGAATGACGGAGTGGATAAAATAACAGCATGATAAATGATAGGAGTGTCCTGTTGTGCTTATCCACTGACACAAATTAGGAGGTTTGGCTGAAGGTCACAGGAGTTGTTTTGTTGCATTACTCCTTGCTGAGCTCACTGTTTTTGTGTGGGTTAAATCAGCATCTCTTCTAGACAAACCACTGGCTCCAAAATCTGTCATCGCTGTGAACTTACAGACGTTAAGAAGATCTCCCTTTACTTGTTCACACAATCAGGTCAAATGTGCAAAAAAATCATATTAAAGGGGGTGTAGGGTGGGGCAGAGGTGAAAGATGAAGCTGTTGCACAGAAAGGAACATGTTAACCAATGTAGATGAAATTTGTGGTTTGATTTATCCAGCAGTGTTTCCTGACCGTTTCTTGTATTTCTCCTAGTAATAAAATAAAAACAATGTCATTTTTTTATTTCACGATGGTGCCAATTTAAACACCTATTCTACTTTTTTTTACCTCAACCAGGGTCACAGCTTTTACGAGAGCTGAAAAAGATGGATGACAAAGCCCTTTTGGTGGAAGTTCAGCTCTTGGAGAGCAAGACCTACCATGGCCTTACTAACATACCAAAAGCCAGAGCAGCACTCACGTCTGCACGTACTACAGCCAACGCCATCTATTGCCCACCCAAGCTTCAGGCTGCCCTGGACATGCAGTCGGGTTAGTATTCTCTCCCTTGGTTTATTATAGCTGGACAAATAATCTCATGGAAGACTGAGGATGAACGTAACAAAAATGGTTTGAGCCTTTTTGAAACCGATAGTTTCATCACAAATTCCATATTGAAGAAAACAAATGAGCATGTTCTCCACATCTCTTTTGTTGCAGCCTATGCTATATTTATCATTTTGACTGATTTATTGCTTGTATGTAAGGACATAATGATCAGCGGGGTGTTTCTCCTGATAAACCCTTTTTATGAGGGTTGAGGAGGGACAGGGCTCATGCACATGGATGCCTGCATCCGTTCAACGTAATTTCAGTTGTATTTCCCCCTGACAAGGAGCCCAAGGTTCTGTGTATAGCCTCACATAAAAGTCAATGGTTGTATGAGGGTATACACTTGTACGTCTGTAAACCCGCACATGGACTTACAACCCTGCATGCAGGCAGTCTGCGTCCAGAGTTGTGTGTCTTTGTGCATACGCTTGTGAACATACCCATGTAAACCAGTGACTTTGTTTGGGGGCTGTACATAGCACCTGGGACTTGCTAGTAGGGAAAATACAGCCACATTGTACAGGAGTGGACGCCCATGTGCAGGAGCCCAAACTGTTTTACTTTAGCTGTCTGCTCACCAACATGCAGGGTCAGCGCTGTCTTGGAGTTAAGATGCATGAACTGAATGATTGGGATGTTATGTTCTGCAATATATGGAACTCATAATCATTAACATATTGGATAAATCAACAGGTGAACTAGAAAAATAATTTAAATATGACAAAAACAAGTGCTGGATCTATGGCTGATAGGTAGAGTAATGATAATTCGGCTCAGTGGCCTAGGTTCGGCAGCTATAGTCACCCTATTTAGGAGTTCTGAATGCAGTCAATCAATACAGGAGCACCAAACCCATTCTTTAAGGAGTCTACATATGTACTTTATCCTTCAATAAATTAAAAATAGCCAAACCAGTTTTCAGCGTGCAAAAATCACCCTTCTTCATTAGGGCTTGGGTAGTTTGCTGCAGACGCTAATGGACTCTAGATCAGGAACCTGGGCTAGTGTCTCAAAGCCAGGAGCCATTCCCTCCAGCAGCCAAAACCATAAGACACTGCCAAGAGGCAGAGTTGTCAGCGGACTACAGGAAGTTAGGAGTTCACTGGATGGCTGACAGAATCAACAGATGTTTTTTCTGAATCTGCAGCATTTTAAAGACACAATGTAGGGAAATGTTCAAGTATTGAGGAGATGGACTGCCTTTTTTTTTTTTTTTTATTACCCAAGAAAACCTTTTTACCATAGCTGGTAATCCTAACCCATTGCAAATAATCGGATATTGGCTTCATTATTTTTAATTTGTGATTTGGTTGCAGCTCTTCAAACCTCTTCATTGCTCTTTGTTCTGAATGGTTAAATAAGCCTGAACTTGTCTTTTTAAACTAGTTGATGTATGACTGAGTTCAGAGCTTATCACTTTTCTTGGGGCTTTGTTTATGTACCTCCTGTACATGCTTCAGTATTGTCACTGCTTTCTTGTTTCCTGGATGCCCCAGTCTCTGGTGGTGACCCCACTGGTTTGATAAGCTGATAACTGATATTGATGTGTTACAGATTTGTGACTCTAGTGTGCTGTATTTTTCAGGGATAATCCACGCAGCAGAAGAGAAGGACTGGAAAACGGCTTACTCCTATTTCTATGAGGCATTTGAGGGCAATGATTCTATTGACAGTCCCAGAGCTATAACAGCACTGAAATACATGCTGCTGTGCAAGATCATGCTGAACACGTATGTATCACCTTGCCTGAGACCTTACCTTCCATCATGATTTTCAGGAATGGTTAGACAAAGACCCGATCTGAACAGCTTTTTATTTGTCTCATGTGAAAGTTCTTATAAGGGTTCTTAACTTGAGCGTGGCCTTCCTGTAATGATCCGAAACGATTGCTATGGGGGCAGGCCTGTCAGTTTGCGGTAGGTGGCAGATTTGTGAAGTTTTGGAGCCCTAAAGTTTGCCCATACTTGGTTTACCAAAGCTATTTTCTAGGCTAAGTTCACTGCATTGGAAAGCAAGTGTTACTTACTTTATGGTCGTTGTTTTCATCAATGTGACTATTATTTTCCACTCTTATTGCTTAGTGAATTGAGCAGATTGTCCTCCTCCTACCAGGGAACTTTCTGTCCTTCACCTTTTTTTATTTTCTTTCTCATCTATGGAAATGACACCACTTTTTGTTATCCAAAACCACACTTAAAAATTCTCCCTTCCATTGGCCACTTAGCATTCATCAGCTAAGAACAGGCAGTGTAATGGAACTGTTAGGAGTACTGTACACATACAGGTGTAGATATTGTGGTCAATGCAGGGATGTTTAGGTAATTCTTATGTTGACATCTATGCCCCCTAAGCCTAGATCCTGTATGTTACTGAGCACCAGGATCTGATGTAATAAGTACTGAAGATGGCTAGATTTTCTGTAATTTAGTAATTATGTAACATTACTAATCTGGTTGAAACTGCTGGTTCTATCGGAACAATTTTTCACAGGATAATAGGGTTCTGTATAAGCTATTTCAGTATTGAACAGTTTGTGTTTATACATCATTGCTCTCTCAACAGACCAGAAGACGTGCAGGCCTTGGTGAGCGGAAAACTGGCCCTTCGTTACGCTGGGCGGCAGGTTAGTATCAGCTGGGCTTTATTGCACGAAATTAGAAACCCCACATATAGCCTCTAGATACCCCTAGGCATGCTATGTGCAGTCATACCAGTGTACTTTTGCTGGGGGTTGTGGGGGCTTAGATAATTTTTCTAACTTTTGACATTTAAGATATGAAACTAAGGAAATAATACACCTTTGCCTTGTAGACAGAAGCACTGAAATGTGTAGCCCAGGCCAGCAAGAACCGCTCACTTGCCAATTTTGAGAAGGTAAGAAATTCTACCGAAGCTTGAATGTCGTTTGTTAGGAAGCAGGATGACGGCAGATAAACGGAGGTGTCACATCTGTTCATTATCTCCCACAGGCACTGACAGATTACAAAGCAGAGTTACGGGATGACCCCATCATTAGCACTCATCTGGCCAAACTGTATGACAATTTGTTGGAACAGAACCTTATCCGAGTCATTGAACCTTTCTCCAGAGTACAGGTAAGACTTTGGGGTCACATGGCAGAGGGAGATTGTGCTGATTGGGTGATTAGTATTTAGAAATGTTCTCTAACGGACAAAAATCTTGAGGAAGTACATTTCGGAAGGAGCGTGTACTGTAAGAGCAATATGTAGGCTGCCATTCCTGGTCAGCTGAGCAACTGTCACCAGTTGCTTATTCTACGGCATAGTAAAAAGTTTTGAATCACTACATGATCAAGGACACCGCACCCCTAATATAGGTAAACAACAAAAAAAGAGATAGATGTGTTTGTATATAATATTTATTATTATTATTGTTCATTGAATAATTTTAGGGTGAACTCCCCCTTTAACAATGCATTAATTTGCCATTTAAACCTCATTTATCTCAAACCACATGTGTTGCGTTTTTTGTATATTCAATGCTGTTCTCTTTTCCTTGCAGATTGATCACATATCCATTCTCATCAAACTGCCAAAGGTGAGATAAAGTCCTAAAACCGCTTGTACTTTATTGAGATTGAACATTCCCTCTCCTTTTCTCTTCCCTTCTCGCTCATTTATAGCTGGTGTTCAGTAAACTCGTATTAATATTTGATTATGGGAACCTTTCATTTAATAGGTTGGTGTACTTTTTGCTGTATAATGTTGCTTCACACAATGTGGCTTTCTGGCTACCAATGGGGACTCCCATCCTAAAAACTTTGTGGCCTACTTAACAAAACAGACGAGAAGAAAGTTCCCTTACCCACAGTGTCTAATTGAATTCCTTGCTTAATTTGCTCAGAGTAAAAGATAATACACCTTTGGTTCCTATGGGCAAGTTCTCCACCTCCATGGAGTGCGGTGTTTTTTTTGTTTTTTTTTTCTTCTCCCAGCTGGTTTTTATAAACCGGCAAGTCTATTTTGGGTGAACCCTTCAGAATAAAACTTGAACTGTAAATACAACTTGCCTTACAAAGCCAATGTTGACACAGAAGAATGTATGTACTGTATTTATTGTGATCCTGAATCACCTGATGAAAAACAGGGTGTACTTAGAAGTTTCTCACTTCCAATCAGAGCAGCCTTGCCAGTGTGATTACATAGTCACATAGTATTGAGTTTGAATAAAGACACAGGTCCATCAAGTTCAACGTGTGTGTGTGAGATTAGTCATGTAGGCAGCAGTCAGAGGATGTTACACTAAATAGGCTTGAGAAAGTACACCCCTACTGACCCTGTAAGGTGGTCTGTGTGTGCTGTGGCTGCGCTAATGTGCTAAGAACTCAGATTGTGATATATTGAGTGAACTTTATGATTTGCCTGAAGTTGCTCTTTAAGATATTCATAATCTCCAAGCATAGCTGACAGTATAGCATGATTAATGAGGTTGTTTAGATCTGTAGGCATCTACTAGTATATTTGTTTCCAAGCAACATGTGTGGAGAAAGAATTAATGGACACCACAAATGCGTCTGGGTTACTCAACCAAACAAAACCAAGCAACAAGAACAGAAGTATTATACCATTTATATGTTGCATAACAATGACATAGTCTGAAATGTTCTTTTAAAGAAAGCATGTGCTCTGCCCATGCATGTCAAAGAAACAGGTTCACTTAATTCTTCCTCACCACAGCTGCATATGCCTTTCCTTCACTTCCCACCAGTCGCACCTTCATGCCTTTCCTTCACTTTCCCAGCTGCACATACGCTCCATTTCTTTGCTTTCCCCCAGCCACACATTCATGACTTTTCTTCGCTTCCCCTTGCCACACATACATGCATTTGCTTTATTCAACCTCTGGGAGCAAATAGAGCCCGGTGTAAGCTTCCAATTGCTCCAGGCAGAGCTTTCAAGAGGGCACAGGACTTGTGAAAGTTCTAGACCAGTCAGCAAGCACCAGGGCCATCACATGCTCCTCTCTATCTAAATGTTCCAGGTATTTTCTTTGCTCATGGCCAGAAGTGAACGGTAAGCATGTGCTGCTGGACAGAGGAACATTTTAAGCACCCTTTTTGCTTTTTTCCCTCCATGTGAAAAACACAAGTTTGCTTTAAATATAATAGAGTGTAAAAATTGATATTGTGATTCTATAACCTTATCCTGGCTTGACTTTTTAGATAAGACATGTATTTCTGTGTTGCTCATGGGCCTACTTCAGAGTTATTAATGTCTAGTGCAGGGACAAGCATTTTTGAAGTGGTTTCACTGAGTTTGACATTTACCTATTAACCTAAATCTATTTTTCCCCCCTCCCCATGCAGCCTGAGGTAGAACGCAAGCTTTCCCAGATGATCCTAGACAAGAAATTTCATGGTAAGCTGCCGAAACGGGGTTACATGGCAGAAAGCTTTTCACAGCAACTTATTTTCCAAGCCGCAAATCTTGCGTGAGATGGGAAGGGTTTAATATGTTGATACGTTTTGGCTAAACAAGACATTCACAGCCATCTGGGCTGACTTTATTAGCAAATCATTGCAGGGGGATTAACAGAAGCCCAGAAAGCAGTCTGCGTTCTAGCGATAAGGGATCAAGAAGATGGGAGCTCCCCGGAGGCCATTTAAATACTTGTTACATAAAGAGCTTAGATGATTCCGAATTGTCGCTTTGCTTTTATGCAGGAAAGGAAGGGCTGTTTTAACTATGGGCCGCATCAAAGCTGGGGACTCTTCGCTGCCTTTCTACAGTTTGGCGATCTGGTGCCTGTTAAAGGGAAACTGTTTACTTTCTTTGAGCACATATTTTGTGTAATATTGATCTTAACGGGAAAAGATTTAGATTTTTGTTATTTTTCTTTATTGTTGTCCAAACTACAAAACAAATAATGAAAAATCTTCTTTAGTCAGCCAAATGTAATTTTTTTGTACATTGTTATGTTGTATTAACATCCATCAAGCAGCCCTAGGCTCCTTTTTTCATGTTTGCCTATACAAAATCCTGTTTACATAGCTCAGTAGCTAAAGCTAATGTATATGTGTTACTCCATGAGTTGGAGGCATGGCAATTCCCCTTCCTTGCCCTCCCTGACTTTTTGACGGCTCTCCTCAATGTTTTAATTAGGCAGACTCTTAAAGTGAATAGGAGAAATTAATATTTTTATGTAGCCAGGCAAATATAAAACATTGTATTTAGATATATTTTGTATTACCTTCCATCCAGCAAGTGGAGCCCTAGGCTAATTTTTATGTTTACCCATTTGCTTTGCTGGAAAAAAGTATCCTGTTTAGCTAGCTCAGTAGCTCAAGCTAATGTTTACATGTAACTCAATGAGTCAGACGCATGACCATTCCCCTCCCTCACCTTCCTGCCTTTTTTGAGGAATCCCTTTAAGGTTTAATTAGAGAGAGAGAGAATGTGAGTCTACAAGTAAACCGCTTTTGCTTTGCTCTCTCTAAAGAACATCCATAATGCTGTATGAATGCTTTTTCATGTCTCTGCCCTTTATTAAATGTTTATAAAGCAAAGAAAAATAAATGGGTGTCTTTAAACTGAAAAGAAAATGAAGCCTTCATCAGGGGTTGTACTCTCTGAGAGATAATAAATACCTGGAAGTGTTAGACTTGGAAAATTATTTTACCTTCATGCCCCTAACATTTATGAATAATAATAATAATAATATTATTATTGTACAGGATTTATATAGCACCAACAGTTTGCGCAGCGCTTTACAATATAGGGAAGACATTATAATTACAATACAATTCAAGACAATATGGTAAGGAGGGCCCTGCCTGTGAGGGCTTACAATCTAAAATATATATCTGAAGCTAGGTCCACTTTAACAATATATTTTCTAAGGATATGAAAGTGTGTGTGACCACGGCTTTTAGTTTACCATTTTGGCAATATTTATTGAGTGTAATTAAATAATTTTTGCTAGTTAACCCCTTTTCTTTTAAAAAAAAAAAGCGCTAAAGCCCTCAAAATGTTGTAACAGTTGCTGGCAGTCAGCAAGCTTTATTTGCACAGTCTTGTGGTGGTTATTTGTGCCACAAACGAGGAAGCACATTATTACGACTGAGTTTTACACCCTGCTGATGTGAATAATGGAAGACAATATGCTATGTAATAAAGTGAGACTTGGCTACACTCCAAGACTAGATGAGATACTAGTAGATTAATAACGCAGAGATAAAACCACTGCTTTGAATCATAACCATTGTTATAACCACAATTTTGTTATCAGAATATTTGACAATAGAAGACCACAATATACTGATAATTTTCTTCCGATTTTATATATATCTTCCAGATCCTTGTAGTAATCTAGCCTGAACCAGCTCCTGCCCTTTGCCTCTGTTTAGGAGTTTACTATAATACAGACCAGTCACTGCTGCTGTCTCCTTGTGCAGGGTGACTGGTCTTGTCTCCGCCCCTCTCCTGTAGTTTTCTGCAGACAACCTAGTGGCTGTAGCCTGCTGGGCCCCTTCCACAGGTGTTCTCTGCACAGGTTATGTACAGCTCAGTGATGTCACTGGTAGGGATGCACCGATACCGAGTATTTGGGCGAGTACTCGTACTTGCCCAAATGCTCCGATACTGGAACTTCCGGTCAGAAGGAGATCTCCCTTTGACCGCAAGTGCTGAGGGAGCATGAAGTCGGCTTCCTTTCCAATCAGGAAGCCGGGCAGTGGGTTAGGACCCGCCTCCCAGCTTCCTGATGGCTAGGAAGCCGGCTTTACTTGTTCCTAGGCAGCCTGGCTTCCTGACCAATCAGGAAGCCGGATGGCACGTAATGACTCGCCTCCCAGCTTCCTGATTGGTCAGGAAGTCAGGCTGCCTAGGAACAAGTGAAGCCGGCTTCCTAGCCAACCAAGAAGCCGGGAAGCAGGTTGTGATGGGCCGCCTGACTACTTGATTAGTCAGGAAAGCAGGCAGCCTCGGCATGTGAAGCAGGTGTTCTTTCGCTAGAACACAGGCAATCAGGAAGCCGGGCGGGTCATGATCCGCTGCCCGACTTTCTGATAATGTGGGCACACGGCATCCATACTCGGTTTCGGCGAGTACCAAAAAAAAAGTATCGGTACTCGATATCATAAAACCAGTATCCCTAGTCACTGGTAAAGTTAAAAGCATGTATTTGGTTAACAAAATTTGGGGTAGTTGGGCCACTGCTGGATTGTTATCGCTCTTGTGTCTTCTTTGGGAAGACGGGCAGCAAGGGGATACCATTTCAACAGGGAGTCAAACTGCTTTTTTTTTTTTAATTCCCATTGAGGTGATTTACCCAGTATTCTGTGCGACTGGAAGTGAGTTAAATTGGAAACTTGAAAAGAGATAAAAATCTGGCCAGTTCTACCCATTCATTGCTCTATTGAAAACCTCCCCAAAAAAAGAAAATGTTGTCCTCGGTTCTATTTTAAGATGTGTTTGTTGTGATATTTTGTAAAATAAAAATAAGATCATTATCGTTGAAATAGATATAATGAAAACATTGCAGAGATATATATAGAGGGGGATGTTGTGGATATAATGTGAGAATAAACGGAGATGATGTGAATCTCTTAATCTCTTTTCTTTTTCAGGTATCCTAGATCAAGGAGAGGGGGTCTTGATAATTTTTGATGAGCCTCCTGTAGATAAGACATATGAAGCTGCTCTGGAAACTATTCAAAACATGAGCAAAGTGGTGGACTCTCTGTACAACAAGGCCAAGAAACTTACATAGGTGAGTCATTCGGACGGGGAAGGTGTCATAGATTGACATGTAAAGGGTTACAGCTACTGAGACACGTTTTGCTGATTTTGTAGTCCAAATGAAGTAGGGCTCAGCAAAGGGGGTTGGTGTTTGGTTTTTTTTGTTTTGGGCCCCCCAAATTGAATTCACATACTAGACTTCTGCAAAAATAAAAAACACTGGTGTACGGTAAGGAGGCGTGGGTTGGGACCTGGAGCTTTGGTGATAATGTTATCATTGTCTCTGATGCATGGCAAAAGACCTATTCCCATCTAGTTCAATGGAAAGATAAAAATAAGCCAATCACCTTTGCATCCTTCGGATACTCGGATTATCGATCTATGGTTGTGTTTCTTAGATCCCTACCTTCCTTGTCATTTGACAATCACCTAAAGATTAAGAACTTTGCACCAAGTTTACGATAAGGCAGGGCTGGACAAATCCCAGGAGCCAGGTCACCAATGCTTCTTAAAAATTCCAGCTGGCACCTATCTTTTGAGGTTTACTGTAGTTGGTGTCTCTTTAAAAAAAATCATCCTGCTGGCTGTTGAATTCCATATTAATTTGGTAATGGCCGTAGCCAGATGGCATGGCTGGGAACCCAAGTGCAGAAATGTTACTGCTGTAGGTCTTGAGAAACACAAGACGCAATCATTTAACGCATCTGCACTTTCCCAGAGCTGGAGTCTCAGTAGACTGATGCTGCTCAGCTGAGTTTAGCATGCAATTGTTCTACTTTGATGTTGGGCAATGGGGATGTCTGCCTGAACAAGGACGATCTTGTATTTTGGGTTGTAGGAAGTAGCAGCGGAAGGACATTTCATAACAGTGTTGTCAATATTGGTAAAAGCGTGTCTAATTCATGCTGCTACTTCTGCTTTTCAGGCAACGCAGGATATGTTAAAACAATCACGTCTGTATGTCTGTGTTGTGTAATGTGTGTCCTGCACCCAGAGCTGTGAACAAGTTGTTTAATAAGATTGTCCTGCCCTCTCTTGTAATACATATACATCTAGCTGGTGAGATTTAATGAATGGATTCTAGTGACCCCCTAGAGGGCCCTGAAGAACTAATTATTATTCTGAGACAGGAACACATCATTCCTCCCAGCAGGAGGTCTGGTGGTGAGCCTGGCTCCATGCAGATTTATTTATATAGCGCCTACAATTTCTGCAGCGCTTTACATGTTTGTACAATCTCAGGTCCCTATCTCACATGCATGCATACATACATTCACACATATACTAGGGCCAGTTTAGACTGGAGCCAATTAACCTACCAGCATGCCTTTGCAGTGTAAGGGAAACCCAACAAGGGAGAACATGCAAATTCTATGCAGTTAGTGTCCTGACAGGAACTCCAGTGCTGCAAGGCAGAAGTTCCAACCACTAAGCCATTGTACTGACTTAAGGGTTTTATATCCATAGGATTGAAAAGGGGAGGAGGTGAGAGTAAATCAGACAGCTTTCTGGCACCTTATGCACACCATGTGTTTCTGTTCTCATAAGACAATAATACAGGTTTGTTTTCAAGAGAACCTGTTAGAATGCAAGTTTGGAGACTGCTGCTAATGACTTGTTTCATAGTTTTGCAGTGGGTACATATGGACTACTCTTTGGCCTACTGCCTTCTCAGTAAACCCAAAAATGTATGCTGATGGCTTACATAAAAGAGCACAGTTGATCTGTACATCTGTAACTCTTATTCATTTCATTTTACAGGCCATCTGAAAGCGTCAGCTCTTGAAGAAGCAGAACAGGAGCAGTGGACACCTCTCTTCCTCATGTGGGATGGTGGGAAAGGGGCAGGGGGCGCTCAAGGGAATCCTTTTTTTCTTTTTTTTCCATCCCTCAACATATTTTCTTGTCACCAAATGATTTTAAAGTTCCATTTATGGGTACCCCGTATTAGCACTTGAGCCCCTTCCAGGTTCTGGGTCAAATGCAACATTTACTGACTGTCCACTCTCAGCCATCCCAAGTCCTGGGGTTTGGGTAGAACATTTTTTTGCTTGTTTTATAGGTATTATTTTTTTCTGTGTATTTATCAGGAGTGGGGATGCTGGGAGAGTCTGCTAGAGCTTAGCCGGGGCCCCCAGGAGCACACATATAATAGCACTCTACTGCTCTGTGTCCTGTGTGTCATACACCGGCTTATAGGAGCCTGGAAGGGGGCTTGTAGGGGCTCATGGTTCAGCTTCATCAGGGAGCCTTCACTTCTGATAAATAAACGGGTTTGCTGCTTGCAGGGATTTAAAAGTTACTGTCGCTGCTCCTGTTACCACTTCCATAAGACGTGCCCCCAGCCCCGATCATGTCCTTTTTGGGTTTCAGTGTCCCACAAGAGGTGCACAAATTCCACCCAGCTGACCAGAGTATATCTGATGTTCAGATGTGTTCCAATAAAGATCTTTTTTTTTCTTTTTTCCTTCTCTTTTGTGTCTTTTCCATATGACTTGACTTAGTTTATAGCCACCAAGAGTTAAAATGATGATGTTTTAGGCACGCCTACAATTTACACTTGCCCCTTTATTTAGCCTTAGGTACTGTGACTGAGGCTGAATTTTCACTTTGTAGTTTTATGTGTTTTAACCACCTTTACACTGGAGCATATTTTGGGAACACAGCGGTTCCTGCTTCTTTGATCACAGAGCAGATTGGGGTACAAATGTTACTCAGTCTGCTTCCGCTCTCCATCCTGTCCCAGAGGAACAGGAGACCCCCCAAAAACCATGGTGGCGGGACAGCACAATCGCAGGCTCTTACAAGTGATATGGGTGGCTGTATAGCATCCCAGACCCCTTGTACTTACAAGCATCGTCTGCTGAAAACAAATTATACCAAGATCATGGCTACAGAAGCAACTGTGATCTTGGTATAACCACATCAGGATGAGGATGTGTATACACTGAGTGGCCAGATTATTGTGACCACCTGACGTTTGTAGGCTAATTAGCTATAATTTTGCGCTGAAGTTGTTAGAGGGCCAGACCATTATAAATAGGGAAGCAGGTTGTTTACCAGGACAGTAGAAGTGATTTGTTTCTGAAGGTACGGGTAATTAAACAACGCGATTTAACAGCCTTTGAACGTGGGATGATTGTTGGTGCGGAGCCATGGAGCGAGTATCGGCAAAACAGCAGAATTTGTTAAATGTTCAAGAGCAGCTGTTGGTAAAGTGTTTAAAGACTGGACTGTCATTCGAAAATCTGGGTCTGAACGTGCGAATTGTGGCCGTCAGCGACTAGTCAATGTTAGGGCAGAACGGAGAGTGGCAAGACTGGTACAAGACAACAGAAGGGCAACAGTGCAGTGTCAGATACCTCGCATCACCTTTCACCATCTCGTGGAGTCACGAGGCGGCCCAACGAAGTACTGATGGGGTGGTCATAATAATCTGGCCACTCAGTGTATATGTTTGCTTAAAAGCATTCTTCACCTTTCAGACCATGTTTTATGGTGCACCCAATGACTGTAAAATGAAGCATGGAAACCATCCCCAATCTTCCATACTTACCAGAATCATGGGGTGCATGTCCCCACAGGCTCCTGTATTTTTCTAATTTGTCGTGTCTGTGGATGGCTCCACCCACACAGCCAAAACGCCCATTCTAATAGATTTTGGTATGATAAACGACAAGTTCCATCTGCCACCAAATAAGTTTTAATGAAGTGTGGTGGCGGGAGCCTGTGCATTGCGCCAGCAATCTACTGATTGTGGTTGCAATGTCTTGCAGGCTCTAATGCAGAAAATGCACTTTGGTTTTTTTTTTCTTGAATGTGTGTGCATTTATTTTATTTTTCCCAAAGGTGGACTATGGCTTTAAACTTGAGTGGTGCAGTGTTTTCTTGCTTTCCTTTGTGGTGACACTTATGTACCATTTTAGTTTTGCAATGAAACACAAAAATCTGCTGTCTGTATGGTATGCTGTGTTCAAATGCAGCACAGCAAGCGCGAAGTGCGATTCACTGCATTTCCATTTATTTCGAAGGGCCCTCAAAGTGCGCAGAAATTTAGAACAGGGCAAAGCAAATTCCATTCTGACCCTGTGTTTGCAGAGTCTGCACTATACTATTATGAAACGCTTGAGTCGGGTATACACACATATATTTTCTTCGTCCACCTACCGGCTGAATGAAAAAAAAAAATCACAGATTCCTCCAACACTTACGAGCGTTGATCAAGGAATCTCCTGCTGGTTTCTTTTGTATGTGTATCAGCTGATTGGCTGCTAGCTCTGGTCAGAATTTTCCAATATGCTCTTTCGATCAAATGATCGAGGGATGCCAGTCGGAATGGTGCCGACGGCAGCATCCATGCATCTGATTTATCAAGAACTGGCCTGAATGCAATGTGTGTATAGCCTACTTTTACTCTGACTTTTCAGCTTGAGTCAAGTGTGAGAGACCATCTGACATTTGGCAGGCGTTGCCCTGTCAACTCTTTGTCCTCACATGCTGTCTTCCATCACAACAGTTTGGAAGAGGGGACCTGTTGGGACAACAGTTTGGAAGAGGGGACCTGTTGGGACCACAGTTTGGAAGAGGGGACCTGTTGGGACCACGGTTTGGAAGAGGAACCTGTTGGGACCACGGTTTGGAAGAGGGGACCTGTTGGGACCACGGTTTGGAAGAGGGGACCTGTTGGGACCACGGTTTGGAAGAGGGGACCTGTTGGGACCACGGTTTGGAAGAGGGGACCTGTTGGGACCACGGTTTGGAAGAGGGGACCTGTTGGGACCACGGTTTGGAAGAGGGGACCTGTTGGGACCACGGTTTGGAAGAGGGGGACCTGTTGGGACCACGGTTTGGAAGAGGGGGACCTGTTGGGACCACGGTTTGGAAGAGGGGGACCTGTTGAGACCACGGTTTGGAACATGGGGACCTGTTGGGACCACGGTTTGGAAGATGGGGACCACGGTTTGGAAGATGGGGGCCTGCGGGGACCACAGGTTTGGAAGATGGGGACCACGGTTTAGAAGAACAGTTTAGAGGAGGAGATTTGTTTGAAAATATATTTTATACATTTAGGGAGAAGTGATAACAGATGTACTTGTGTTATCCTCAACAAAGTTTAGAAACAATGTTCTCGACAGGCTTATAATTAGTAAATCTGACCAAACGGGAGCACCGCAGTTCTGTCTGCATTCCTGATTACTTTCAAATCTGCACAGTATTTATAGTTCTCATTTTAAAGTGTACAGTATGTATAGCCAAAGCTTGATTTTCCCATTGAGATTTTGGTGACAACGATAACTTCTGTATCTGAGACAATATTCAAAGGGACCAATAGAGTGTGAATCTTTGAGGGGACACCAGCAGTGAAAACGCTTGACTGAGGTTCTCATACTTCATTTAAAAAAAAGTTCTAGCTTTTATATACACGTTTTAAAGAATCAATAGATGGCAAATGCAACTGTGATCTTTTTATAGTAAATGTTTAATTGAGAACATTGCCTATTCAGTGTCTCCCCAATTGTACTCACAACTTTTCACCGCCCTCCATGTGGAATTTCCCTCAACCTGATACCTTGTGACTGTTCTAGATGATGTGTAGTGTCTATCAAAACTTTTCTGAATTTTTAGTGTAATGACTGATTTGGAATTCAAAGCATTAAGACAGATCTGGACTTCCTTAGCAATATGTAGTCTGGGGATTCAGAGTGACATGTCTACAGCAGTGAGTGCAAAGTCAGGACCTCCTCTCCAGTTGCAGACCGGTGAACTGCAACAATGTACATATATTGGAGGTTTATTATTATTAATATACTTTTTTTATGTGGAAGGGTTGGAACCTATGTCAGGATTTTATTGATGTCTGTAAACTTGGATTTCCCTTGACAACTCCTGGTTGTGCCTCCTGGCAATTGGGGAACATTTCTCCTAATGGAAACATAGATAAAGAATAAACGTATGTAACGGCCAAGATTCTAATCGGGTTTTCTAACTGTATGTCAAGCCAAAAACCTGTTTGGATAGAGAGAAAGAATTGGATCTCTGAGTGTCCATTATTTCTTTAGTGGAGCCCTGGATAGCAGTAAAAACCCGACGAGGGTCTAAATTTCCTCCGGTCTAACCAAAACTAAGAAAAAAAGGTTTGGGTGGAGAATTTAAAGCCTCATTCACACAAACGGCTGGCGCGTACAGCTCCGTGCCGTGTGCACACATGTATCGGGCAGCTCCTGGGAAGGACAGGTGCTGCGTGTGATTAGTATGCAGCCCCTGTCCTTCTCTATGGGATTACGTGCCCATACGCCGCCCTACGCTCACCTCAAGTGCAGGTCTGTACAGGTGCGGGTGTCCCGGCTCGGACGCAGACAGGATCCTTCCTGTCAACGTAAGAGTACGCACACCTGTACGGACAAGTAGGGCGGCGTATGGCTGCGTACTAATCACATGCAGCTGTGCGTGCTGGCTGTTTCTCGTGTGAATGAGGCCTAAATGTACTGTTTTGGGGATATAATGTTTTACTTCTACCTCCTGTCCATGGGACAAAAACCTCAAAGTAATATAGGAATACATTTGATGGTGGTCCTAACCCTTCAACTATCATATCCATTTTTTTTTTTATATATAAAGTTCTGGCTGGTGTTACACTTAATTAAGAAACCTATCAGGATAGAAATATTGGAGCTGTCATTGCTGACTAGTTTCTGAAGGTGAATATTCCAGAACTTTGATCCTTATCCCAGCAGTACTTTGCAAATCAGCAACCTGGAACAATATTGTGCACATTGACATCTATATACACATGCTTGTTTACAGATTGGTGCCTTGAAAAGTAATGGAGCCGGGTTAATGATGAAAGCCCTGGAACATGCACCATAAAAAAAATGTCAGCCAGGGCGGCTCTAATATTTCAGTCCTGACTGATTCTTTAACTGTCTCCCTACTGCTATATTGTAAACAAAACAATGGGTGGTGTTGTAGATTTGTATTTCTCAAGAGAAGTTTAAAAATTGCGCTTTAGAAAATACTCAGGTGGCCGGTGCACCCATGAATGTCATTGGACAGCTCAGATCACAGTCACAATGTACAGAGCTAATCAGAGTGACTCTGTACCTTGTTATTGCTGTAAACCAATCACAGCCATTACAGCTGTAAAAAGTAGTATGGGGGGTGATCTTAAAGTGCCACTGACCACCAGTGATTGTGGAATCATTTTTAATGATTGTCAAACTATCTCTACACTGAGAAATAGCCTCCTAATGAAGGTTATCTACAGGCTGGTACTCCACTCTGATCATTATATGGTCTTATAGTGTTCCACCTGAACATTGTTCTCTGCCAGTGACTGCACAAGGACTAGGACTACTTTTTGTCTCAAGTTTTTTGGGGTAGGAAGTAAAGGATGTTATTCTCTTGTGTCCTTTAGAGGTTGTGGTTCCCCTATTATACCCCCATAGACTGGCAGATATGGAGAGAGAGGTCATCTCAAATGCGATTATTCTGTGAGCCTTAAAGGAGAACTATGGGGTCAGTGTTTTTCCCCATAGTTCTCCTTAGGGTAACGGGAGGACACAAACTAGCGTCCTCCCGTTACCCTAAGCTCAGTATACCGCGAGCTACAGCTCGCAGTATACTGAGACTGTGTGGAAATCACTCATCTCATAGTTCTCCTTTAACAATTGGAAGGGTACAAGAAATATGGGTTGATGTCTTTGGTTTTATGGGGGGAGGGGGTGGGGTTTAAAGCTTGGATCAAGTTTTAGCTGGTTTGACCTGGCCTTTTCTGTTTGCTCTTCTTACTGTAGTGTCTAAGCTCTGTTCTTAGACAGTTCAGGTGTTCGGAGAGTTGAAAAGCAGGTAATTATGCACACAAACAGGTTCGAGCTGGAAAAAAGGATGCTGGTATCTCTCCTCTTGTGTGTTTACCACTAATGTCTGATTGCATAATAGGGGAAGACAAACACTTGCACTGAAGAAAGGGATGGTGTGCAACACTGAAATGTGTGTATTTTCTGCCATCTCGTCATCAAGTCTTGTGTTTGGATTTTAAGTTTGTTCTATAAAGAGATCCTGTCTTGTCTCAGAATTTAAATGCAGCAATCACCATATACTGACCGATCCAGCGGCCTGTTATTTTTTTTCTTTGTTTGCATCCTCAGCCACCAATGCTTCTGGGAGTGTCAACTGTTTGAGTCCCTGCTGGTGCCTCCCTCTGACCCCCTATGTCAGTGGTGGCGAACCTTGGCACTCCAGCTATTTTGGAACTACAAGTCCCATGAGGCATTGCAAGGCTCTGACAGCCACAGATATAACTCCCAGAGGCAGATGCATGTTGGGATTTGTAGTTTTGGCACAGCTGGAGTGCCAAGGTTCGCCACCACTGCCCTATGTCACTACAGGTTTCAGCAGAGGGTAAGAGGGAGAAAGTGGGGATGTGGGCATTTGACACTGCCAGAAGTTTCATGCCAAAGAGTTTTCTGCAGTGCTGAAACTGAGGAGAAGAAGGCTGACAGAAGTAAGTATATTGCAAGGGTAGGAACCCTTTGCATTCAGGGAACTACATGTCCCATGAGGCATTGCAAGACTCTGACAGCCACATGCATGGCTCCCAGAGACAGAGGTGTGATAGGACTTTCAACACTGTTGCAATGCCGAGGTTGCCTACCCCTGCTATATGGTGTCTCCTACTGTGAGGATTGCTGTGTGTCTTTAAAGACTTGAAAGGCTCTCTGTCAGGAGAAAACTTGCATAAGACTTGATGATGAGATGCATGGAAGGACAAGGATGGTGACCATTGAGAATGCTCCTATAAAAACTGGAATGCAGCTCATCCTTGCAATGAGACATGCTGCAGTATTCCAAGATTCTTCAGTACGGTTGCCATGGCAGCAGCAGTAGTTTTCAGTACCATGTGTTGTACCTTTCCCTTTTAATGTCAGGAGAAACCAAAGCCCATGAAGAGTTATTTGTACCTATGCTGCCCTCTACTCGATAATGATAAGAGATGGAGCAAAGGCAGAATTGTCCTAAATACTTGGCATTGCCATAGGGCCACAGCATCCAGTCAGGTGTTAGCTGTCATTTCTGTCCTGCACTGGAAATAGCAGTAATTATTCCTCGCTGTGGGCGACAGTTCTCTGACCCAGTTTTTTAGGAGCTATTTTGAGCCCCTTTTAAGGTTGTTTATAAAGTACAATATATAAATCACTCCACGGTTAATGCTGGTGAAAGACTGAATGGGCCCTCTTCTAATTAACAGTTCTAGACCAGTATATAAACTCCATATGAATTTCCTTGAATGGCAATGGAAAGTAGTGTGCATGAATGGGAAACCCAATGTAGATCTAGAATACACATCATGTCCTTTTGTGGTTGTGTGCACTTTAGGATCGCCAATATACAAAAATGGTCACCAGGTCCTCCTTTGGCATATACTTTATGGACAAACCTTTGTAAACACCTATATGAGATTGTTGAACATCCCATTCCACGACCATGAGCGTTAATATAGAGTTACCACCACCCCCTTTGCTGCTGTCACGGCCTCCACTATTCTGGGAAGGCTCTCCATGAGATTGTGTATGGTGTCTGTGGTAGGGTGTGCCCATTCAGCCAAAAGATCATTTGAGGGGGCAGATAGTGATGTTGGAGAAGCCCTGGCTTGGAATTGGCATTCTAATTCTTTTTTTTAAATCCAAGTTTATTAACCAAAGATGCAAACTGATACAAATATTGCATGTATAGGCCTGCGCGCAGGCAGCCAACTGTAATACATAAATAATAAAGTATACTTAGTATCGTAAGTAACAAAACCTCAAATGAGACAGTAGTATATAAGGCACAGTGGCACAGTGAATCAATGCAATTCTAGCTACGAGATTAACATTTTTGTCACTGGTCAAGAAGCGTAATTTAGCCATCCCTGCAAACGTTCTAGTTTCAATTCTGCTCATAGTGGCAACCTCGCGGGGGGTGCAACCCCCCACCGTCAATGCAGGCAGCACACATATGCGAGGGAGGTCATGACTTACCGCGAGCGCGGAGCCCCACGCAAGGAAGCCATGTCTCCCGAGCGCTCATCAATAGGCATTCTAATTCATCCCAAAGGTGTTCAGCAGGGTTGAGGTCAGAGCTCTGTGCAGGCCACTTGAGTTCCTCCACAACAAACTCAAAAAACCTATCGCAACAGAAAAGGACCTTCCCCAACCTGTTGTCACAAGATTGGAAGCGCCCAATTTTTATAAATCTTTTTGTATGCTGAAGCATTGATAGTGCCCTTCACTGGAAACCCCTGAACTCAAATGTTTGGTCATATACTGTAGGTGTTCTGGGTAGGTGTGCATGCCGCGGCAACAGTCAAGACTTAAACCTTTACATACATGAAAATATGTATAATGATGTGTGACTAAGCATCAGGAGGGCAGTATTTTCAGTATGACTCCAACAACACGGGGGCCATGACTTTAACGGCAGGAGGAAAGTTCAAGAGTAATGTTTGGAACAGACCTCCAGCCAAGTTATCGGGGTCAATCAACAATACGTGACGTTAAAGAAAGTTGGGATAAACACAGATCAGAAAATGTTTAGAAATAGAGCAGAGCAATGTAAGAAGACTTGAGGTGTATTTATAAACCATTCACAGAGCCATTCCTCCTGTGCAATTGTATGCAAACTATTTATATAACAAGTGCGTGCTTAGTGTCCTGAAAACTTACTGCAGAATGAGCTCTTTGATTGGTAACCACACACACACAAACCATTTCTGGTCAAGAAAAGACTACATATCAATTACAAACTAAACACAAGAGATCACCCTTTATGATAAGGTAGCAAAGTCCACACTCCAGTGACATCATTGTAACACATCCGTGCTCCTGGGATACAAACGATTTCTTCCACACTCCAATAATCTCCAACCACCTGTCCAAATCGCTTCCTTTTCCTCTTTCACACAGACTCCCACCTTGTATGGTGGACCTAGGTTTTACGCTGAGGGCTTTGCCCAAAAATGTCCTCTTTTGTGTTATGGATGGCTTGATTTGATAAACGAGGTCATAAAAGATAAACATACACCCCGATCATAGTGCTTTCTGTAGACAACCATGTAAATCAATAAAACTGCTCGCGTGTCTCTGCACATAGACCAGCGCACACATTAGCTCGCTGGAGGCAGTCCCCTATTAACGGCCGCTCTCTGTTGCTGATCCGAGCGTGCAGCTCGACTCTTCCCACTTGAGTGACGTGTAGAGATTCCGTCCTACGCATTGCATCACATTGACTTCCTCAGGGCAACTATGTGACAATTTATGAAGCCCTGGTGAAGGGGGATTTTGTGGACCCTGGAAACACGTTAGATGTTTCATCATATTGGTCCTTTTACATAAATGAGTATACTGGACTCTATTAATTGTGGTGGCGCCCCTGTTTATTCTCAATTGTAATCCACTTAATTGAATGGGCTGCTACTGCACCAAGTTGTACTAATGCAGGTGTGTGTTGTGGTACACTAATAAGAATGAATGGCACTACAGCACACCAATGCACAAAGCATGCACTTCTGTGTGTTGTGGTGGCAGGCACATGGCCGCGGTGCAGCAAACAGCATGCACCGAGTATACAGCAGCAATGGCTGAATTGGTTAACTCGCCACGCATCCAGGCTCATTGGTTTGATTCCTCTACACTGTGGAAACGTGAAATGTCATTGGTTAGCAAACTGCACGGCACCTTCCTCACCTTTTTAGAGGAGATTATGACAGTCCCTTTGTTTCGAATGAGCTGCTGACGCACATTTGTTAATGGAAGTTCACTTATTTTTTCCAACGCTTGCACCACAGTGCACAAAAGGTTCACATCTGTGCATTGCGGTACCATAAGAATCCAAGTGCATTGCGACACCATACTAAAGAAATGGCAACACAACAGAAATACAGTAGAAGAGACTCCACAAACACACTTTGCCACGCTTGGATCTTTCAGACAGTCTATATAATCACTGGTCAGTCCTGTTCTGTAAGTTGTCTGATTCGCTTACTAAGGGGAATTTTGGCACCTTCTCATTTTCTTTGCTTTGACTTCCGTGTCACATCGCCTGTGGTCATTCCCACCGCCTCAAGCTGCAAACTCGGGTTCCAAAAATAGTCATTCACAAGGTGCTGAAAGATGTTATTGGGTTCCCAGCAGCGTTTTATTTTCTTCATAATTTCCTGCAGCATTTCTGTGAGACTTTTTCCCGGTTTCGCTGTTTACTGCTCTCATGACTCATCTCTTCATCATCATATCACTTTCAGAATGCTCCATGTGATCATTAACTGATGAAACTTCTACATCCTGGGGAGCCAAAACCGAGTGTGTGTTACGGTGGCCATACACTGGTCCAGTCCTGCTGACCTGGCCAGAATTGATGTATTGTGCGGCCCTGTCAGGACTCCCCCAATGGTCGACATCCACTTTTGTTGACTCAACCAAACAGTGACTGTTTAATTCGGCCAATCAGCTGTAATTGCTGTTCAGGTATTCTGACAGCCGCGCACTCACCTCTGTCTAAATACAATTGACCGGCGGCAGGGAGTGACGAGTGTTTTCATGTTTAGTGTATGGTCAGCTTTTGTTTTATGTTGCAATACTGCACTGCACTGCACAGGCAGATGTTATGGCCGCAATAATGTATGGGGTCCAATATTGCTTTGCGCACCCCCTGCAGCAAATATACTGACTTCACCTTCGCTCCTCCACCATTGGCCTTCAGGAGCGGAGAGAAGAAGCCCTATGCAACCTTGCTATGGCAGAAGGCCCGACCACCCACAGCAGGGGGTGTCTTAGAGTCTGAGCAGCAACTTGCCGAACATGTACAACCGGGGTAAGCTGGGTTCACCCAAAACTGTGCCAGGCGCCCCTTACCCCCCTGGCCCAGTCCATTGTGGCAGGCACATTCCCCTCCCCGCAGCTATATATGACATAGGGGCAGGGAATGCCTCCACTGCAACTGATACCACTGATTGGGCCGGGGAAGGGGAGTTGGTGGTCACAGTTGTGAGCTGGTTTGGGTGAGCTCAGGGCAAATGGATTCTTCACACAAACCACCCCCCACTAATAGACACATGTACATCAGACCAACAAGAGGAACAACTAAGGAGGACAGAGGGACACTGGGCTTTGGTTCCAAAAGAGTGAGAGCTGGGAGGTATGGGGTGACAACACAAAAGAGGGAGATATGGGGTGACAACACAAACGAGGGAGAGTTGGGAGGTATGGGGTGACAAGGCACAAGAGTGAGAGCTGGGAGGTATGGGGTGACAACACAAAAGAGGGAGATATGGGGTGACAACACAAAAGAGGGAGAGTTGGGAGGTATGGGGTGACAACAGCACAAAAGAGGGAGAGTTGGGAGGTATGGGGTGACAACAACACAAAAGAGGAAGGGTTGGGAGGTATGGGGGTGACAACAACACACAAGATGGAGAGTTGGGACACAGCATTGTCACCCTGTAACAGGAAGTGCCTGGACAAGGTTCTTCGTGGCAGGATCACATGTATAATTTTCATGGGTGATGCAGCTTTGAAACGGATTGAAAATAGGGTTTGAAATGCCACTAACATGCCAGGGCTGGGATGAGATTGTAGTGATGGGGTTTCCTTAGACTGAAGGCAGATGCAGGCTTGATTCATGCAGCAGAGGGAGAGGAGGAGGGGGAGAGGAGGAGGGGGAGAGGGGCTGGAAATGTGCTGCTGTGGGAAGTACAGCTGCAGCCTGGGAACACACGGGTGGGCGGGGCCAGAGGCTGTGCTCGACCTGTCACTCAAACCCCAGGCATCGTCCAGGCTGAGCAGCAGGAGCAGTGCTATTATCCCCAGCACTAGCAGGACCGGGTGATCTATGAACACACATGGGCTCCTCCGATCGGTCCGGACCGGGAGGCCTCCTGTGATCACACTGCAGTCATCTGGATCTCAGGAGGGACAGGAGATTCGGGGGGTCCCTATGGGAAGCAGGAGGACTCTTGGATGAAAGCCTGCTGCAATCAACTTGTGCCCAGCTGACAGCGAGCTGCAATCACTGCCTGCTGCAGACACCATCCCATCTCCATCCATTACCAGGACGGGGTACTAGAGGGATGACATCTGAACCCCTACACGACTGGAACATCTGCAGGTAGGTACCACCAATGTCTGTGTGTCCTAGGAGAGGGCACTCATTGATTGACAGATGGAGAGGGCCAGGAAGGTCATGTGGTCTCATGAGGCTTGTTACCCCCCCTCCATCATATGCCTCCAAGATAATTAACTTTAAAATGCCATAGAATGTATGAGAGGCAGGAACAATGGGATCTCCTTGTAGTAACTCACTGACTGCTGAGATTTACTAGCTGGGGGATACATTTGTTGGATGGTCTGCAAGGTAAAGCCTTCTGTTTAATGTCTGTGGGTGAGTGCATGTGTGCGTGCACATACATACAATATATATATC